>NC_056731.1:1518441337-1518811337 GCF_019279795.1 Protopterus annectens | reverse complement strand
CACTGTAACTGACCCCTTACAGTGAGAGCAGGTGTTTTGGATTCTGGTCCCCATAGTACGCCTGTTTAGAGATGAGCTTTAAACCGAAGTAAGTCACTGTTTCGGATTCTGAGCAGACTTAACACTGAGCATCTTTTGGAATCTGGCCCATAATATATATATATATATATATATATATATATATATATATATATATATATATATATACACACACACACACACGTAAGGCACATATCCATGTATATGCATGTATATAGAAGGGTTGCATCTACTGTAAACACAATTCTGGCTCATTTGCTAATATTAACATACTTGCGCTATCAAGCAGTGCTTGTACGTGTTTTCCTTTCACCAATATGTCACATTCTTGAATTTGTGACAGAGTACTAACAAAAGCAGCTTCAGCATCATTTGCGGTTGTCACAGGTCTCCTGCTTATTTGTCCAGTTTTAGCCACATACAAGTAATGGTGTCTTCCTATTAATCTGATCAGCTACTGCTACAGAAGTGAGTCGTGGAATACTCTCTACTGACTGGTTCTACTACAGCTGAATGTGTGGAATCGTGTCTCCCTATTCACTGGCTCAGCTTCACCTTGCAGACATGGAATGGTGTCTTTGTGATGACTAGTTCAGCTACAGCTGTAAATGTGAAAAGTGCCTTCCTGCTAGGTGGTTCACCTTCAGCTGCAAAATGTCCCCCAATGTGTTTTTTTCCCCACTGTGCCTCACTTCAGAACATTTAAAATATTTTTTTGTTTAGCCCCTTTCCCTTTCAGAAATTGCATGAGATTATCTCTGTGGCTCTAAAAATATAAGTACCTTTCTTTTTCAACCTTGCCCCTCTTAATGTTATTACCTGTGCCACCATTTTTATAAGATTTCAGTTGTGTTATGTGGTTGCCACCATTTTGTGATAGCTCTTATGTCATGTACTTTTTTAGCCAGGCCTCCAAGTTGGTCTGTAAACTCAGGACTTCACTAACCCATTGATTGTTGTCTGTAGGAAGACTTCTCTGGAAACTGTTTATTACAGCAGTCTGTACAACTCTGGATACTAAATTCTAGTTTGGCTTTAACCATTTCCCAACCATATAGACTTTGTCATATGTTTGAGAATAGGCTGATTTATTCATGTAAATCCACCTGTGCAGCTTTTGGAAGTAGGTGACTGGTCCGACCCCATAAGAATGACCAACTCTTGCAACTTTTTGTAATCAATAACTTCTTGCAGGAGTGCTTTTAAACAGGGCTTGTATGGCCTTGTCCATGTATTTTGTATAAAGTTTACTTCACAGTTCACAAGGCCAAGGAGTAGCTTCAGTAACAGTCTGTTTACTGGTCAGTAAGCCTGGTAGTATTTCAGACAGACCGTAGAATTTTTTACCTTATATGAAATACTGATGCTGTTTAAATAAAAGATTACAATTCCAGTGGAGTATATTGTGTGCATGTGTGTGTGTGTGTGTGTGTGTGTGTGTGTGTGTGTGTTTGAACAAATAAAGTAACTTCTGGTTTTAAATGCAACAAAACAAGTTTAATTTCATCAGAAAACAATAAAGCAAATATTCAGTTTTTCAGTAAAGGAACAAGGTTCTTCAGAGCAACAGTAGAACATTGTATGAACTTCTGTACACAGAAGATTATCCCTTAGCAGTTGGTACACATCTCAACTGTACCTCATTGTGAGGAATGCTCCTCCTTTTGAGTCTTAAAAATCCATGTTCCACATTGAAGGAGTCTGTGTTTAAGAGTAGTAAGTAATACTGCATTATTTTAATTTTTCAAACAAATGTTTTCAAGTATATTAACAGTTATTACCTAAGCTGTGAGCTTCCCAGCTAAACGTAACTGTTCTGTATTTTGCCCATTTGTTCCACATTGAGAGGTAGCGTTCCACATTTTGAAGGCAGAAAACTGAAGCTGGCTTAGTTCAGCTTTACACAAAGTAAATACTGCAATTCCTCATATGGGTTCATCCAGGAGTTAACAGTTTTCACATACCTTAAGGCAGGCTTTACAACAACAACCAACTAGTGAGTGCTTTATCGTGTCTCATTTGTAACTTTTTTTTCCCAAAATGTTTTTATTTATTTTATAACACAGTAACTTAACAGTATAGTAATACAAAAAAGCAAATAAACTATATACAGTGTCCATAACAACTAAAAAAAAAGCAACATACATAGGCGAACACTTAATATTTCTCTAGCAGATTAGACAGTTTTGTCTAAGCAATTAAATGATGAGTTATGTTGTTAGTTTTTTGCTTTTATAGTAGCAATCTCATTCTTAGAAATGTATTTCATAAGATGAATAAACTCAGCTTTAAAGATAGGAGTAGATTGGGATTTCCAATTTTTAGTAACAATTTTCCTTGCTATAGAGAGGATAGACCATAGTAAAAATGTTTGGTTTTTAGGAATGACTTCAGTAACAGGAACATTGAAAAGGATAAGGAAGTCAGACATTATACAGTTGTTATTCCCTAGATCTTTACAAAAATATGTAAGTCTAACCAAAATGGGGAAATTATTTTGCAATTAACAATCATATGTATCCAGTCAGCTTCAGGGTGTCCACATCTCTAGCATTTCATTTCATCTTTCTTGTACGTTATTGCTAGTCTATGTGGGATGAAAAAAATCTATGTAAAACTTTCCATGTGTATACATGCCAGAACAGGGAAGATGTGGATTCCTTCACCGACTGTAAACAAAGTTTTATCTTTTTCTGAGAATACTTGTCTATTAACTTCACTTGAATAATTCCAAAAAGAAACATCTGTTTTGCTAAAATCATTTCTGAGAATTTTATAAATAACAGATATGTATGGGTTAACTCGGATTTGTAAGTGTGGCTTTCAGTTTGGGGCATTTGTTTGTATTAAGAGAATAAAACTTCAATACTTGAAGATGTGCATAGTTTTGCATGTTAGTATTAATAGGTTTTAGGGGTGTACTGACGGTTTGTTTGATTTTTTGTTTTGTTTGAAGGTTTTCAATAAAACAAAAAGTTTTATAAGATGTGGCATAATGGCTCAAGTGGACATGACAAGAAACAACTATATAAAAGTTCAACCCGCCAAACAGTGTATGCATGTCACACAAAAGTTGGAACTAGACATTTAACAAAAAGTTGTTGTACATAAAAAGGTGGAAATAACTTTTTAATACAGAGATCCTTTCTATAATGTCTTTAAATGTCAGTGGTCTCACAGATGAATACAAAAAAGAAAGAATAGTGAAGTATGTTAAAAAGTATAGAGTGCAAATAGCTATGTTACAGGAGACACACTTAGAAAGAACCGAACATGTGAATTTGATAAAGAAAGGTTTTTAAGATGGATATTCAGCGGAATATCAGGGACAAAGGAAAAGAGGAGTACTTATATTAATTTCAAGAGGAGCTCCAATAGTGATAGAAGAGAATAAAAAAGATAAGGGCAGATTTATAGTGCTAATGGGCTACTGGCAGAGGAGGAAGATTACATTGTCATGTATCTATATTCCACTGAAAACTACTATAATGGAGTTTAAGAAATTTCTTGGCGAAATAATCCGTTTTCAACAAGGAATATTACTTATAGGTGGGACTGGTATTGATTTGCATCAGTGAAGATGTGTCTGGGGGGTCCAGAAGGAAAAATATAACAAAGCAGGGTAGAATTTTGAAGAAATTTTTGAAAATATTTGGAGGGAAGGTGTGAATTCAGTAATAGTAGTTCAGAGGGAATTTACATATTATTCCCCAAGATATAAAAACTGGGCTAAGCTAGACAGAATTTACATTTCACAGGAACGTGTGCATTTAATTGAAGATCTTGATATGCACCCAATAACTATTTTGGATCATGCACCAGTAATAACTAAAATAAAAACGTGGGGTAAAGAAATAAAAATGAGACATTGGTGCTTTCCCACCTATCTGTTAAAAAGAGAGGAATTTAAGGAATGGGTAGTGGAGATTATTCAGGAGCTATTCAAAAGGATAGAAATTACTTCTGAAAATATAGCTAGGGAGTGGGATAAAAATAAGGTGGAGTTTAAAAATAAGGTGGAAATAAAAGAAAGGGAGCTATGGCTAAGAAGTAACAGAAATTATTTAGAGTGACTGACAAATTTTAAAGTATTGTAGAATAGGGGAAATCTCACAACAAGAGATCAACTGCAGAATGCTAAGCAGAAAATAAGGTACTACCTCAATAATATACACAAGTTTAGAAAGATTACTGTTAAGCAACTGTGTTTTAATAATAACAGTAGAGCATAAAAACTTTTAGCACAACGACTCGGGCAGGAGAGTAGAAAGGGTTGCCGTCAACCTTAGGGAACCTATAACAAGGAAGGTAACGAGATCCTGTAGAGGTATTAGAGATATTTTATAAATTCTGTGAAAGCCTGTATAAAGCAGAGACATATGGAAATCAAGAAAAGATACCAGTGGAAATGTTTATGGAAAAATGAAATCTACCAGGGTTAGAGGTAGATGAGGCTCAATTACTAACTGTTACGATAGGAGGAGATGAGATAAAAATTGTGATGTACAACCAATCTACAGGAAAGTTCCCAGGAATAGATGGTATTCCTGTGGAAGTTTGGAAGCTAGGAGGGAAAAACTATAAAGGTATGTAAGGTCTTGTTTAACAGTATTTTAAGAGGAGCAGAAATACCAGCATCCTGGAAGAACACATTGGTAGCTGTAATAACTAAATACCTAAAGTGAGTAAAGATACATTAGATCTAGCTTTATATAAGGCCCATTTCTATAATAAACTGTGATTATAAAGTGTTCATGTGTGTAATGCCTAAAAGAGTGACAAAAGTAATGCCAAAATTAATATGCATTAGTGTGATTTTGTGAAGGGGAGGCAAACATTTGGCAACATTAATAGAACACTGATGATCCAGAGGGAAGCAGAATGTAAGACAATGCCATTATTTTTGGTAGATCTTGATGCAGAGAAAGTATTTGGCAGAGTAAGCTGGGACTTTTATGAGCAGGACAATGGAAACATTTGCATTTCCTGAAAAAAATGATAAGGTTGATTAAGAGGATATATGAGGGATCGGAGATGAAAATTAAAGTGGTTGGAATCCTTTCTAATAATTTCTGCTTGAGCAGAGGAACCAGGCAGGAATGTCCTCGTTTTCCTTTGTTGTTTGCATTATATTTAGAACCATTGGTAAATAAAATAAGGGACTCAGAAATTCAAGGATATAATTGATATGGTAGTCATGAAAAGCTGTCTCTATTTGCAGATGATATTATTTTATACCTAACAAAACCAGAAAGAGACATTACAGTGTTGTGGAATATTTGAGATAGTTTCATATCTGTTTGGGACACAAAATTAATGAAGCTAAAACAAAGGCAGTAGCTGTAAATTATGTACCCACATATGAATTGGTTCAGCAATATCCATATTTAAGCAATATCCATATTTAAGGGGACATAAAATGAAGTATTTAGGAGTATGGATTGAAAATGATTGTGGTGTGGCAGCTAAGGATATTTGGGAGGAGACTAAACAAAAGATAATACAAAAACTGAGAAAATGGAAGCTTTGTTTTATGGATATGGATAGTAAGAGACGAGCAGTTAATGTTTTTAGTCCCGTTAGTCAGGCATATTTTTTTCAACCAGAGGAGAAGTTTTGGTTAGCAATTAATAAAGAGCTGAAGGACTTTATCTGGGAGGGGAAGATGGAAAGAGTCTAGTGGGATAAGCTGATTCTTCCAGTAGAAAAGGGCAGATTGGGGTTACCCAATTTGAATGGGTATTTCAGAGCTACACAGTTAAGGATAACATACACAACACAAGCAAAAAAACTATAATTTTAAGTGGAAAGGGATAATAATGAAACTGTGAGGAAGCTCAAGACACAAGGAGAGACTGGGATTTTGGATACAGGCCTTTAAGGAGAATAGCAGTAATCATACAGAATATATCTATAAAGTAGAAGAAAGTATCTTAAGAACTAAGTCAACATGGGAATGGAGAAAGGAGATTCTGCCAGTAGGGATGACTGCAATTAGGGATATAGACAAAAGGCAAGAGGGGGCTGGATTTTATTAGAGAAAATTGACAAAGGAAACAAGGTGGTTGTTGTTGTTGTGTCTTTCGTCTTTTCCTGGTTAGGGGTCGCCACAGCGGAACTCCGGTCCGCTAATGATTGGCAGTAGATTTTTACGTGCCGAGTTGCCGGCCCTGACGCACAACCTTTAACGAAGGTACGCCCATTCCCGCATGTCCCCACACAGAAGACGCTCTAGCTGAGAATCGAACAGGACAATGTCTTACTGTGAGCAAATAACTAGAGAGGGAAAGTTAATAGAAAAAGAAGACTGCAAAAACTTATTTGGACTGCACGTTAGAGATTGCCTTCCCTATCAAGCAGTGATGTTAGAGTAAAGGCAAAGTGAAAGGAAATATGGGGGGGTCTTAAATGAAAGACCAGCACTGGTAGAGTTTTTAGTAGAATCTAGAACTGAAGTTGCCGTTAAGAAAGGAATAATTAGTAGAGCATATAAAATATTGCATGATGACTATAAGACTCAGAGGAGGTTAGAAATGATTGGGAAGAAAAATTGGATGAGTAATTCACAAAGAAATAATGGGAGGATATATGTATGTCTCCCAAATATTCAACAAAATTTAGAAGAGTTAGGATTTTTGCTTGGAAATGTTTACATAGATATTTTTGTACCCCAAGTAGACTCCAGAAAAATTTTCCTCAGGTAGACAGCAAATGCTGGAGGTGTGACGAGTATGAAAGAGGTAATTGGGAGCATATTTTCTGGGAGTGTGGTGAGTTGGTGGGCTTTAAGGATTCCCTGCAGGATGCACTGCTGGAGATGCTAGGTGGGCATATTGGAGTGACGAGTGAGATGATCTCTCTGCGCTATAATACAGAATCAGAATTGCCTAGACATGGTGGCTGCCAAAACAGCAATTACTAGAAAATGGAAATCAAAATCCAGGCCAGCTGTACTAGAAGTACTGAGTATAGTAACAGAGGTAAAACAACTGGAATTGAAATCTTTAGAAAAGAGTAAGAGAAAACCACTTAGTTAAAACAGGAGTTGTGAGATCAATACATACAGGTGAGGAATGAGGTTTAAAAGAAGGCGAGACTTAAATGAGCTATGTAATGTTTGACTGAAAATTATTGAGTAGTTTATAAGTGATATATAAACTGGGAGAATGTCAGTATGGTTTGTGATGTAAAATGCTTGTAACTGGGATTGTGTTGGTGTGGTTTGTTTTCACTTAAAATGTATGATTATGATTGCCTCTGTCAAAAGTGATGGTTTAATAAAGATGTTTATTGTTTAAAAAAGGGCAGGAATTGAATAATTTATGTAATGTTGCTTAGGTTATATGATATATAGCGATGTATGAGAAGTATAATGTCTGTAGACATGAACTTGTCAATACAGTTTGATTATTTTTATATAAATGTAAATTTGCCTATGTCACAAGTGATAATTCAATAAAGGTGTTGAAAATAAAAGTGGAAACTAGCTTAGGAACAATGTTTAGTAACAACTGTGAAAATAAAAACTTAAATTGAGTAATTATGTTAAACTAGCAAAGTGGAATAAGTAACTGAACAAGCCTTGTAAATACTGGCTGCTTGTAATACAAAATGTTCTTCATCTCACATTGCTGCAGTCCTTACTTATGGGTAGTCCGCTGTCCTCGGTCGGCCCGAATACCAAAGTATTAGGCTGACGTCGGTCATGGGCGCTTAGATCTGACATCAGAGCGTCAGGGTATAAAGGCGCATGATCGACGTCATATCCTCAGTCTTTTTTGCCGCATGGTCCGATGCAGAAGCAGCGTTGCAAGTGCCGTTCGGCGTTCTGAAATTTTTCGTTTTCTGAGTTTCAGACCGATACCAAGTTGGGCTAAGTACCCCGTTGGGGAATATTTTTGTTTTTTCTTGCCTCAGTTACTTACCGGATGTCAGAAAAAGTGAATAATTGTATTTCTTGTGGGAAACAGATACCGCTTTGTATTCCTTGTTTGAGACCGGAGCACGACGTAGTCGGGTGTTGGTTTTGTGCTAGGTTTAATAAGCGCACTATAAAACGGAGGTTAGATTGCGCTAGGTTAGTCTTTGGCAAGAGGTGTAATTATAATATGCCGTCGGATGTTCCGACGCCTGCTTCTACTCAGAAGCGCAAAGACAAATCTTTAAAGCCTAGGCAGGATGATTCGTCCATTTCGGACGCCGGACCTTTAGAAGCTACAGCTGAACAGGTGGATCCGGCTGAAGTTTCTGTTGAGTCCCAGGGGGAAACTTTGATTTTACAGGATGTGGCCTCTCAGGAGGCAGGTCAGGCTGAAGGGGCCTCTCAGGTTACTATTCTCCCTTCTATGCCTAAGGTGGTTAGGCCTTCTGCTACTGTTTCTAAGGCTCCTTCTAAGGGCAGGTCTGTCTTGCCTTCCTCTGGTGTCAGTTCTGGTTCTTCAGGGTCTGTGCCTAAAAGCACATGCTTAAAATGGCAGAGGATTTGATTACTTTAATTAGAGGTTCTATTCCCCCTCCTGATAAAAGGCCCAGGATGGAGCCAGAGTTGGGAAGTTTGGAGCAGGCCTCAGATGATTCAGAGTCTTCTGCTGAAGACATTCAAGATTTCCCTCCTTATTCTGATTCTGATGCAGAGGATTCCACTCCTTCTGCTTCTCCTCCAGAGGATTTTTCATTTTCAGAAACTCTGCATTCCATGAGGGAGCATTTTCAGTGGGAGGGACAGGATTACTCTGATTCATGGAAGAGACATAGGGAGTTCTTGTTTTTACCACAGCATAGACCCTTAGCTATACCTCCGGTTTTGGATGTTGTTTCAGATGTTTTTTCGGAAGCTTCCCTTAATCCAGATTCTGTGCCTCCTGCCCCAGTTAAACCGGACAGGTATTACATGGGTGCCTGAGGCTCATAAATATCTGTATAAGAGTCCTAGGGCGGACCCAGAAACTATTAGTCAGGGGCCTAAGGGTGTTAGAGCCTCTGTTGTTAAGAATCCGGTTCCTCTGGATAAGGAAGCTAGAGCTTTGGATAGATGGGGTAAGAAGGTGTATACCTCTTCTACTTTAGCAATGAGAGCTTTGAACTGCCAGTTTCATATGTTGAAGTATCAGAATTTCCTCCTTTCTCAGCTAAGGTCTAAAGTGGATGCTTTGGCAGAGGGCATAGAGTGTTAAGAATTGCAGGATTTAGTGCATGTTTCTGAACAGGTGGGTAAGCACTCTTTGCAATGTGGTTTTGATGCTTTACAGGCTTCTTCTAGGGTGGCTGCCACTGGTTCAGTTATTCGTAGGCACGCCTGGCTTAAGGATCAGAATTTGTCTGAGCATGTTAAGTCTAGAATTCTGGATGCCCTTTACAGTCTGAAGTTTTGTTTGGTCCTCCTGTGGAGTCAGTCTTAAAGAAAATGGAAGACAAGGCTAAGTCTATGCAGACTGTTAAAGATTTTTTGCAGGTACAACCTCCAAAGTTTAGTAGAAATTGGCCTACTAAGGGGTGGATGTACCCTTCTTCTGATTCTCAGTCTAGGGGTAGATCTAGGCGTGGTAGGGGCAGAGCTCAGAGTACTTTCAGGCCGAGACAATGGAGTTTGCCTGCTCAATCTGCTGGTGAGGGCAGGGGCCAGTCCTTTCGTAAACAGGCCCAATGACCTACATTTTCAGCTGCCAGATTCTTCTTGCCTGGCAGCTCCTTTGGGAGGAAAGTTGGCTCTTTTCAAGCAAAATTGGCATTTAGTCACCCAGGACAAATGGGTATTGGACATTATAAACCGAAGTTACAAGTTCTATTTCCATACCATGCCTCCTTTCAAAGGCATGCCAGGCGCCCCTCCTCGGCAAAGGATAGAGGCTGCAGACAAATTTCTTTACTTCTTCAAATAGGAGCTATACAGCCAGTTCCTCTGTCAGAAGTGGGCCTAGGATTTTATTCTCGCCTGTTTCTAGTTCCAAAGAAAGGGAACACGTGGAGACCAATTTTGGATTTATCTATCCTCAACACTTACCTGGACATTCCAAAGTTCAAGATGCTGACTTTACAACAACTTTTACCTCTGTTGGGAAAAGATCACTGGATGGTTACTCTGGACCTCAAAGAGGCTTACCTTCATGTTCCTATCAGGCCCAGTTGCAGGAGGTACCTGCGTTTTCGGGCTGGAGATTTACATTATCAGTTCTCTGCATTGCCCTTTGGCTTATCTACTGCGCCCAGAGTGTTCACAAAGGTTCTGGCTCCAGTGATAGCATTTTTCAGACTGAGGAATATAGATTTATCCTTATTTGGACGATTGCCTGATTATTGCACAAGAAAGGGACGAACTTCTTCATCATCTACAGTATGTGATGGCAGTGTTAAGATGCCTAGGGTATTCTGTGAACGAAACAAAGTCCAGTCTAGTACCCTCTCAGGACATGTGCTTTCTGGGTGTGAGACTGAATACAGCTTCCCAGATGGCTTTTTTGACCCCGGACAGACAAAGAAGCCTTTCTCTTTATTTCCATCAAATGTCTCTACGGTCCAGGCTGACTGCAAGGACAGTCCTTCAAGCCTTGGGGTTCATGGCATCTTGTATTCTGGTGCTTCCCAATGCCAAATTGCATATGAGGAAGCTTCAATGGTATCTCAAAAATGTATGGACACAGCACTGCCAAGATCTAGACACTGTCATTCAGATAATACCTTGCATTCGGAAGGAGTTTTTGTGGTGGGCTCAGGAATGTCACCTAAACAAGGGACTCTCTGTGACCCGGCCAGAGGCGAGTCAGATTCTAACGACAGATGCCTCGGACAAGGCTTGGGGAGCACACCTCAATGGAAAATGGGTGCAAAACACGTGGCCTGTCAAACTCCCAACATTTGCATATCAACTTGAAGGAAATGTTAGCAGTCCAGTTTGCATTGATGGCTTTCAAAGATTTACTTCACCCAGGGCAGGTGTTGATTCAAACAGACAACACTACTGTCATGTGGTACATCAACAAGCAGGGGGAACCCATTCTTCCCTCTTTGCAGGCAAGCGATGATTCTGTGGGAAACTGCTCTCAATCTACACCTCAATCTTCAGGCAAGGTTTCTACCAGGAGCACAGAACTCCTTAGCAGATGTATTGAGCAGACAAATAGTGGATCCTCACGTGTGGAAATTGGATCCTCATGTATTTCAACAGTTGACAGTGTTATGGGGAACTCCAGACATAGATCTGTTCGCTTCTCCACTAAATTACCAGTTGCCAAAGTTTTGCACAAAAATGTTTCATCACACAGCTTGGAAGGTGGACGCTCTATCATTCAGTTGGAACAATCTGCATGTATATGCCTTTCCACCTCTGCCTCTTCTTCCCAAGGTACTCTTGAAGGCCAGACAAGACAAGCCAACCATGATTTTGATAACACCGGATTGGCCTCGATAACACTGGTACCCACTACTGAGGAGCTTAGTACGAGAACCTCCATGGCCTCTGCCTTTGATTCCGCACCTTTTGTCACAAGAGGACAGTCACTTCCTCAATGTCAAGATTCAGTCTCTACATCTAACAGCCTGGCATATTCTGTTTTAGACTCTGGAGGGTCTCAGCTTCCACAACAAGTTTTGAATGTTATTTTGGAGGCCAGGAGGCCTAGTACCAGGAAAGTTTACGCTGATAAATGGAGGAGATTTTTTATTTGGAGCAAAGGAAAGGACTTTGATGTCTCCAAACCTGATTTAAGTGTTGCTCTTCAATATCTAACTGAGTTATTGGACAAGGGTTTGTCTTTCTCCTCAATAAAGGTCCATGCTGCAGCCATTTCTGCTCACTATGATTGTGACCCTCCTTTATTCTCTCATCCTTGGTTTAAGCAATTTCTTAGAGGGCAAAGAATATAAGACCCCCGTAGAGCTCCTACTCCTGCTTGGGATCTCAATTTTGTGTTGGAAAAACTTACTCTACAACCTTTTGAGCCTGCAGCTACTGCCGAGTTAAAGTATTTGTCATGGAAAACTGCTTTTTTGTTGGCCATTACCTCTGCAAGAAGGGTTTCTGAATTACAGGCCCTCATGGCAGTGGAGCCTTTCCTGATTTTTCATAAGGATAGGGTATCTTTGCATACTAATCCTTCCTTTATGCCTAAAGTGGTTTCTAGTGTGGCCTTAAATCAAACTATTCATTTGCCTACTTTTTATGCAAACCCCCAAAATAAAGGGGAGAAAATTTTGCATACTTTGGATATTCACAGGCAGTTGCGTTATTATTTGAGCAGAACCAAGGAGTTCAGACGGTCTCAGCAGTTGTTTGTTTCTTTTGCTTTGGGTTCACAGGGTAAACCTGTTTCAAAACAAACTATTTCTAAATGGATTGGGTTTTGTATTTCTTTCTGTTATTCCCATCATGGTAAGGAGATTCCTGCTGGAATCAGGCCTCATTCCACTAGGGCTACTGCTACTTCTACGGCCTTTCTAAGGGGGGTAGCTACAAAAGACATTTTGGAGGCAGCTACTTGGAGTTCAGTGCATACCTTTTCTAAACATTACCACCTTCCTCTTTATTCTAAGTCTAGGGCTGGATTTGCCACTGCAATTTTACAGGGCATTTTAGCGGGCCCTAATGCTTTATGATTTTTACCATCCTCCCTTTCCCGTTGCTTTGGGATTCTACCCATAAGTAAGGACTGCAGCAATGTGAGATGAAGAACATAGTACAGTTTTGTACCTACCATAAATGTAGATGTTCGAAGATCCACATTGCTGCAGTCCAATTTACCCTCCCTCCTTCCCCACTGTAGTTAGACTTGGTGTTATGCTTTAGGTGATGGTTGTTGTTGGGCATGTTTTTGGGAGGTATTCTGTTTTTGGCTGTGGCCTTTCTGGTTTGGCCTTCTGACATCTGGGGCAAGAAAAGACTGAGGATATGACATTGATCATGCGCCTTTATACCCTGACGCTCTGATGTCAGATCTAAGCGCCCATGACCGACGTCAGCCTAATACTTTGGTATTCGGGCCGACCGAGGACAGCGGACTACCCATAAGTAAGGACTGCAGCAATGTGGATCTTCGAACATCTACATTTATGGTAGGTACAAAACTGTACTTTTCTGCAGTGTTCCAAGTAATAAACCTTTAAATAGATGTCAAAGCAGGCAGGTGTATAATTTAAGTATGCACTATGCATGTGTATTACACAGCATATACAATGAAAAGTGTTTCATCACAACAAGCATTGATTATTATATAAAAAAATTCCTCCTCTTTTGAGAAAATGTCATGCCTCCTTAATATATCAGTTTTTGTGAGGGAATGGAATAGAATGTATTCACGATTTGTCTGCCTTAATAACCAGAAATGTAAACAAATATGTTTATAGCTTTTATGTTAAGAAGAATATTCATAACTAAACAAGAACAGTATAATATAGTGCAATCCAAAAAAAAAAAACAGTAATTCTAATTATTTTACCATTTGGGAATGTGAATACTATAATGTACTGAAAGAAGGGCTTCAAGATATGATTTAAAAAGTAAGAGTGGAGCCTTGAACGTGACCAAGCTGCCTGAGGTTTGAATAGCAGATGGAGTGCTGCAGGAACCATAGAGGGAGGGAGAGGAGGAGTAAAGTGATGTGGGGGTAGTGTCCCAGGGTGTATCTTCAGTTAATTAATGCCCAAAGCGAAAGGGGACCTAATGGGTGCTGTCTTTTCAACATGGGAGGGCTGGACTGTCTGATGGGCTAAATCTCTCATGGAAGCAGAACGCAATCAAAGACAGCACCCATTGCACATCCCACCCCCAATCACTTAATGTCACACATTACGGAGGGGTAAATGCAAACACAGAAAAAAATTACCTGATTGCCACCTGGTGAGGGCTATGCCACGATCGATTCTTGCCTGCTTGAGAACAAATGGTAAGCCTATAAGTGATTGAACTAATGGTTTGCAGGTACATGGAAGACCAAAAAATTTACAAAAAAAATGTTTTGAAGTAAATATTGAATGGTTAGGTTATAATAATGTAAATGTTTACTGTCTGCAAAGCGTTGTCTTGGAAAACTCCTTTCTTAACGTCTGTCACATATGCTCAGAGAATCTCCAAGCTATTGTCATGGTCACAAAAACTTAAGCAGTTTTTTCATCAAGACACTGTGTCTTCAGGACTAATAAAGTAACTCTTTTGTGCCAGATGATGTGGTTTCTGTCATAGCTCTGAGCCAACTTGTCATGTTACTAGTGCTCTTCACCAAGACACATAATGAAGGGGAAATGTACTTGCATTTGATGTGCACAAACAGCTGAGATATTTGTCAAGAATTAAATACTTCAGGAACTCTGAGCAGCTCTTGGCTTTCCTAAAAGTAATGATACAAGACAATGGAAAAACTAGTACAAGGACAAGTGAAGGCTCATTCTACTAAGGCAAATGCCATTATAGTAGCCTTTAAAAAAAAAGTATCAGTTCAGTGTAAAGCAGCTAGTTGGACCTCCAACCATATCTTTTTTTATCAGCGCCATTGTTTTGACAGTCATGGTTAATATATTAGTCCCAACCTGAGGAAGATGTTCTATGATTTGTACCCTTGATTTGTCTTTGGTTGTTTTTTCATTATGTCTATGTATGGGTCCCCTTCAGATGATCGAAGTTTCAAAACTTCGACTATCATGTGACTGAGGACTATATGATCAAAGATTTGAAACTTCGAACATTCTGAATGGAGATCGCTGTACAGAGCAGAATGGGAAAAATTTATGTTTTACTCGCTGTAGTGTGATCTCAGAATTGGTATATTTAATTAGCAGGGGGTGTAGGGGTTGCAGGGGGGCTTGCCCCCCCTGCAAAAATGTAACAGAATTTTTTTTCCTTCTTTTTATTAGATGTGCTAAGTTTCAAAACTGCAATCATATGGTTCTCGGCCGTAGGATGTTCGAAGTTGTGAAACTTCCATCATTTGAAGTAGACCTGTGTGTGTGTGTGTGTGTGTGTGTGTGTGTGTGTGTGTGTGTGTGTGTGTGTCCATCTGGGCCAGACCTGCTCTGTTCGCCCTTGCTGCGCTCAGGCTTACTCCGCTCCCCTACCCTATCCCCATTTCCACCCACCCCACTTGAATTAGATTTATAGTTACCAACCACACCCAACTGCCACTCAGTACCTCCCACTGTACTAGTTATCCTCCACTCTGCACTAAACACCTACCACATCCTGGTAACCAAACCACACCCACACTCTGCCTAAACATTTTAGCTATACTTTCCTACCTTATGTTAATACTCTTTAATATTGGTTAATATGAACCATAGTCTACACACTCACATACTTCCAATCCTTTAACTATCAATTACCACTATCACCTTATTCCAACTTTCTGCCATCACCACTTACCACACTCACTTCCAACATGATATTTCCTCACCAAGACAAACTTCAAATGCTGTCCATAACTACCTGCCCCCATATATCAAAATTGACTCTGGCCTTCTTAAACCCTAAACCCCTTCACACTGACTACTGCCTATACAAAATACAGTCCAATAAACACAAACCACAAACCTCCCTACAGAACCAAAAAATAACATATAAATTTAACAAACTCTACCTTCACATTCTAAATATACTAACTCGTAGTGGCGACATACACCCCAACCCAGGGCCTAACATCACTCAGAGCCCTGACACTAATTTCATCACATCACTAATTCGTAGACAGATAGCCTCTCTCTTATTTCTCGGTGTTAATATTAGGAGTATAGTTAATAAAGTTCATGAACTGCATGTCCTATTAGCTCTGTATAATCCAGAAATTGTGCTACTGACAGAAACTTGGCCTAAAGCAGAGGTAATCAATAATACCACCAGATTATAGTATCATTAGCATGGACAGGAAAAGTAAAAAGGGTGTGGGGTACCACTACTATACCAAAATCACCTCAGTTTAGTACAACCACAATTAAATATTCCACACCTAGATAATGTAGAAATTATCCTTACAAGACTGAAACTAAATCCCAATAAACATATAAATATTATAGGTGGCTGTTTCCCACCAGGTAGCAACATAACCAATATGGAAAACCTACTAGAATCAATCTCAAACTCATTACCTCAGGAAACCATCTTATAAGGAGATTTTAATATAGACTGGCAAAATTGTACCAGCCAGAATCCGTCCAACCATATCCACCTGCACGGCTTTACCCAACTTATCTCAACCCCCACTAGAACTGACAAAACATCTAAGTGGCAATCCATTTTGGACTGGATTTTAATATCTGATTCCTCACTCGCATCCCAGGTAGGCTGTCTGCCAGACAGCCTAGTGACCATCAGCCCACTTTCCTACTCCAAAAAAGAACTCACCATATTACCCAACCATCTCTCAAAGTAATCAGGAACAAAAAGAACTTTAAACCCGACAACTTTATCTTTGCCCGAAGACAGTGCAGCTGGAAACCACTAACACAACGACCCCTAGAAGAAGCAGTTCACTACTTTAACTCATCCTTCTTAGAAATACTAAGTCATCACACCCACCCACCAGAACCATTAGAACTAAAGCTACATATGCTGCCTGGTTAAGTAGTGCTACTAAATCCATCCTCAAAGAAAGAAACAAGGCATTGCTACAGTACCACAAAAATAGAACACAAAACAGCATTACTTAGAACTCTGCAATAAAGCCAAAAAGCAAGTTAAATTAGATAAAATTAACCACAATCAAAACTTCCAAGAAAAACATTATGACAACCCCCAAAAATTCTGGTCAGCTGTGAACTCTTTACTTCTACCAGGGAAATCTGTAACCCCAACCCCAGCTGTAACTAAAAACCTAGAAGATATCCCCACCCAGTTTAACAAATACTTCACCAAAAATGTTAAGACCCCAATAGTACCAGCAGTGACCCACCCCCCATCCAAATCAGCATAAGCACGTATGACAACAACCCCCACTTCTGCCTAAACCCAGTTCCAGTCAACTCCATGTTAAAACTCCTCCACAAGCTAAAGCCAACCTCCCTAGCTGCAGTTAACTTACCAGATGAATACCTACAAATGGCCCATCCAATCGCAATTCTAATAAACAGATCAATATCAGAGTGTAAAATACCCATGCTATGGGAAATTTCCCATATCATACCACTGCATAAAGAAGATAATTCCGTAGAATTAAACAACTACCGACCCATAGCTATCTTATCGCCCCTATCAAAAATACTAGAAAGAGTCATACACACACACAGCTATGAACTTCCTTCTACAAAATAACCTCTTATCCAAATATCAGCATGGATTAGACCCTTGCATAGCACTACCACTGCTCTCATGTCCTTTATCAACACAATCAATAATCACAGAAATATGGGCCACTAGTCTTAGCCATTTTTCCAGACCTTTGCAAAGCGTTCGATATGGTCAACCATAATATACTCCTCAAAACACTATCCAACCTAAATATGAGCACCCCCTCCATCTCATGGTTTAAAATCTACCTACTAGGGTGAAAACAAGCAGTATTATGGTAAAATCAACTATCCGGTCTGCTGCTAGTATCCTTAGGAGTACCTCAGGGCTCTATACTCGACCCATTACTCTTCTCTCTATTTACTAACTAACTCTGTACCACCACACTCAATGGCTCAGTCATTCAATATGCAGGCAACACCACTCTTATATGTGCCGCCCACACACTACATGACCTCCACACACTAACCCAAGAATGCTTCTCCCTTGCAGAGACTTGGTTCAGCAACTCCCAACTTATCCTAAATCCAAATAAAACAAAACTTCTCATCTTTGGACAGGCAAATCCCGTCCATCCGATAACTTCACCATAACCTACTTGAATAATACCATGATCACCTCCACCTCCGATACCAAACTCTTAGGGGTAGAAATAGTAACCTCCGACTTGATATTTATATAGCCCAGACTGTTAAAGTACACAAAAAACTCTGACTCCTGTATCAGAACAAACCATATCTCACTAAGCAAACTAAAGTTATCATTGCTAGGACACATTTACTGTCCACCCTCCTCTACACTACCCCAACACTGACCAACCTTAGCAAGACCAACCTAAACAAAGTAGAATCTTGTTGCAACAAAATCGCTAGATTTGCTACTGAAACCCCTTATAGGACCCACCGCTGTGTAGCACTCAAACAACTAAACTGGTTGGAAGTGCCTCGCCTACTAAAAGTCAACCAATTAATACAGGCACATAAGCTATTCTACTACCCAACTAAAATCGCAGCACTCCAAAAGCTAGTTACATCATATTATACAAGAAGAACCCTAAGATCAACAACCCCAAACCACCTACAAGTCATCAAACATAATAATGAAGCCAGAAAAGCTCTCTTTGGCTATTCTGTCTCATGGAATAACTAACCATGCCACCTTACCCCCATTACCACCACCATACAATTTAAAAAATCCTCAAGGCTTACTTTATGAACATCTGGCTATGCTCCTTTAACCCCCCAGGATAAACAGTAATTCAACAACCTGTCCCCACCTCATAGATATTGCACCCTTAACTTAAAAACCCTGATGCTCACACTCACCTGGCTCAACATCACTACTTCACCATCAATAACTCAGTATAAAAATCTTGACTAGGATTTTTGGTTTCCAACTATGTAGAACTTGATAGTAAAACTTAATGTCCTTAGAGCCAGGGGCTATATTACATCTGCTACCTAACAGACAATCTAGCCTCTCAGTCTTGTACTACCTATTTTACATACTCCTGCACTATTGATTGCACAAACTGCATGAAAGCATGTACTCTGGTTGTTCAGTTTTTTCCATATGCTGTGCTATGTACTATTGCATTTCATATTAATTTTATTTTAAGTAATAATTGTATTGTAGTGCTTGTATGTTATTCTTTTGTGATTTATAATTTTATGTAAGCATTATGTATTAATTAGAACTTTTCTCCCCGGGCCTCTGCTGAAAAAGGACCTGTGTCCAGTCGGACTTCCAAGGTAAAATAAAAATAAAATTAAATAAATCTAGGTATGCGTATTTATATATATATATATATATATATATATATATATATATATATATATATATGTATATACATACATATGTAGATGACCGAATGTGTCTTGGTCGAACTTGAAACAATGAAAAGGCAAAATAGCGAAGCGGCTTTTAAGCAAATTCTTTCCCGCTTCCATTACTTTGCCGTTTTCGGCACTGTAGTGCGATCTCAGAGTTGGTATATTTAAGTAGGGGGGTGGGTGATGTATTCTTTCAATTTTTTTTCTTTTTTTTTTTTTTTTGAACAGCGATTTCCCTTGGAAAAAAAAATCACTGTTCTGAGTTTTCAAGATTGTAAGCTTTCGCTTACATGGGGTCGATTATTCATCGTTTGCATTTTTAAGCATTCGATGATATAATATAGACCCATTAGGTATATATACATGTGTGCATATGTATGTATGTATATTTATATACACACACACACACACACACATATATATATATATATATATATATATATATATATATATATATATATATATGTGTGTGTGTATATATATATATAATATACACACACACACACACATATGTACATATATATAATTTCTGGTAGGGTTTTTACAATTTCCAGCTTATTTATCGTGTGTCATATAACGTATTAAAATATTTTTTTTCTCCTAAACTATGCAGAACCACTAAATGTTCAACAATGCTTATATTCATTTGATTTGCAGAATTACACAGTTTTCTGTTTCTTCTGTCTATATTGTCATGGAATACAGATTTTTTGTCCTTGCTTTTATTGTTCTTACACGTACTATTAATCTTTATGTTGCATAACCTCTACTAACATTGCTAAGCTTTAAGTATTAACTTTGATGATGTAGTAATATCTTTCTACATCCTAATACATCTTACTTTATTTTTCTTTATATGTTACAACACCTTTTCCAACAGTGATGCAAGTTCTCATGCAAGAATACTGTCTTTGTTTGATGCCTTCTTGGTCTGGGTTATTTAACAAAAGGGTCCTTGAACCTGTGTACTTACCCGGTTAACACACGTACATATACATGTATGTATGAATAAGTAAACAAGCAAGTACTGGACATTTTTTTTACTAGAAGTAGATCTGATTTTGTTACTGTAGTGCTGTAGGGCATGCTAGCTTCCCCCACCCTGGGTCTGTAATTGGAATAGCTATTGATTTACCACTCTTCCCATCTATGATTAATAATACTGCAACAGTGATTTTTGTGATAAACATAGGAAAGTTATGTGATAAACACACCATAGCAGTAGATCTTTGAATACATGGATCACTGCATCAGTCTAGGCTCTTCCCTTCCATCCACTTTACTTTTTCTTCTCCAAAATTGGCAAATATAGAAAAAAAACATCAGTTAGACTTGGGAGTTCTTGTTTTTTTTTTTTTATCGTTTTATTTGTAGTGCATTGAATTTATACATAAAGGAAGAATGTTCTTAGCCCTTCTGTAGGAAGAGCTTATCAGACAGTATTACCTCACTTAACTACTCTCAGGTACTCACCCAAGGTCCATCATTGTGAATGTTATTATTTGAGGATAACATGTGGCTCCTGAAAGCCACATGGCATAAGGGGCCTATAGGAAGTACCTATTAATAGTGATTGCTCAGCCCGGGCTCTATGCTGAAAGAAGACATTTGTGGCAGTGATTTGCCTCCTTTAACAGAACATTTTTGAGATGTGCTATCTGCTACCAATTAATCAATGCTGGATTCATCAGGGAAAAATGTAACAGTTTCCTTGTATGCAGCCATCTCCATGTTTCATTTTTGGGGGTATATTAAATGTAGCAGAATCTTGAGACTGGCAGAAGCCAGAAAACCTTGTAATCTTCCTCGTAAATGAGAGATTCCAGTGGAAGAAATCACCTATATATTTGCAGGTTGACCCCATGAAGTCCACTGGTATATGAACATTACTAAAAATATTTTCTTGGTCTCACTTTTTTTCTCATACTTTCACAAACACAGGGAACTGAATTTAGGATTGCAGGCAGTCAGATGGTGTCTTCCATTTGCTTCATCATTATTATTATTATTATTATTATTATTATTATTATTGTTGTTGTTGTTGTTATTGTTATTATTATTATTCCTTTGTGGGAGAATGTTAGTTGTTTTTGTGTACTTTGTATGATCATCTTTCCATTATCATTTTAAATTGTCCTTTGTTTGACAAATGTATTTATTCATTTATATGAGTCTTTCAGCAAATGCATGTATTACTGTACAATAACTATGTCCTGCACATCCCACTGAGTTACAGACTTGTTTTACATGACGTCTACAGCTTTCTGTTGCATGACTTCTCATCCGAAGTACAGATGCTGATGTTCATCGTGCATACAGCTGCAGTCATAACAGATGGGTTCTCCTGCCGTCAGGCGGGTCCTCGGTCGGCCGAATTCCAAAGTCTAGGTCCAGCGTCGGTTGTCGTCGCCTCTTCCCTGACGTCAGTGCGACAGGGGTATACAAGAACCAGCCAACGCCATTTTCTTCAGTCTTTCTTGCCGCGCGGTGCCCGAAGCAGTTCACAAGTGCCGGTCGGCCAGCTCCTGAAATTACGAAAATTTTGCAACCGAAGTCTTCTTGAAAGCTAAGTACCCCGTTGGGGAAACTTTTCTTGCCTCAGACCGATGTCAGACAAAGTTAATAATTGTATTTCATGTGGGAAGCAAATACCGCATAAGGATTTCCATTCCCTCTGTATTCCTTGTTTAGGCCCAGACCACGACGTCTCGGCCTGTCGCTTTTGTGCTACATTCAACAAAGGCACCATTAAGCATCGGGCGGAGTTCGCCCAGCATTATTTTGGCAAAACATTTAACTATATTATGTCGTCGGATACTCCGACTCCAGTTTTGTCTAAAAAGCGCAAAGATAAGGACTGACACACGAGGTCCGTGGCCTCTACCGACACCACGCCAAAGCCGACTACATGTGGTCCGGTTCTCAGTGAGGCACCTACGCAGTCCCTGACTACCGACGACACTTCATTGGCGGTGTCTCCTGTGCCCGAGGTCGCAGGCTACTCTCCTTGGCCCACACCCCGACTACAGATACCGAAGCCACTCTTGGCGGTGAATCTCAAAATGTGGACAGGTCCACCTCCTCTCAAGGTGTCTTCAGACCTTCCTCTTCTTTTTCCATCAAGGCTTTCACTAAGTCTAAAGCAGCCATGCATTCTAAGAGACAAGCTACACAGGGCCCATCTCCAGGCCCCATGCCTAAAAAACAGATGCTTAAAATGGCTGAGGATTTAATTACTCTTATCAGGGGTTCTCAACCCCCCCCAGACAAAAGGCCCAGAGTGGAGGAAGAATCCCCCTCCTCTGATCAGGGCTCCATTATTTCAGAGCACTCTGATGATCAGGAACATTCTTAGTCCCCTTTTGAAGACTCTGATGCAGAGGAGTCCATTCCTTCTGTATCCCCCCCACAGGATTACTCATTTGGGGAAACTTTGCATACCTCAAGAGAACACTTCCACTGGGAAGGCCAAGATTATTCAGATTCCAAGAAAAGGCTTAGGGAATTTCTCTTGCTACCTCAGCACAGGCCTCTGGCTATACCTCCTGTCTTGGACATACTAGATGATGTGTACTCGGAGGCCTGCCTTAACCTGGATTCTCTACCTCCAGCCCCAGTCAAGCCTGACAGGTACTACAGGGTTCCTGACTCACACCAATTTCTATACAAAAGCCATGCTGCTGACCCAGAAACCATCTCACAGGGCCCCAAGGGAATTAAGGCCTCCACTGCTAAAAATCCATTACCTTCCGAGAGGGATTCCAGATCCTTAGAAAGGTGGGGAAAAAAGGTATATACCTCGGCTACCTTAACCATGAGGGCATTAAACTGTCAGTTCCATATGCTAAAGTACCAACAGTTTTTATTATCACAATTGAAAAGTAAAATGTCACAACCTGAATAACCAGACTTGAAGGAGTTGCAGGATTTGATGCATAGTGCAGAGCAAGTGGGTAAACATACCTTACAATGTGGTTTTGATGCTCTAGAGGCCTCATGTAGAGCTGCTGTTACAGGATCAGTCATACGTAGACATGCCTGGCTCAAGGAACAAACCTTGCCAGATCATGTCAAAGCTAAATTGCTAGATGCCCCTCTACAAAAGGATGTATTATTTGGTGCTAATGCTGAGGAGGTATTAAGGAAAATGGGGGAAAAGGCTAAATCAATGCAAACTGTGAAAGATTTTCTACAGGTACAACCCCCACGTTTCAGTAGAAATTGGCTTTCCAAAAATTGGTCCTTTCCAGCCACGGACAGACCCCAAAGAGGGAGATACAGGCGCCCGAGGGACAGAGGGCAATTCCAAGGATCGTTTAGAGGCAGACAATGGCAAGCTCCTACACAAAGAGGTGGTGAGGATAACTCGCAACCATTCAGAAAGCAAGCCCAATGACTTTCCCCTTTGCATGCCAAGCAAGACTCAAATGGCAGCACCCTTAGGCGGAAAACTGGCATTATTTTAAAAAAATTGGCATATTGTCACAAAAGACAAATGGATCCTGGACATTATAAACAGAGGCTACAGATTCCATTTTCACACCCTTCCAAAAATGAGAGGCATGCCAAACCTGCCACACAATCAAAGGGCAGAGGCACAGAGACAAATTACAGATCTCATAGACATGGAAGCTATTCAAGAGGTGCCTACGCACGAACAAAGTCAAGGTTTTTATTCCAGACTATTCCTGGTACCAAGGAAGGGAAAAGATTGGAGACCTATTTTGGACCTATCCATCCTAAACACATTTCTACTCATACCAAAATTCAAGATGCTCACTCTACAGCAGCTTCTTCCCATGCTGGGCAAGGAGTCTTGGCTGGTAACATTGGACCTCAAGGAGGCATACCTGCATGTCCCAATCAGACAAAATTGCAGAAGATACCTCAGATTTCTTGCAGGTTCAACCCATTATCAATTCTCTGCATTGCCCTTTGGCTTATCTACTGCCCAGAGTATTCATGAAATGCCTGGCATCAGTAATTGCCTACTGCAGACTTCAAGGGATACAAATATACCCCTATTTGGACGACTGCCTGATCCAAGCGGACAGCAAGCACATTCTTCTGAAACATCTGGCTTATGTAATAATGTTGTTGAATTCTCTGGGATACACAGTCAACAAAAAGAAATCAAGGCTAATACCCTCTCGGAAAATAATTTTCCTGGGTGCCAACTTGGACACAAACACCCAGATGGCTTACCTCACGCCAGAGAAGCAGGGGCAACTAACTCAATACTTCAGAGCACTAGCAAATTGCACCAGGCTGACTGCAAGGAAAATCCTGCAGGCTCTGGGATTCATGGCATCTTGCATCTTACTAATCCCATGTGCAAAGCTGCATATGAGGAAACTTCAATGGTACTTGAAAAACCTATTGTCTCAACACAGCCACAGTTTGGAAACAATAATACCACTAATTCCATGTCTTCAAAAGGAATTTCTGTGGTGGGCTCAAGCATGTCAAACAAACACAGGTCTCCCATTCAGCAAGCCTCAAGCAAATTAAGTCATCACAACAGACGCCTCGGACTACGCCTAGGGGGCGCACATGACAGATCGGTGCATTCAGGGCAAATGGTCCCAAAAAGAAAAGCACCTTCACATCAATCAAAAGGAAATGCTAGCTGTAATAAATGCTATTATAGCTTTCAAAGACCTTCTGCAACCAGGTCAACTATTGATAAGAACGGACAACACCACAGTAATGTGGTACATAAACAAACAGGGAGGAACACATTCCTACCCCCTATGCAGACTGGCCATGTCACTTTGGAACATGGCCATGGACTTACAAATTGAACTACAAGCACAGTACTTGCCAGGCAAGGAAAACACGCTGGCAGACAACCTAAGCAGAAATATGACAGATCCACACGAATGGAAGTTGCATCCTCAAGTTTTTACAGAGATAATCCAACCATGGGGAAGGCCAGACATGGATCTCTTTGCCTCCCACAAAAATCACCAATTGACAAAATTCTGCTCAAGTATTTTTCATCCAAAGGCCTGGAGAGTGGACGCTCTCTTTCAGTTGGACATCAATGACAGTTTATGCCTTCCCACCTCTTCCTCTGCTGCCCAAAGTTCTGTTGAAAACCAGAGCAGACAGATGAAAGGTGATTCTCATTGCTCCAGACTGGCCAAGACAACACTGGTACCCACTCCTGAGGAGCCTGACGCATTCCCCACCATGGACCCTGCCTCTAATGCCTCTTCTCCTGACTCAGCACAGCTTCAAAACTCTTCACAGTCAGCTAAAAACACTCAATCTAGCCGCATGGAAGATCCCTTAGCATCACAACAGACCCTACTCTCCAAGGAGGTGCAGGATGTCAATTTGGAGGCCAGAAGGCCATCTACTAGAAAAGCTTACTCCGCAAAATGGAAACGGTTTTGTGTCTGGAATGAGAAAAAGGGCCAGGATCCTGGAAAACTGAATTTACCTCAAATATTACAGTATCTAGCTGAGCTGCTAAGCAGTGGACTTTCATTCTCCTCCATCAAAATCCATGCCTCAGCCATTTCTGCAGAATACAACACTGATCCACCCTTATTCTCTCACCCCCCTCTTAAGACAGTTCCTCAGAGGGGCTAAGAATCTAAAAACCCCAAGGAAACAACCAATACCTGCTTGGGATCTCAATTTCATTCTGGAAAAACTGACCTTGCCTCCTTTTGAGCCAGCTGCCTCATCAGATTTGCATTATTTGTCCTGGAAAACAGCTTTCCTTCTGGCTATTACCTCAGCTTGTAGAGTTTCTGAACTACAAGCTCTCATGGCTGTGCAGCCTTTTATCATCTTCCATCAGGACAGAGTTTTATTACAAACCAACCCATCCTTTATGCCAAAAGTGGTATCCAGGGTAACTTTGAATCAGGCCATACATTTACCTACCTTTTATCCTAATCCTCAAAACAAAGGGGAGAGATTACTACATTCCTTGGTCATCCACAGACAACTGCGTTATTATTTGGACAGAACAAAGCCTTTCAGAAAATCAGAACAGCTCTTTGTGTCCTATGCTATAGGAGCTCAAGGAAAGCCAATTTTAAAACAGACAATCTCAAAATGGATAGCCAACTGCATACGCTTTTGCTATTCTTTTCATGGCAAAACTGTACCTACAGGCATCAGATCTCACTCCACAAGGGCCACGGCTACCTCTGTAGCCTTTCTCAGAGGAGTTCCTACCAAAGATATTTTAGAAGCAGCCACTTGGAGTTCGGTGCATACCTTCTCCAACCACTACCACCTTCCACTATACTCCAAATCTAGAGCGGGCTTTGCCACTGCAGTCTTGCAGGGCATTCTGGCTCCTCCTAGTTCCACCTAGTGCCTACCACCCCTTTCTTAGCTTTGGGATTCTACCCATCTGTTATGACTGCAGCTGTATGCACGATGAACATAGTACAGTTTTGTACCTACCATAAATGTAGATGTTTGAGTGCTAATACAGCTGCAGTCCAGGTTTCCCTCCCTCCTTCCCCTCTTGGGACAGGCTTATTGGCTAACATATCCTCATGCAACCAGATTGGGGTATTCATTCATGATGTATTTGCTTGCACTACTGTATTTTGATTATATGGCATTGCTTTATTACACAAATTTATGTATTGCCTTCCTTCTGGGGGCACCTGACATCTGGGGCAAGAAAAACTGAAGAAAATGGTGTCGGCTGGTTCTTTTATACCCCTGTCGCACTGATGTCAGGGAAGAGGCGACGAAAACCGACGCTGGACCTAGACTTTGGAATTCGGCTGACCGAGGACCCGCCTGACGGCAGGAGAACCCATCTGTTATGACTGCAGCTGTATTAGCACTCGAACATCTACATTTATGGTAGGTACAAAACTGTACTTTCTTATTTGTCACTGTTACAGTAAAATGCCTGAGCAGTGGGAAATAGCTGCAGGCCTAATTTATTTTATTTTTATGTTACCTCTTTGTGACCAGGTAAGCCCACTGGACACATTTGTCTCTTTTCATGGGTGACCCATGAGCACTGGTTGATTGTGATTTTCAGAGCCCTGTGGGCATCTCATTGGGGATTAACTCCTCCCAAATATGATGATACACAGCTGCATTCTGGATAAACAGAAAGTCTGTGGATTTATCTTTATTTCTTTATGCACATCTTGGTGAGAAATGTTATGGTCAGTCAGTCTGGTGTTAGCCACAGAACTCATGTTCTTTAATTTACTAAAGAAGTGCCTTGTTGGTGAAATTTTTATTTCTAAATTTTGTTCTGTACTGTTCTGATTATAGTTGCTTTTTGGCCTTTTGTTGGTGGAGATTTTCAGAGAAGCTGTTTGTCTCCCAGGACATGCCTTGTGTAGGCCCAAAGATCCTTTGAATCTCCAATTTCCAAATCCCATACAAAGATTTATATTAAAAGTACTTTGCTTAGGAGCACCTCACATCATGGTTGACTACAAAGTCTCTGCAGGTTTTGCTAGTAAAACCCATATGAGTAGAGAGTTCATTGTTCTCATGTGGTTAACTCAGAAGAGGCTAGATGATGTAAGGCAGGCAAACAAACTTCGATGTTCATCGTGTTTCACTGCTGCAGTCATAAAACTTGGGTTATCCTGCCATCAGGCGGGCCTGCAGTCGGCCTGAGTTCAAAAGTCTTGGTCCGGCGTCAGCTGCTGTCGCCTCCTCCCTGATGTTCATCCTGTTACACTGCTGCAGTCATCACACTTGGGCTATCTGCCGTCAGGCAGTCCCGCAGTTGGCCCGAGTTCCAAAGTCTTGGTCTGGCGTCGGTTGCTGTCGTTTCTTCCCTGACGTCAGTGTGACAGGGGTATAAAAGAGGCAAACGACGAAATTTTCTTCAGTCTTTCTTGCCGCGCGGTGCCCGAAGCAGAAGCAGTTCGCAAGTGCCGGTCGGCCGACTCCTGAGATTTTCAAATCGAATTTCAGACCGAAGTCTTCAATAAAGCTAAGTACCCCGTTGGGGAACCTTTTCTTGCCTCAGTCTGATGTCAGAAAAAGTTAATAATTGCATTTCTTGTGGGAAGCAAATATCTCATAAGGATTTTCATTCTTATTGTATCCCTTGCCTAGGCCCAGACCACGACGTCACAGGTTGTCGGTTTTGTGCTAGGTTTAACAAACGAACTATTAAACGTCAGTTTGATTTCGCCCGACATTATTTTGGTAGAAAATTTAAATATGCCATGCCGTCGGAGCAACCGACAACCAGGTTGCATAAAAAGCGCAAAGATAAGGACAGGCAGCCGAGACCCAAACCAGGCACCGAGTCCTCTGCTAGGCCAGTCACCGGTTCTCCGGTTTTCTGTGAGGTGCCTACGCAGCCCCTGACGACCGCTGATTTAGAACCCCAGCCTGCATCCAACTCCCAAGCGGAGATTGCAGGGCCTCCAGAGCCTTTATCTTTAGGCCCTTCTGACTCCATGGCTGAAGGGGATTCCGGTGCAGTTGAAAGACCGTCAGTTGCTGAAGGTGTCTTCAGACCGACTGCACTTTCTATTAAATCCTATGCAAAACTGAAAACTCCATTAAAAGTAAGGAAGCCTGTACAGCAGTCTCCAGTGCAAGGCCCCATGCCTAAGAAACAGATGCTTAAGATGGCAGAAGACTTAATTACCCTAATCAGGGGTTCCCATCCCCCACCTGACAAAAGGCCTAGACAGGAGGAGGACTACGCTTCCTCTGACCAGTTTTCCATTTCCTCAGATTCTTCTGAGGAACAGGAGTATTCTTTTCCCCCCTTATGAAGACTCTGATGCTGAAGAGTCTATTTCTTCAGCATCTCCCCCAGAAGACTACTCTTTTGGGGAAGCTTTACATATCATGAGGGAACATTTCCACTGGGAAGGCCAGGATTACTCTGATTCTAAGAAAAGGCTCCGAGAGTTCCTCTTACTACCCCAGCACAGACCCCTTGCTATTCCACCTGTCTTAGACATTGTGGATGATGTTTATTCACAATCTAGCCTTAACTCAGATTCATTACCTCCTGCACCAGCCAGACCAGACAGATACTACAGAGTCCCTGACGCACATAAATTCCTATATAAAAGCCCTGTTGCTGACCCAGAAACCATTTCCCAGGGTCCCAAAGGGGTTAAGGCCTCTATTGCTAAAAATCCTGTACCGTCTGAAAGGGATTCTAGAGCACTAGACAGATGGGGAAAGAAAGTATATCCCTCAGCTACTCTAGCTATGAGGGCCTTAAATTGCCAGTTTCACATGCTGAAATATCAACAATATTTGATGTCTCAATTAAAACAAAAAATGAGCACACATACAGAGCAGCCTTATTACAAGGAAATGCAAAATGTGTTGCATGCAGCAGAACAAGTGGGAAAACATACTTTGCAATGTGGATTTGATTCATTGGAAGCTTCTTGCAGAGCAGCTGTAACAGGGTCTGTCATTCGTAGGCATGCTTGGTTAAAAGAACAAACTTTACCTGATCATGTTAAAGCAAAGTTGTTGGATGCACCCTTACAGCAGGATGTTTTATTTGGTGTGAAAGCAGAAGAGGTTTTAAAGAAAATGGAGGATAAGGTAAAATCTATGCACTTTTTGCAGACAATTGGCAAATCATTACAAAAGACAAATGGGTCCCAAATATTGTAACTCAAGGATACAGGTTCCACTTTCACACTTTACCAAGGATAAATGGAATGCCAAACCTGCCATCAAATCAATGGGCAGAGGCTCAAAGACAAATTACAGCACTCATGGACATGAGAGCCATTCAACAGGTTCCTACATAGGTGCAAGGACAAGGATTTTACTCACGACTCTTTCTGGTTCCCCGAAAGGATGAAGCCTGGAGACCCATTCTGGACCTTTCAATTCTAAACACATACCTGGAAGTACCCAAATTCAAGATGCTCACACCACAGCAACTTCTTCCCATGCTGGGCAAGAAGGCTTGGCTAGTAATGTTGGACCTCAAGGAGGCATACCTGCATGTCCCTGTCAGACAAAATCGCAGAAGATACCTCCGATTTATAGCAGGTACAACTCATTACCAATTCTCTGCACTGCCCTTTGGCTTATCTACTGTGCCCAAGGTCTTCACAAAATGCCTGGCACCAGTAATTGCATACTGCAGACAAAGAGGAATCCAAATATATCCATACCTGGACGACTGCCTTATTCAAGCAGACAGCAAGGACATTCTTTTAAAACCTCTGGTGTTTGTGCTAAGTTGCCTAGGGTACACAGTAAATGAAAAGAAGTCAAAACTAGTGCCCTCACAAGACATAATATTCCTGGGTGCCAGCTTAAATACAATGGCCCAGATGGCTTATCTCACGCCAGACAAGCAAGGACAACTGACTCAATACTTCAAAATGATGGCAACAAAGACCTAACTCCCTGCAAGAAAAATTCTGCAGGCCTTGGGATTCATGGCATCTTGCATACTACTAATACCATATGCCAAACTGCATATGAGGAAATTACAATGGTACCTGAAAAGCGTATGGACTCAACACAGCCACAGCTTGGAAACAATAATACCACTAATTCCCTGCCTTCAACAGGAGTTTTTGTGGTGGGCTCGGGCGTATCATCTCAACAAGGGTCAGCCTTTCACCTTGCCCACAGCCAGGCAAACAATGACAACAGATGCATCGGATTACGCCTGGGGAGCACACATGACAGGACAGTGTATTCAGGGCAAATGGTCTACAGATCAAGTGAATCTCCACATCAGTCAAAAAGAGATGCTAGCTGTACAAAATGCCCTAACAGCTTTCAAGGACCTCCTACATCCAGGGCAACTTCTAATAAAGATGGACAACACCACAGTGATGTGGTACATAAACAAACAAGGGGGCACACATTCCTACCCCCTATGCAGGCAAGCAATGACCTTGTGGAACACAGCACTGACCTACCAAGTTCAACTACAAGCACAATTCCTGCCAGGAAAGAAAAATACATTGGCAGACGAACTAAGCAGAAATACCATGGATCCTCACGAGTGGAAACTAGACTCACAAGTATTCACAATGATAACTCAAAAATGGGGGAGCCCAGACATAGATCTGTTTGCCTCCCCCCAAAACTACCAACTGTGAAAGTTTTGCACAAGGACATACCACACTCTAGCTTGGAAAGTGGACGCCCTCTCATTCAGTTGGAAAACACTAACAGTGTATGCCTTTCCTCCACTGTCTCTTCTGGCAAAGGTGCTGCTATAAGCCAGATTAGAGAGGCCACAAATGATACTCATTGCTCCAGACTGGCCACGCCAACACTGGTATCCATTATTAAGAAACATGGCTCAAGGCCCACCATGGATTTTACCTCAAATTCCTCACCTGCTGACTCAGCAAAACAATCAGATTCTACACAGCCAGCTCAAGACTTTAAATCTGGCTGCATGACAGATTATCTAAACAACCAGTCAACACTTCTCTCTACAGCTGTTATGGGTGTCATTCTGGAGGCCAGGAGACCCAGCACAAGGAAAACCTACTCAGACAAATGGAAAATATTCTGCGCCTGGAACCAGGCTAAAGGCCAAAATCCTCTTGTCCCAAATATTCCTCAGATTCTGCAATATTTAACTGAGATGTTGCACAAAGGCCTTTCCTTTTCATCTATAAAGATCCACGCTTCAGCTATTTCAGCTCATTACAACATGGATCCTCCTATTTTTTCACATCCATTATTAAGACAGTACCTCAGAGGGGCTAAGAACATAAGACCGCCCTGAAGAGCACCAGCACCAACTTGGGACCTCAAATTTGTTTTGGAAAAACTTACACTACCGCCCTTCGAGCCAGCTTTTTCAGCTGATTTACAATTTTTGTCATGGAAAACTGCCCTGCTGCTAGCAATAACTTCAGCATGAAGAGTCTCAGAGCTACAGGCCCTAATGGCAGTGGAGCCTTTCATCATTTTTCATCAAGACAGTCTCTTTACGAACTAACCCTTCCTTTATGCCAAAGGTAGTATCCAGTGTGGCTCTAAACCAAACCATTCATTTACCCACCTTTTATCCAAACCCTCAGAATAAAGGGGAAAGGCTCCTACACTCTTTGGACATTCACAGGCAATTACGTTTCTACTTGGATAAAACAAAGGTTTTCAGAAATTCTGATCAGCTCTTTGTATCCTATGCTGCAAGATCTCAAGGAAAGCCTATATCAAAACAGACCATTTCAAAATGGATAGGACATTGTATCCGTTTCTGCTACACACACCATGGGAAACCTGTACGTGGTAACATTAGGCCTCATTCCACCAGGGCTACAGCAACTCAGCAGCCTTCCTCAGAGGGGTACCAACCAAGGATATTTTGGAAGCTGCAACTTGGAGTTCAGTGCACACCTTCACCAAGCACTACCACTTACCTCTATACTCAAAAACCAGAGCTGGCTTTGCCACTGCAGTTTTGCAAACCCTGTTTAGTACCAACCACCCAGCCTTAGCTTTGGGATTCAACCCAAGTGTGTTTACTGCAGCAGTGTAACACGATGAACATAGTACAGTTTTGTACCTACCATAAATGTAGATGTTCGAGTGTTCACACTGCTGCAGTCCAGGTTACCCTCCCACCTTCCCCTCTTCTTACCTGGGTTTTATGTATAGCTCCCTGTTTATACAATCTCTAAGATGTATTTCTGTATGGTGTATTTGCTTACAGCTGTAGCTATTGTTTTCTACTTATGTAATTTACTTAGGATTATGTATTGCCTTCCTATTTGGGGGCACCTGACATCTGGGGCAAAAAAGACTGAATAAAATGGTGACGGCTGCCTCTTTTATACCCCTGTCGCACTGACGTCAGGGAAGAAGTGACAGCAACCAATGCCAGACCAAGACTTTGGAACTCGGGCTGACTACAGGACCGCCTGATGGCAGATAACCCAAGTGTGATGACTGCAGCAGTGTGAACACTCGAACATCTACATTTATGGTAGGTACAACACTGTACTACATTAGTGCGGCAGGGGTATATAAGAAGCAGCCGACGCCATTTTCTTTAGTTTTTCTTGCCGCGCGGTGCCCGAAGCAAAAGCAGTTCGCAAGTGCCGGTCGGCCAACTCCTGAGACTTCAAATTCGATTTCAGAACCGAAGTCTTCAATAAAGCTAAGTACCCCGTTGGGGAAAATTTTTTCTTGCCTCAGTCCAATGTCAGAAAAAGTTAATAATTGTATTTCTTGTGGGAAGCAAATACCTCATTAGGATTTTCATTCTTACTGTATTCCATGCCTAGGCCCAGATCACGACGTAACTAGTCGTCGGTTTTGTGCTAGATTTAACAAATGCACTATTAAATGTCGGTTTGATTTTGCTCGCCATTATTTTGGGCGAAGGTTTAATTACACAATGCCGTCGGAACAATCAATGACCGGAATGCATAAAAAAGCACAAAGATAAAGATAGGAAAAGGCTTCCGAGGTCCAAAACTGACGACGAAGCCTCTTGTAGGCCAGTTGCCGGTTCGCCGGTTATCAGTGAGGTGCTTTCGCAGCACCTGACACTCGCTACCTCAGAACCACAGGCCACGTCTGACTCCCACATGGAGGTGCCTAGGCTTCTGGAGCCTCAAGGTGTTGGGCCAACAGAGATTAACCCTTCAGATGGGTCTGGGGTCGCTGAGCAGGCATCGGCTTCTGAGGGTGTTTTCAGGCCTACTCAACTTACCATTACAACTTCAGCCAAGACTAAGCCTACACTAAAGACAAAGAAGCAAGTGCAGCATTCACCTGGGCAGGCCTCCATGCCTAAAAAACAGATGCTCAAGATGACCGAAGACTTGATAACTTTGATCAGGGGTTCCCATCCCCCTCCTGATAAAAGGCCTAGGCAGGATACAGACTATGATTCCTCTGACCAGGTTTCAATTTATTCTGATTCCTCTTCAGACCAGGGATATTCTTTACCCCCCCATGAGGATTCTGATGCTGAAGAATCCATTCCTTCAGCCTCTTCTGAGGATTACTCTTTTGGGGAAACGTTACATACCATGAGGGAGCATTTCCATTGGGAGGGCCAGGATTACTCAGAATCCAAGAAAAGGCTCAGAGACTTTCTTTTGCTGCCTCAGCACAGGCCCCTTGCTATTCCGCCAGTGTTGGACATTATGGATGATGTGTTCTCTGAATCTAGTTTAAACCCTGATTCTTTACCCCCAGCTCCAGTCAAGCCAGACAGATACTACAGAGTCCCTGACTCTCACAAATTCCTTTATAAAAACCCTGTTCAGACCCAGAAACTATTTCCCAGAGTCCCAAAGGGGTTAAGGCTTCCACGGCTAAGAATCCAGTTCCCTCGGATAGGGACTCTAGAGCATTAGATAGATGGGGAAAGAAAGTTTACACTTCTGCAACTTTAGCAGTGAGAGCTCTGAATTGCCAGTTTCACATGCTTAAGTATCAACAATATTTACTGTCTCAATTAAAACAGAAAATGAGTATAAATGCAGAACAATCTGACTATAAGGAAATGCAGGATTTATTGCATGCAGATGAACAAGTGGGAAAGCATTGGTTTTGATTCATTAGAAGCTTCTTGGAGAGCAGCAGTTACAGGATCTGTGATTCGAAGGAATGCTTAGTTAAAAGAACAAAGTTTACCAGACCATGTTAAGGCAAAATTACTGGATGCCCCTTTGCAGCGAGATCATTTATTTAGTATTAAGGCAGAAGAGGTATTGAAGAAAATGGAGGATAAGGCAAAATCTATGCAAACAGTAAAGGATTTCTTACAGGTACAGCCACCACGATTTAGCAGAAATTGGTCTACTAAGAATTGGTCCTTTCCAGTGTCAGACAGGCCACAAAGAGGCAGATACAGACGCCCAAGACGCAGATCTCAGCCACAAGGTTCTTACAGACCACAACAGTGGGGTGCTTCAAACCCAAAACAAGGTGAGGATAAGCCACAACCTTACAGGAAACAGTCCCAATGACTTCCCCCTTCCAATGCCAACTCTTACCTTTTGGCAGCTCCGTTAGGGGGGAAACTAGCACTTTTTTCTCAACACTGGCAAGCAATCACCCAAGACAAATGGGTGCTGAATATTGTGTCTCAAGGTTACAGGTTCCACTTTCACACTTTTCCAAGGCTAAAAGGAATGCCAGACCTGCCACAAAATCAATGGGCAGAGGCACAAAAACAAATTGCAGCTCTCATGGACATGAGAGCTATTCAAAAAGTACCACAGCAGGAAAAAGGACAAGGATTTTACTCAAGACTCTTCCTGTTACCCAGAAAGGACAAAGCCTGGAGACCCATTCTGGACCTTTCCACTCTAAATACTTACCTGGATGTTCTGAAATTCAAAATGCTGACTACAACAGCTCCTTCCCATGTTTGGCAAGAAAGCTTGGCTTGTTACTTTGGACCTCAAAGAGGCATACCTGCATGTCCCTATTAGACAAAATTGCAGAAGATACCTCAGATTCACAGCTGGTTCAATACACTATCAATTCTCTGCACTGCCCTTTGGCTTATCTACTGCACCCAGGGTCTTTACCAAGTGCCTGGCACCAGTAATTGCATTTTGCAGACAAAAAGGAATTCAAATATATCCATATCTGGACGACTGCCTGATTCAAGCAGAGAGCAAGGACATTCTTCTACAGCATCTGGCATTCGTAAAAAGATTAAGTTGCCTAGGGTACACAGTAAATGAAAAGAAATCAAAACTAGTGCCCTCACAAGAGATAATATTCCTGGGTGCCAGCTTAAATACAATGGCCCAGATGGCTTATCTCACGCCAGACAGACAAGGACAACTGACTCAGTATTTTCAGTTGAAGGCAATAAAGTCCCAACTCCCTGCAAGAAAAATTCTGCAGGCCTTGGGATTCATGGCATCCTGCATTCTACTAATTTTATTTTATTTTTATTTTTATTTAACATTTGTTGACCAGGAATGTCCGACTAGGTTCCACAGAGCCTGTTTTCAGCGGAGGCCTGGGGAGAAACAATTCCATATGCAAGACTGCATATGAGTAAATTACAGTGGTACCTAAAAAGTGTTTGGTCTCAACATTCACACAGCTTGGAGACAGTAATACCTCTAATTCCCTGCCTACAACAGGAGTTTCGATGGTGGGCACAGGCATGTCACCTCAACAAGGGTCAGCCTTTCATTCTCCCCACAGCCAGGCAGACTATAACAACAGACGCCTCGGATTACGCCTGGGGAGCACACATGGCAGGAAAATGTATTCAGGGCAAATGGACCACAGAACAAATGCCTCTTCACATCAATCAAAAAGAGATGTTGGCTGTACAAAATGCCCTAACAGCTTTCAAGGATCTTCTGCATCCAGGATAATTATTAATAAGGACGGACAACACCACAGTGATGTGGTACATAAACAAGCAAGGGGGCACTCATTCTTACCCCCTATGCAGGCAAGCCATGACCTTGTGGAACACGGCTATAACTTATCAAGTTCATCTGCAAGCACAATTCCTGCCTGGAAAGATAAATACTCTGGCAGACTACCTAAACAGAAACATCATGGATCCTCACAAGTGGAAATTAAATCCACAAGTTTTCAGCATGATAATGCAAAAATGAGGGTGCCCGAACATAGATCGCTTTGCCTCCCCACTGAATTGCCACCTACAAAAATTCTGCACAAGGACTTATCACACACAAGCATGGAAAGTGGATGCTCTTTCATTCATCTGGAAAAACCTAAGCGTTTATGCCTTCCCACCACTGCCTCTCCTTTCAAAGGTACTCCTAAAAGCCAGACAAGACAAACCACAGATGATTCTGATTGTTCCAGACTGGCCATGCCAGCACTGGTACCCAATCTTAAAGAACATAGCTCAAGGTCCACCTTGGATTTTGCCTCAAGTTTCACACCTTCTGACTCAGCAAAACAATCAGGTACTGCACAGTCAGCTCAAAACTTTAAACCTGGCTGCATGGAAGATTCAGTAGCCAAACAGACAACTTCTCTCTCTAAAGCTGTTATGGATGTCATTTTGGAGGCCAGGAGGCCTAGTACCAGGAAATCTTATTCAGAAAAGTGGAAGAGATTCTGTGCCTGGAACCAGTCTCAAAACCTTAATCCTCTGGTCCCTAACATTCCTCAGATACTTCAATACTTGACTGAGATGCTGGACAAAGGACTATCCTTCTCATCCATTAAGATTCACGCTTCTGCCATCTCGGCTGATTACAACACAGATCCTCCTTTTTTTCTCACCCTTTGCTAAAGCAGTACCTCAGAGGGGCTAAAAACATAAGACAGCCCCGGAGAGCACCAACACCAACTTGGGACCTCAATTTTGTTTGGAAAAGCTCACTTTGCCTCCTTTTGAACCAGCCAATTCAGCAGAGTTAAAATATATATCATAGAAAACTGCTCTGCTTCTGGCAATAACCTCAGCACGAAAAGACTCAGAGTTACAGGCACTAATGGCAGTGGAGCCTTTTATCATTTTCCACCAAGACAGGGTTTCTTTAAGGACAAACCCTTCTTTTATGCCTAAGGTGGTATCCAGTGTGGCTCTTAACCAAACTATTCACTTGCCAACCTTTTATCCAAATCCCCAGAATAAAGGGGAGAGACTTCTACAGTCCTTGGACATACACGGGCAATTACGCTTCTACCTGGACAAAACAAAAGCTTTCAGAAAAACTGAACATTTGTTTGTATCATATGCTGCAGGATCACAGGGAAAGGCTATTTCAAAGCAGACCATTTCAAAGTGGATAGGACATTGTATCCGGTTCTGCTACACACAGCATAGGAAACCTGTACCATCTAACATTAGACCACATTCCACCAGGGCAGCTGCTACTTCTACTGCCTACCTTAGAGGAGTACCTACCAAAGATATCTTGGAAGCTGCAACTTGGAGTTCAGTGCACACCTTTACCAAGCATTACCATTTGCCTCTTTATTCTAGATCCAGAGCTGGCTTTGCCACTGCAGTGCTGCAGGGCCTCATAGCCACACCAAATCCTCTATAGAGCCAGCCACCCAAACTCTGCTTTGGGATTCTACCCAAGTGTAATGACTGCAGCAGTGAAACACGATGAACATAGTACAGTTTTGTACCTATCATAAATGTAGATGTTTGAGTGTCTTCACTGCTGCAGTCCAGGTTACCCACCCGCCAGCCCCTCTTTCTTATCTGGGACTAACCTGTACTACTTTTGTGGTGTATTTGCTGGTTAATGAAGGTTTTATTTTTACCTTTTTTGTATGTTTTATTAGCAATATGTATTGCCTACCATTTTTGGGGGCACCTGACATCTGGGGCAAGAAAAACTGAAGAAAATGGCTTTGGCTGCTTCTTATATACCCCTGGCGCACTGACGTCAGGGAAGAGGTGACAGCAGCTGATGCCGGACCAAGATTTTGGAACTCTGGCCGACTGCAGGCCCGCCTGACAGCAGGATAACCCAAGTGTAATGACTGCAGCAGTGAAGACACTCGAACATCTACATTTATGGTAGGTACAAAACTGCACTTTCCTTGCCTCTGAAGGAAGCTTTACTCTGTTTCCCAGATGAAGTTTCTTTTGGTGAAACATTCAATGTTATGTGTTAAATCTAAATCTTATGAGAAAACTTTTTAAATTGGAATTTCAGGAGATGCTTGACAATAAGAAAAGATATCTCCACCTGTTTGGCTTAGAGGAACCAAAGTCCACAGTTGTCCACACCACCCCCACCCCAGTTGTTAAGGCATTCAAATATGCCTTTCTGGTATCTTCTTTACATCTAGATTCCCAGCCTTCTCCACCCAAGATATGCAGACAGTTCTGACAATATGTGGGCAAATCTACCCATCATCCTTCTGGATATGCAGCTAAGGTAGTTTAAATTGGTACAAAGGCCAGCACTGTTTAGTAGTAGGTAAAATAGAATCTTAAATATATTTAGTAAACAACAGTTTATACACTGGTCACATTTACCTTCAAGGTGATTAATTGCTAGATTCCTAAAGCAAAGTATCAGAGTGAAATCCTGCAACAGGTAGGGGATCTAGCTGCCAAGTGTAAAAGCTGGGACCCTGAGGATGAAAATTTCCAAACTGACCAACCTGACCTAAAAAGAAGATAAGCCTATGATTTAAGTGTGGCTCTGATACAGTGAGTGCTGCATTTGTAGTGGCAGTGCTGGATTGCATAGTCCAAAGGTATGCATGGTTGAGAATCCATCTGCTACTAGAAGATGTCAAGGGGCATTTACTTAGGGATCCTCATGACAAGACTTATTTTTGGGTCCTCTGACTCAGGATATTTTTAAGAAGCTTGAAGAAATGGAAGGACAATAGAGAAAGTATATCAGGCTTTTCATCCACCTATACATGCATGCATACTTGTATATGTACATACATAGCAATATTTCAAGCATGAGCATTAATACCCTTCTAGCCTGCCAAAATACCAAAACAGTTGTTCCCGTAATAGTTGTCCAGGCCCTTCTTAAAAATTTCTAAATTAGTGCTTGCTTCATTGTAATTTGGTAGTCTATTCCATGCATCAGCTGCTCTGTCAGATAACCAATTAGTACACTTCTCATTCCTGTAGAATCTTCTACATAGGTTGTCTGATGATTCTCTTCTGCTTTTTGATAACCCCAAACATTCCCATAGGTGGTTGCCTTTAAATGCCCTATATACACGAATTAGGTGTCCTCTTAAGCATTTATAAGAGACACTGTACAAGTTCAGATATGTTAGTCTTGCATAATAATTTTTCACATCCACGGATGCCTTTGGTATATTTCCACTGTACTCTTTCCAGTTTACTCATGTCTGTTTTCTTATAAGGTTTCCATATTGTTATTCCAATGATTGCTCATTGGTTGTTCTCTCCTACTGTTTTTGCTACTCCCACCATTGTAAATCTGTTCCATGCAAGGTTAAGGCAAGTTCCACCAAAGCCTTATGCTCTTCAGTGGCATATCGGAAAGGAGTGGACTCTAGAGGCAGCAACCTGGCTCTCTGTTTATACCTTTAGGAAGCACTACAAACTGCATTCTTAGGTTCCAAAGCCAGCTTTGTGAGGACTGTTCTCCAGGGGATCCTGGATCTTAATTCTTCCTCCTCCCTGGTAGGGTAAGCTTTGGGAATCTACCCATATGCCACTGAGACAGTGTGGATGATGAACATAGTACAGCTGCATAACTCCGATTCACCTGTAACAGTAGTTGTTCAATTTTCATACTGCTGGAGTGGGAGCAGTCACCCATCGTCCCCTTTTTTTTGTACATACTTCAATGGTATCCAACCTTGTGTTGTTGGTTGGGTTTCTTTGTGTTGTTGTTTTATTAATACTTTGTGAATGATCTCTCACCTGTACTGTAGTTTACAAGCTTTTCAAGATGTGTGATCAGCCGCTATGTGATCTTTATTGCATTGTCAAACCCAGACGTAGCAGTCCTCTTTTTTTCTCTTTTCTTCACCACAAGGCACCGCCAGTGAAAAAGTTTTGCACTCATGGCCATGGAGACTTCTGTATGCTTTATCTATTTCTTTTGATTTCCAAAGTGGTAGAGAAATTGAAACAAACCAAGACTAAGCTGATTCTGATAGCACCCTTCTGGAAGACCTAGTTTTCTACTTTATCTTCATAGTTTGTCCTACCCTCAGGCACCACATCATGTATGTTTGTTAAGCTTCACTGTAATCCCCATGCCCTGAAACTCACAACCTGGATGTTCATTGTGTTACCCTGCTGCAGTCATCACACTTGGGTTATTCTGTCGTCAGGCGGTCCCGCAGTCGGCCTGAATTCCAAAGTCTTGGTCCGGCGTCGGTTGCTGTCGCTTCTTCCCTGACGTCAGTGCGCCAGGGGTATATATATTGCATCCGACGCCATTTTCTTCAGTCTTTCTTGCCACGCGGTGCCCGAAGCAGAAGCAGTTCACAAGTGCCGGTCGGCCGACACCTGAGATTTTCGAAGTCGAATTTCAGATCCGAAGTCTTCAATAAAGCTAAGTACCCTGTTGGGGAAACTTTTCTTGCCTCAGACCGATGTCAGAAAAAGTTAACAATTGTATTTCTTGTGGGAAGAAAATCCCTCATAAGGATTTTCATTCTTACTGCATACCTTGCCTAGGCCCAGACCACGACGTCACTGGTTGTCGTTTCTGTGCTAGGTTTAATAAGCGTACTATAAAAAGACGCTTTGATTTCGCACGACACTACTTCGGTAGAAAATTTAACTACACAATGCCGTCGGAGCAACCGACTACCAGCGTGCACAAAAAACGCAAGGATAAGGACAGGCAGCCTAGACCCAAGCTAGACTCCGAGGCCTCAGCTGGACCGGTCTCCAGTTCACCGGTCTTCAGTGAGGCTCCGATGCAGCCCCTGACTACCGCAGATTTGGAACCCGAGACCGCTTCGGAGCCTTTGGCGGAGAGTGCTAGGCTGACGCAGCCATTTTGTTTAGCCCCTACCGACGACACTGCAGAAAGAGATGTCGGTGCTGCAGAAACACCTTCGGTTTCTGAAGGCGTTTTCAGACCGACGATGCTCACCATAAAAACGTATCCTAAGCTTAAGACTCCTATTAAACCTAAAAAGACTGCACTTCAGTCTCCAGTTCAAGGCCCCATGCCTAAGAAACAGATGCTCAAAATGGCTGAAGATTTGATCTCTTTAATCAGGGGTTCCCAACCCCCACCCGACAAAAGGCCTAGACAAGAGGAAGATTATGCCTCCTCTGATCAAGTGTCTGTTTCCTCAGGCTCCTCTGAGGACCAAGATTACTCCTTCGCCCCTTATGAAGATTCTGATGCTGAGGATTCTATTAGGTTCATAGGTTCATAGATTAGTACTAGGCTAACTGCCCTTCTGGGTCATTTTAAGCCTAGCCAATTACCCCATGTGAGAATCAAACCCTATACCTTGTGTCTGTAAGGCAAACACCTTAACCATTATGACATCCTCCCACTTTTCCCTCAGCTTCTCCTCCTGAAGACTACTCCTTTGGGGAAACTTTACATACTATGAGGGAACATTTTCACTGGGAAGGTCAGGACTACTCTGATTCAAAGAAAAGGCTCAGAGAGTTTCTTTTACTCCCCCAGCACAGACCACTTGCCATCCCCCCAGTTTTAGACATTGTGGATGATGTTTACTTGGAATCCAGTTTGAACCCAGATTCTCTGCCTCCTGCTCCAGCCAAACCTGACAGATACCGTAGCGTGCCTGATTCCCACAAATCCCTTTATAAAAGCCCTGTTGCTGATCCAGAGACTATCTCCCAGGGTCCCAAAGGGGCTAAGGCTTCTATGGTAAAAAATCCTGTACCCTCTGAAAGGGACAACAGAGCACTAGACAGGTGGGGGAAAAAGGTTTACACCTCAGCCACTCTAGCTATGAGGGCACTAAATTGCCAATTTCACATGCTAAAATATCAGCAATTTCTAATGTCTCAGTTAAAACAAAAAATAAGCACACTCCCTCAACAGTCTGAATTGAAAGAAATGCAGGATTTGTTGCATGCAACTGAACAGGTGGGCAAACATGCTTTACAATGTGGGTTTGATTCTTTGGAGGCTTCCTGCAGAGCAGGTGTCACTGGGTCTGTTATACGTAGGCATGCTTGGTTAAAGGAACAAACTCTGCCTGATCATGTTAAAGCAAAGCTTCTAGATGCTCCCTTACAGCAGGATGTTCTTTTTGGAGTTAAAGCAGAACAAGTCTTAAAGAAAATGGAGGATAAGGCAAAATCTATGCAGACAGTCAAAGATTTTCTACAGGTACAGCCCCTCGCTTCAGCAGAAATTGGCCAACAAAAAATTGGTCCTTTCCAGTTACTGACAGACCACAGAGGGGTAAATACAGACGTCCAAGAGGCAGAGGACAACCACAAGCCCAATACAAACCTCGACAATGGGGCACTGCAACACAGAAGGGATGAGAAGACAGGTCCCAAACTACCAGAGGGCAAACTCAATGACTTGCACCTCATCTGGCCAAGCAACACTCTCTTGGCATTCCCCTTGGGAGGAAAAATCGCACTTTTTTCAGACAACTGGCACATTGTCACAAAGGACAAATGGGTCCTAGACATAATTTCACGAGGATACAGATTCCATTTTCACACCTTGCCAATGAAAAGAGGAATGCTAAACCTGCCACAAAATCAATGGGCAGAGGCACAAAAACAAATTACAGCTCTCATGGACATGAGAGCCATTCAACTAGTACCTACACGAGAGCAAGGCCAAGGATTTTACTCAAGACTCTTTCTAGTTCCCAAAAAGGACAATGCCTGGAGACCAATTCTGGACCTTTCAATTCTAAACACCTTCTTACAAGTACCCAAATTCAAGATGCTAACACTACAGCAGCTTCTTCCCATACTGGGCAAGAAAGCATGGCTAGTAACGTTGGACCTCAAGGAGGCATACATGCATGTCCCTATCAGACAAAGTTGCAGAAGATACCTCCGTTTCATTGCAGGTTCAACCCATTACTAATTCTCTGCACTGCCCTTGCAGGTTCAACCCATTACCAATTCTCTGCACTGCCCTTTGGCTTATCTACTGCATCCAGGGTCTTCACAAAATGCCTGGCACCAGTAATTGTGTACTGCAGACAAAGAGGAATTCAAATATACCCATACCTGGACAACTGCCTCATCCAAGCAGAAAGCAAGGACATTCTCTTACAACATCTGGCTTTTGTAAAACATCTTCTAAGTTGCCTGGGGTACACAGTAAATGAAAAGAAATCAAAACTAGTACCCTCATAAAATATGACATTCCTGGGTGCCAGCTTGAATACAACGGCCCAGAAGGCTTATCTGACGCCAGAGAAACTACAACTGACTCAATATTTCAAAACAATGGCAACAAAGACCCAACTACCTGTAAGAAAAATTCTGCAGGCCTTGGGCTTCATGGCATCTTGCATACTAATAATACCATTTGCAAAGCTGCATATGAGGAAATTACAGTGGTAACTAAAAAGCATATGGTCTCAACACAGCCACAGCTTGGACACAATGATATCTCGTATTCCCTGCCTACAACAGGAGTTTCTATGGTGGTCACAGGCATGTCACCTCAACAAGGGTAAGCCTTTCACCGTGCCCCCAGCCAGGCAAACTATGACAACAGATGCATCGAACTACGCCTGGGGGGCACACATGGCAGGACAGTGCGTTCAAGGCATATGGACTACAGATTAAAGGAATCTGCACATCAATCAAAAAGAGATGCTAGCTGTACAGAATGCTCTGACAGCCTTCAAGAATCTATTACATCCAAGACAACTTACAATAAGGACAGACAACACCACAGTAATGTGGTACATAAACAAACAAGGGGGTACACACTCCTACCCTCTATGCAGGCAAGCAATGACCTTGTGGAACACAGCTCTGGCTTACCAAGTTCAGTTACAAGCTCAATTCCTGCCAGGAAAAAAGAACACATTGGCAGACGACCTCAGTAGAAACATCATGGATCCCCACGAGTGGAAACTGGATCCACAAGTATTTGCAATGATAACTCAAAAATGGGGCCTTCCAGACATAGACCTGTTTGCCAGTCCTCAAAACTATCAGCTAACAAAATTTTGTACAAGGACACTTCACCATCAAGCTTGGAAAGTGGACACACTCTCATTCAGTTGGAAAAACCTGACAGTATATGCCTTCCCTCCATTGCCTCTCCTCACAAAGGTGCTTCTTAAAGTCAGAAAGGAGAGACCACAACTGATAATCATAGCCCCAGACTGGCCACGCCAGCACTGGTACCCACTATTGAGGAATATGGCCCAGGGCCCACATTGGATTTTACCACAAATTGCCCATTTGCTCACACAGCAAAACAATCAGATTCTTCACAGCCAGCTCAAAACCTTAAATCTGGCTGCATGGCAAATCACCTAATCATCCAGCCAGCTCCTCTTTCCCAAGCAGTTATGGATGTTATTCTGGAAGCTAGGAGGCCCAGCACCAGGAAGGCCTACTCGGATAAATGGAAAAGGTTTTGCGCCTGGAACCAAGCTAAAGGCCAAAACACACTTCAGCCTCACATGCCTCAGATTCTACAGTATTTAACTGAGATGTTGCACAAAGGACTTTCTTTTTCTTCCATTAAAATCCACGCATCAGCTATTTCAGCCCACTACAACACGGATCCACCCTTATTTTCTCATCCACTTCTAAGGCAGTTCCTCAGAGGGGCAAAAAACATTAGGCCCCCCCAGGAGAGCACCTACACCAACATGGGACCTCAATTTTGTTCTGGAAAAACTTATGCTAACTCCCTTTGAACCAGCTTTCTCTGCAGATCTACAGTTTCTATCATGGAAGACTGCCCTGCTGCTAGTAATAACTTCAGCTAGAAGAGTCTCAGAGCTGCAGGCACTAATGACAGTGGAACCTTTCCTCATTTTCCATCAAGACAGAGTTTCTCTACAAACTAATCCTTCCTTCATGCCTAAGGTGGTTTCCAGTGTGGCTTTAAATCAAACCATCCACTTACCCACCTTCTTTCCAAATCCACAGAACAAAGGAGAAAGACTCCTGCATTCCTTGGACATTCACAGGCAACTTAGTTACTACTTGGATAAAACTAAGGTTTTCAGAAAATCTGACCAGCACTTTGTATCCTATGCTACAGCTTCACAAGGGAAGGCTATATCAAAACAAACCATTTTCAAATGGATAGTACATTGCATTCGTTTTTGCTATACCCATCATGGAAAACCAGTTCCTGCTACCATTAGGCCCCACTCTACTAGGGCAACAGCTACATCTACAGCCTTCCTCAGGGGGGTTCCAACCAAGGAGATTTTGGATGCTGCAACTTGGAGTTCAGTGCACACCTTTACCAAACACTACCACTTACCACTTTACTCTAAGACTAGAGCTGGCTTCGCCACTGCAGTTCTGCAGGGCCTTCTAGCCTCCTCTAACCCTCTATGACTCCTCCACCCATCCTTAGCTTTGGGATTCTACCCAAGTGTGATGACTGCAGCAGGGTAACACGATGAACATAGTACAGTTTTGTACCTACCATAAATGTAGATGTTCAAGTGTACACCCTGCTGCAGTCCAGGTTACCCTCCCTCCATCCCCTCTGATCTAACTGGCCAAATCTCTACAATACCTTCCTGATGTATTTGCTTATAGCTGGAGGGATTTTGTGTTTGTGCAAAAATTGCTTAATTTGGTACTAATTACTGACCATCTTTTTGGGGGCACCTGACATCTGGGGCAAGAAAAACTGAAGAAAATGGCGTTGGATGCAATATATATACCCCTGGCGCACTGACGTCAGGGAAGAAGCGACAGCAACCGATGCCGAACCAAGACTTTGGAATTCCAGCCAACTGCGGGACCGCCTGACGACTGGATAACCCAAGTGTGATGACTGCAGCAGGGTGTACACTCGAACATCTACATTTATGGTAGGTACAAAACTGTACTGTACTTTATGTCCAGGTGTAGCTCAAGACTCATTGCAGTCAAAAAGAGCTGCTTGCATCCTCATTGTTTTCACCAAATGTTACCAGTATACCATATGGAGGACATACACTTGTATCTTTTGGCTTTTCGCGGTTAGGTGTCGCCACAGTGGAACTCCGGTCCGCTAATAATTGGCAGTAGATTTTTACATACCGACTTGCCAGGCCTGATGCACATCCTTCAACGAAGGTACTCCCATTCACGCACGTCTCCACGCAGAAGACGCTTTAGCTGAGAATCGAACAGGACAACGTCTTACTGTGAGGCGACAACGCTACCGCAGCACCACCACCGCAGTAGGACATACACTGACAGATGAAAGTAAACTTCCAGCTGAGCACAGCATTGTCATTTGGACCATTATGTAACACCAATATCATAAATGTTCTGTCTGGAAAGCTCACTGATGAAAGATTGGCTTTAAACATTTAAGGTCCGTCTGTTAGTAAATAAGTATGTCTTATGTTACCAGATATCATTTATTTTACAAACTGTGTAGGTTTGTAGAGAGCTTTCCTCAGAGGCGTCTTCCGACTTAAACTTCCTGTACATTACCTTATCCCTGCTTGAGGCATATATTTCACATTGAAAAAATTGCCTTTTCAGCTTTTGATCCTCCCTCTAAAGCAAATGTAAAATATTCTTTCTGGAAGACATGATTCCCAGTGGCAGCAACCTTGGTCAAGAGGATTTTTGAACCACTGACCTTATTGTTTTAGCTGCTTCCATGTTTAGTGTTTCACAAGTAGCTTGTTTACCACTACACCAACCCTTTCCTTGTGCCAGACTTGGTACAGAAACTAGTATGAATCAGAGCTTCCACCTTTCAGTGATGTTCATCGTGCATAAGCTGCAGTCATAACACATGGGTTCTCCTGCCGTCAGGCGGGTCCTCGGTCGGCCGAATTCCAAAGTCTAGGTCCGGCGTCTGTTGTCGTCGCTTCTTCCCTGACGTCAGTGCGACAGGGGTATAAAAGAACCAGCTGACGCCATTTTCTCCAGTCTTTCTTGCCGCGCGGTGCCCGAAGCAGAAGCAGTTTGCAAGTGCGGTCGGCCAGCTCCTGAAATTACGAAAATTTTGCAACCGAAGTCTTCTTGAAAGCTAAGTACCCCGTTGGGGAAACTTTTCTTGCCTCAGACCGATGTCAGACAAAGTTAATAATTGTATTTCATGTGGGAAGCAAATACCGCATAAGGATTTTCATTCCCTCTGCATTCCTTGCTTAGGCCCAGACCACGACGTCTCGGTCTGTCGTTTTTGTGCTACATTCAACAAACGCACCATTAAGCGTCGGGCGGAGTTCGCCCAGCACTATTTTGGCAAAAAATTTAACTATATTATGTCGTCAGATACTCCGACTCCAGTTATGTCTAAAAAACGCAAAGATAAAGACCGACTCACGAGGTCCGCGGCCTCTACCGACACCACACCAAAGCCGACTACAGGTGGTCCGGTTCTCAGCGAGGCGCCTACGCAGCCCCTGCCTATCGACGACACTTCATTGGCGGTGTCTTCTGTGCCCGAGGTCGCAGGCTCCTCGGCCCACACCCCGACTACAGATACCGAAGCCACTCTTGGTGGTGAATCTCAAAATGTAGACAGGTCTGCCTCCTCTCAAGGTGTCTTCAGACCTTCCTCTTCTTTTTCCATCAAGGCTTTCACCAAGTCTAAAGCAGCTATGCATTCTAAGAGACAAGCTACACAGGGCCCTTCTCCAGGCCCCATGCCTAAAAAAACAGATGCTTAAAATGGCTGTGGATTTAATTAGTCTTATCAGCGGTTCTCAACCCCCGGACAAAGGCCTAGAGTGGAGGAAGAATCCCTCCTCTGACCAGGCCTCAATTATTTCAGAGCACTCTGATGAACAGGAACATTCTTACTCCCCTTTTGAAGATTCTGATGCAGAGGAGTCCATTCCTCTGTCTCCCCAGAGGATTACTCATTTGGGGAAACCTTGCATACCTTAAGGGAACACTTCCACTGGGAAGGCCAAGAGTACTCTGATTCCAAGAAAAGGCTTAGGGATTTTCTCTTGCTACCTCAGCACAGGCCTCTGGCTATACCTCCTGTCTTAGACATACTAGATGATGTGTACTCAGAGGCCTGCCTTAACCCGGATTCCTTACCTCCAGCCCCAGTCAAGCCTGACCGGTACTACCGGGTTCCTGACTCACACCAATTTTTATACAAAAGCCATGCGGCTGTCCCAGAAACTATCTCACAGCGCCCCAAGGAATTAAGGCCTCCACTGCTAAAAATCCATTACCTTCCGAGAGATTCCAGATCCTTAGAAAGGTGGGGAAAAAAGGTATACACCTCGGCCACCTTAACCATGAGGGCATTAAACTGCCAGTTCCATATGCTAAAGTACCAACAGTTTCTGTTATCACAGTTGAGAAGTAAAATGTCACAACCTGAACAACCAGACTTGAAGGAGTTGCAGGATTTGATGCATAGTGCAGAACAAGTGGGTAAACATACCTTGCAATGTGGTTTTGATGCTCTAGAGGCCTCATGTAGAGCTGCTGTTACAGGATCAGTGATACGTAGACATGCCTGGCTCAAGGAGCAAACCTTACCAGATCATGTCAAAGCTAAATTACTAGATGCCCCTCTACAAAAGGATGTATTATTTGGTGTTAAAGCTGAGGAGGTATTAAAGAAAATGGAGGAAAAGGCTAAATCAATGCAAACAGTGAAAGATTTTCTACAGGTACAACCTCCACGTTTCAGTAGAAATTGGCCTTCCAAAAATTGGTCATTTCCAGACACGGACAGACCTCAAAGAGATAGATACAGGCACCCGAGGGGCAGAGGGCAATCTCAAGGATCGTTTAGAGGCAGACAATGGCAAGCTCCTACACAAAGAGGTGGTGAGGATAGTTCGCAGCCATTCAGAAAGCAAGCCCAATGACTTTCCCCTTTGCATGCCAAGCAAGGCTCAAATGGCAGCACCCTTAGGCGGAAAACTAGCATTATTTTCAAAAAATTGGCATATTGTCACAAAAGACAAATGGATCCTGGACATTATAAACAGAGGCTACAGATTCCATTTTCACACCCTTCCAAAAATGAGAGGCATGCCAGCCAAACCTGCCACACAATCAAAGGGCAGAGGCACAAAGACAAATTTCAGATCTCATGGACATGAAAGCTATTAAAGAGGTACCAACTCAGGAACAAGGTCAAGGTTTTTATTCCAGACTATTCCGTGTACCAAGGAAGGGAAAAGATTGGAGACCTATTTTGGACCTATCCATCCTAAACACATTTTTACTCGTACCAAAATTCAAGATGCTCACATTACAGCAGCTTCTTCCCATGCTGGGCAAGGAGTCTTGGCTGGTAACATTGGACCTCAAGGAAGCATACCTGCATGTCCCAATCAGACAAAACTGCAGAAGATACCTCAGATTTCTTGCAGGTTCAACCCATTATCAATTCTCTGCATTGCCCTTTGGCATATCTACTGCACCCAGAGTATTCACGAAATGCCTGGCATCAGTAATTGCCTACTGCAGACTTCAAGGGATACAAATATACCCATATTTGGACGACTGACTGATCCAAGTGGACAGCAAGCACATACTTCTGAAACATCTGGCTTTTGTAATAATTTTGTTGAATTCTCTGGGATACACACTCAACAAAAAGAAATCAAGGCTAATACCCTCCCAGAAAATAATTTTCCTGGGTGCCAACTTGGACACAAACACCCAGATGGCTTACCTCACGCCAGAGAAGCAGGGGCAACTAACTCAATACTTCAGAACACTAGCAAATTTCACCAGGCTGACTGCAAGGAAAATCCTGCAGGCTCTGGGATTCGTGGCATCTTGCATCCTACTAATCCCATGTGCAAAGCTGCATATGAGGAAACTTCAATGGTACCTGAAAAACCTATGGTCTCAACACAGCCACAGTTTGGAAACAATAATACCACTAATTCCATGTCTTCAAAAGGAATTTCTGTGGTGGGCTCAAGCATGCCAAACAAACACAGGTCTCCCATTCTGCAAGCCTCAAGCAAATCAAGTCATCATAACAGACGCCTCGGACTACTTCTGGGGGGCGCACATGACAGATCGGTGCATTCAGGGAAAATGGTCCCAAAAAGAAAAGCACCTTCACATCAATCAAAAGGAAATGCTAGCAGTAATAAATGCTATTATAGCTTTCAAAGACCTTCTGCATCCAGGTCAACTATTGATAAGGACAGACAACACCACAGTAATGTGGTACATAAACAAACAGGGAGGAACCCATTCATACCCCCTATGCAGGCTGGCCATGTCACTTTGGAACATGGCTCTGGAATTACAAATCGAACTTCAAGCACAGTACTTGCCAGGCAAGGAAAACACGCTGGCAGACAACCTAAGCAGAAATATGACAGATCCACACGAATGGAAGTTGCATCCTCAAGTTTTTACAGAGATAATTCAAACATGGGGAAGGCCAGACATAGATCTCTTTGCCTCCCACAAAAATCACCAATTGACAAAATTCTGCTCAAGGACTTTTCATCCAAAGGCCTGGAGAGTGGACGCTCTCTCTTTCACTTGGGCAACAATGACAGTTTATGCCTTTCCACCTCTTCCTCTGCTGCCCAAAGTTCTATTAAAAACCAGAGCAGACAGACCAAAGGTGATTCTCATTGCTCCAGACTGGCCAAGACAACACTGGTACCCACTCCTGAGGAGCCTGACTCATTCCCCTCCATGGAACCTTCCTCTAATGCCTCTTCTTCTGACTCAGCACAGCTACAAAACTCTTCACAGTCAGCTGAAAACACTCAATCTGGCCGCATGGAAGATTCCTTAACATCACAACAGACCCTACTCTCCAAGGAGGTGCAGGATGTCATTTTGGAGGCCAGAAGACCTTCTACTAGAAAAGCTTACTCTGCAAAATGGAAACGGTTTTGTGCCTGGAATGAGAAAAAGGGCCAAAATCCTGGAAAACTGAATTTACCTCAAATATTACAGTATCTAGCTGAGCTGCTAAGCAGTGGACTTTCATTCTCCTCCATCAAAATCCATGCCTCAGCCATTTCTGCAGAATACAACACTGCTCCACCTTTATTCTCTCACCCCCTCTTAAGACAGTTCCTCAGAGGGGCTAAGAATATAAAACCTCCAAGGAAACAACCAATACCTGCTTGGCACCTCAATTTCATTCTAGAAAAACTGACCTTGCCTCCTTTTGAGCCAGCTGCCTCAACAGATTTGCAATATTTGTCCTGGAAAACAGCTTTCCTTCTGGCTATCACCTCAGCTCGTAGGGTATTGGAACTACAAGCTCTCATGGCTGTGCAGCCTTTTATCATCTTCCATCAGGACAGAGTTTCCTTACGAACCAACCCGTCCTTTATGCCAAAGGTGGTATCCAGGGTAGCTTTGAATCAGGCTATACACTTACCTACCTTTTACCCTAATCCTCAAAACAAAGGGGAGAGACTACTACATTCCTTGGACATCCACAGACAGCTGCGTTATTATTTAGACAGAACAAAGCCTTTCAGAAAATCAGAACAGCTCTTTGTGTCCTATGCTATTGGAGCTCAAGGGAAGCCAATTTCCAAACAGACAATCTCAAAATGGATAGCCCACTGCATACGCTTTTGTTACTCCTTTCATGGCAAAACTGTACCTGCAGGCATCAGATCTCACTCCACAAGGGCCACAGCTACCTCTGCAGCTTTCCTCAGAGGAGTTCCTACCAAAGATATTTTGGAAGCAGCCACTTGGAGTTCTGTGCATACCTTCTCCAAGCACTACCACCTACCATTATACTCCAAAACTAGAGCAGGCTTTGCCACTGCAGTCTTGCAGGGCATCCTGGCTCCTCCTAGTTCCACCTAGTGCCTACCACCCCTTTCTTAGCTTTGGGATTCTACCCATCTGTTATGACTGCAGCTGTATGCACGATGAACATAGTACAGTTTTGTACCTACCATAAATGTAGATGTTCGAGTGCTAATACAGCTGCAGTCCAGGTTTTCCTTCCTCCTTTCCCTCTTGGGACAGGCCTATTGGCTAAAGTGCCGGTCGGATCCTCATACAACCTGATTGGGACTTCATTTAAGTGGGGACTCTTTGCTTGCCTCACGATGTCAGAAAAAGTTAATAATTGTTTAACCTGTGGGAAACAAATACCTCATAAAGATTTCCATTCTTACTGTCTGCCTTGTTTAGGCCCAGCACGGGCGTAGCAGCCTGGTGTCTATAGGGGCGTCGTCGGTTGTTGCAGAACAGTTTTGGTTCTGACTTTTACATTATGTCATGAACCTCCGACTACACTTTCTGCCAAAACCGACAGCTGAAACCAACCTGACGGTTTGGCCGAAACCGAAAACTGATCTAGGTACAGCGAATCTATCTCACACTTGAGGCCCTGCTACAATTCTTGAATCGGCCTCTGAAACTTTACCCACTAACTTATCAGACACCATTCCCTGGATGTCTCTACCCCAGCACGTGGTGCTGCTAGGCCTCCAGCAGCCATGTCCATTAGGGCTAAAGCAGCCAAGACTACAAATCAGTGCCTGTTAGGCCCTCGTCTAGTTCCCTAATGCTCACCTTGGCAGAAGATTTGATTTCTTTAATTAGAGGATCTCAATCTCACAGATAAGAGACCTAGGGCAGAGCCCCTGAGCCAGTGTCCTCTGAGGATTCTGCAGATGAATCAGACATTACTGACCAGCCAGAGGCCCTTTCTCCAATTTTGAGGATTCTGATGCTGAAGAATCCATTCCAATCCTCCAGAAGAATTCTCCTTTGGGGAAACCTTGCATGCCATCGAGAGCAGTTCCAATGGCAGCAACAAGAATTCTCAGATTAAAAAGACTTAGAACCTTTCTACACCTTCCACAACACAGGCCCTTAGCTATACCTCCTGTTCTTTCTGTGGTAGATGACGCTTTAATGATGTCTGCAGGGTGCCTGACACTCATCACCACAGGGTCCCAAAGTTCACAAAACCATAGCTAAAACCCTACTTCTGAAAGGGAAGCAAGGGCATTAGACAGATGGGGTAAAAAGTATACACTTCAGCTACTCTCTCAGCTAGAGCTTTAAACTGCCAGTTTCACATGATACAATACAAGAGTTTATGCTTGATCAGTTAACTAAAAATTAACCACTGATGAAGCTCTTGATAAGAAATATGTATTAGAAATGGTAAATAATATACAACAGGTTAGTAACCATTCCTTAAAATGTGGCTATGATGCACTGGAGGCTTCATTTAGATCAGCCATGACTGGCACAGTGATAAGAAGGCATGCATGGCTAAAGAGCAAGCTCTACCAGATCATGTTAAAGCTAAATTGTTAGATGCTCCTATGGATAAGACAAGTTTGTTTGGTGCACCTGCCCAGCAGGTTATGAAGAAAATGGAAGAAAAGGCAAAATCAGTTCAAACTGTTAAAGATTTCCTGCAGGTTCAACCCCCAAGGTTTAGCAGGAACTGGCCTGCCAAGAATGGCTCCTTTCCTGACTCCACAAGAGTTCAAAGGGGAATAGACGTTCCAGAGGCAGAAACCAAACCAGAGGAAGTGCCTACAGAGGTGGCAAGGTAACAACAGAGTTTATTTGCAAGAACTGGCACCATATAACAAAAGACAAGTGGATTCTGCAAATTATACATCAATTCCACTTCCACACTATACCAGTCAAAGAGGAATGCCAAATCTACCTCCAAATCAAAAACAGAAGCTTTACAACAGATAATGGAGTTAGCAAACATGAGAAAAAGACTTCCACTCCATTAACTTCCTTCTGTCTATTACTGATACTTCCCAAGATGTCTCACCACTGTCTGGATAAGATTATCAAACTCCAAAGCATCATCCACCATGTATACTAAATCACTCACAAAATTTACTGAGGTCAAAATTTGATTATTCAGAGCATAAGGGTAGTAGATGTCCTGACTGAAGTCACTGTTGCAGTATTCGTAACAGATGGATTTGTCATCCGCTGACATCAGGCCGGGATAACAAAGCTATACCTTCCTGAGGGTGTCTGCCTGGATGATGACCTCAGCTTCCCGGCATAGGAGTGTATAAAAGGTGTATGCACAAGATCTTCAGACCATCTCGCTGCCAGCCCGAACACAGATCATTGCACCCGATGGACTGATATCGTTTGGTTGTTTGGTACCATAGCTTTGTTTGTTGGATTTAGATAAGTGCCTCATTGTAAATGCTTATTTTCTAACCCTATGACTATATATTAACTTTTATTAGATATCAGGTAGGAGGGGTAAGTGCGAGTATGCTTGGCAAATTCCATACAGTGACCTGCACACTAAGTGCCTGTTCTGTCTAGGGCCCAAACACGACTACAGATTTTGTTCTGTTTGTCAGTAGTTTGTTCGTAAGACTCTCCAGTCCAGGCTCTCCATTCTTAATACCTTCCTAAAGGTAAACCTCTTAGTCCACTCCACCATGTTGAAATCCCCAAATGACAGCCTTCCAAAAAGAAAAAAAAATGAAATGACCCAGAGAGGATTTGTCTTGTGTTGTTCTGAATTAGAACATACCTGTTGAGGTAGCTGAACCTACTTTATGTCAGAGTGTATCTCAACACCCTGCTACCGTGACCCTGGTGGAGAACAGTATGGCTCCTGAGGCTTTGCAGATGACCACTTGTCTGAAAAACCACACCTCATTATTTCAGAGGGTCCACGCAGAGTCCCTTTGATCTTAGTGTGGGAGGAAGTTCCAGGAACACTGATTGAAATGTGCTAAGGTTCTGAACTTCCTAAGTTGGTTCAGGCAGACATCACCCCTAAATATAATAATAATAAAAAAAAAAAACGTAAACATCTGACATCCCCTTCAGTTTCCACTGAAAATGTATGGATAGATTTTTCTCAGGGGTTATTTAAAACTGTTATGTCCCTGAAGCCTCCATTCTTTGTGACCCATCCTACCCAGGCTGCATCACAGAACTAGGCATTGGAACCAGAGGTGGATTCAAACCATTCTTTGGATTACTCTTTACAGCTACATTCTTCGGAATAGCTATCCTCTGACAAGGGAGACTCCCTGTCTCCTGATTCCCTTTAGAAAATGCTTCCTTTGGAGAAACTTTGCAAAGCAAGATGACGCACTTTGAATGGTAATCTAAACAGGAGTCAGAGATGCAAATGAAATTATACAACCTGTTTTTAGAGATGGGCAGTCCTGCATCACCCCCAGATATTCTTCGTGTTTCACTGTTGCAGTCATTACATTTGGGTTATCTGATTGCAGGCAGCCCTCAGTTGGCCTGATTAACAAAGTCTTGGGTCCTGTGTCAGTTGCTGTCCCTTCTTCCATGATGTCAGGTCGTCAGGGGTATAAAACATGCAGCCAACGCCATTACATCAGTCTTTCTTGCCATGCGGTGCCCGAAGCAGAAGCAGTTAGCAAGTGCTGGTCGGCCGACTCCTGAAGTTTTCATTTTCGAGTTTCAGAACCGAAGTCTTCAATTAAAGCTAAGTACCCTGTTGGGGAAACTTTTTCTTGCTCCTTACCGATGTCAGTAAAAGTTAATTGCATTACTTGTGGAAAGCAAATACCTCATAAAGATTTTCATTTGTACTCCTTGCCTAGGCACTGACCACGACATACCTTGCTGTCGGTTTTGTGCTTTATTTAATCAGCGCACTATCAGCCGTTGGTATATTTTCGCCTCTAAATATTTCGGTTCTCTGTTTAATTATCCAGAAATGTCGTTGTTTAGCCATCCGACTACCGGGATTCTGAAAAAACGCAAAGATAAAGACAGAGACAGGCCGCTGAGGTCCAAAACTGCCGATGACACTTCTAAGTCAGTCACCAGTTCGCCGGTACTCAGTGAGGTGCTTTCGCAGCCCCTGATACCCGCTACTTCTGATTCACAGGCCTCTACTGAGACCCATTCGGAGTCTGGTATGCCACGAGATGCTTCAACTATGGAACCCCATGGGTGTCTCTACCTTGGATTGGTCCGGAGCCGCTGTGCAGGCACCAGCTTCTGAGGGTGTATTCAGGCCTACTGACTTGCATATTAAACCTTCTTCACTTAGGCCTAAATCTCGAACCATGCCTTAAAAACTGACACCCAGGCCACATGCTCAGGCCTCTATGCCTAAAAAACAAATGATAAGAATGGCTGAAGATTTAATAACTCTAATCAGGGGTAGCCAACCCCCCCCCCCCTTTCTAAGAGTTCTAAGAGACCTAGGACTGAAATTGTTTATGAATCTTCTGCCCAGGATTCTGTTTTTTCTGATTCATCTGATGTAGATTTGCCCTTATCTATTTATGAGGATTCTGATGCAGAGGACTTCATTCCCTCTGCTTCCCCTCCAGAGGATTTTTCTTTTGGGGAACCTTACATACTCTAAGGGAGCATTTCCACTGGGAAAGCCAGGATTTTTCTGATTCAAAAAAAGAGGCTTAGGGATTTCTTACTCCTACCTCAGCATAGGCTTTTAGCTATTCCTCCTGTACTAGACATTGTTGATGATGCTTTTTCGGAATCTAGTTTGGCCCCTGATTCCTTGCTTCCTGCTCCTAGAAAACCTGACAGATACTAAAGGGTCCCTGAGTCACACAAGTTCCTTTTTAAAAATCCTATTGCAGATCCAGAGACTATTTCACAGGGGTCCCAAGGGCATTAAGGCTTCTACTGCTAAAAATCCTATCCCTTCTGATAGAGACTCCAGGGCGCTGGATAGATGGGGAAAGAAGGTTTACACTTCTGCAACCTTGGCCATTAGGGCTTTAAACTGCCATTTTCATATATTAATGTATCAGTAACATGTTATTGGATTGCTTAAACAGAAAATGATGTTGATTCCTGACTGTGTGGAAAATAAAGAATTACAGGATTTAATGCATGCTGCTGAACAAGTTGGAAAACCTATTTTGCAATGTGGTTTTGATTCATTAGAGGCCTCTTGCAGGGCTGCTGTTACTGGGTCTGTGCTCAGAAGGCTTGCTTGGCTAAAGGAGCAATCTTTGCCTGATCATGTTAAAGCTAAATTGTTGGATGCTCCCCTAAATCAGGACCGACTGTTTAGCAACAAGGCTGAGGAAGTTCTTAAAAAGATGGAAGATAAAGTTAAATCTATGCAAACTGTTAAAGATTTCTTACAAGTTCAGCCTCCTAGATTTTGTAGGCACTGGCCCTCTAAGTATTGGTCCTTTCCAGCCCCTTCCAGGTCTTCTCAAGCCAAACCCAGACACAGCAAAAGCCACAGGTTTCAGTCCCAGGGGACACACAGGACTAAGCAGTGAGGGGCCTCCACTTCCAAATCTGGGAGTAATAAGGCTCCCCCCTATGGTAGACTGTCTCAATGACTTCCGTTTAAAATTTCCAAGCACTTATCAACTGACTGCCCCTTTTGGGGGAAAGATTGCTCTTCATGCAAAGAACTGGGAAGTCATTACCCAGGACAAATGGATTTTAAATATAGTGTCCCAGAGATACAGATTTCACTTCCACACGTTGCCAACACCAAGCGGGTGGCTGGACCTACCCCCAAATCAGTGGGCAGAGGCCCAAAAACAAGTACTTTCTCTCTTAAGCATGGGGGCTATTCAGCTGGAAGAGGAAAAGGGACAATGTTTCTACTCGAGACTTTTCCTGGTACCCAGAAAAGACAATTCATGGCATCCTATCCTGGACCTGTCTACTCTAAACACCTTTTTGGAAATTCCAAAATTCAAGATGCTGACTCTTCACCAATTACTTCCTATGCTAGGCAAAGATGCCTGATTGGCAACACTAGATTTAAAAGAAGCATACCTGCACATCCCAATCAGGGAATGTTGCAGAAGATACCTATGCTTCAAAGCAGGCTACATGCACTATCCGTTCTCTGCGCTGCCCTTTGGCTTATCTACCGCGCCCAGGATATTCACAAAGTGCCTAGCTCCAGTTATTGCATTTTGCAGGCAAAGAAATATTCAAATATACCCATACCTGGACGATTGTCTAATTCAGGCAGAAAGCCAGGACATACTTTTGAATCATCTGGCCTTTGTACAAAGGGTTCTAATTTGTCTGGGGTACACCATGAACGAAAAGAAACCACACCTCGTACCCTGTCAACAAATTATATTCCTGGGAGCAAGCTTGAATACAACTTCCCAGATGGCTTACCTCACGCCAGAGAAACAAATTCAATTGACAACCTACTTCAAACAAGTGACCACAAAAACCCTGCTATCTGCAAGACAAGTACTGCAAGCCTTGGGGTTCATGGCCTCCTGCATTCTTCTGATTCCATATGCAAGACTGCATATGAGGAAACTACAGTGGTATCTAAAAAGCCTGTGGTGTCAACATTCTCAGGATCTAGAAACAATGATTTCTATCATACCTTGCCTATGCCTAGAATTCCTTTGGTGGGCAGAGGCCTGCCACCAAAACAAGGGACTACCTTTCACACCACCCCCTGCCGCCCAAACCCTAACAACAGATGCATCAGACTATGCATGGGGGCCTCACCTGGCAGGGAAGTGCATTCAGGGCAAATGGAACCCAAGTCAAATGCACCTGCATATCAATCAAAAAGAAATGTTAGCTGTACAGAATGCCCTTCAAGGACCACATTCTTCCAGGACAACTTATGGTAAAGATGGACAACACTACTGTTGTGTGGTACATAAACAAGCAGGGGGGTACACATTCTTACCCTCTCTGCAGACTAGCCATGGCACTGTGGAACACGGCCTTGAGCTACCAAGTGCACGTCCAAGCTCAATTCCTGCCAGGAAAATTAAATACACTGGCTGATGGACTAAGCAGAAACCTCATGGACCCACACGAGTGAAAGCTGGAACCAAGGATTTTCAACATGTTGACAAGCAAATGGGGGAGCCCAGATACAGACCTGTTTGCCTCTCCCTGGAACTACCAATTGGACAAATTTTGCACAAGGACTCCCCACAAGCCAGCCTGGAAAGTGGATGTTCTGTCCTTCAGCTGGAAAAACCTATCAGCCTATGCCTTCCCCCCTCTGCCTCTGCTTTCCAAAGTACTACTAAAAATCAAACAGGACAAACCAAGGATGATTTTGATTGCTCCAGACTGGCCATGCCAACACTGGTACCCCCTCCTGTGCAGTGTGTCATGGTTATCCCCATGGCACCTACCTCAGACTACTTCCCTGTTGTCTCAGCAGGAGAACCAGATTCTGCACCCTCAGCTTCTAACACTGAACCTTGCAGCCTGGCTAATTACATAATCTCTCCTCTATCTTCCCTCACCAAACCTGTGATGGATATCATTTTAGAGGCAAGGAGACCTCAGACTCCTTCCCTGTTTTCTCAGCAGGAGAACCAGATTCTGCACCCTCAGCTTCTAACACTGAACCTTCCAGCCTGGCTAATTACATAATCTCTCCTCTACCATCCCTCAGTAAACCTGTGATGGATATCATTTTAGAGGCAAGGAGGCCTAGTACTAGAAAATCTTATGCTGAAAAATGGAAAAGATTCTGTGCCTAGAACCAATTTCAAGGGATGAGCACAGCAGCACCCAATTTACCCCATATTTTACAATACTTGAGATATTTCACAAGGGCCTGTCTTTTTCCTCCATTAAAATCCACGCCTCAGCCATTTCAGCTCATTATAGCACAGAACCTCCCTTCTTCTCTCATCCACTGCTCAAGCAGTTCCTCAGAGGGTCCAAAAATTGAGACCACCTAGGAGAGCTCCATCCCCAGCCTGGGACCTTAACTTTGCTTTGGAGAAACTCACTCTACCTCCTTTCGAGCCAGCTGCTAATGCAGACTTAAAATGTCTTTCTTGGAAAACAGCTTTCCTTTTAGCAATCACTTCAGCTAGAAGGGTATCTGAATTACAGGCCCTTATGGCAGTGGAGCCTTTCATCATCTTTCATGCGGACAGGGTGCCCTCGGAACTAATCCATCCTTCATGCCCAAGGTGGTATCCAGTGTGGCTCTTAATCAGTCTATTCATTTGCCAACCTTCTTTCCCAATCCACAGAACAAAGGGGAATGGATATTGCATTCCTTAGATGTGCAAAGACAACTTAGATTCTACTTGGACAGGACTAAACCTCAAAGGAAATCTGAACAACTAATGGTGGCATTTGCTGCAGGGGCAGAGGGGAAGGCTATTTCAAAGCAAGCCATTTCTAAATGGATAGCCCATTGCATTGATTTCTGCTGTAAGCACCATGGAAAACCTATCCCCCAGGGGAACAGACCTCACTCCACCAGGGCTGCATCTACCTGTACAGCCTTTCTCAGAGGCGTCCCTACCAGTGACATCCTAGAAGCTGCTACCTGGAGTTCTGTGCATACTTTCACCAAGCATTATCATTTGCCAATTTTCTCTAAATCTAGAGCTGGCTTTGCCACTGCATTCTTGCAGGGCCTTATAGCTAGTCCTAATGCTGTCCAAATTCCTCCTCCCAACCATAGCTTTGGGAATCTACCCAAATGTAATGACTGCAACAGTGAAACACGAAGAACATAGTGCAGTTGTGTACACTTACCATAAATGTAGATGTTCGAGTGTATTCACTGTTGCAGTCCTGGTTACTCTCCCTCTAGCCCCCTTACTTCTTTTGGCTTTACCTCTATTTTCCTTTACTGTGCTTAAAAGCCTTTTTGGTGCATTTGTCTTTTGTTGGAGGTATATAATTGTACTTTTATATGTAATTGCTTCCCATTAGGGGAGCACCTGACATCTGGGGCAAAAAAAACTGATGTAATGGCGTCAGCTGCATGTTTTATTCCCCTGACGACCTGATGTCATGGAAGAAGGGACAGCACCCGATGCAGGACCCAAGACGTTGTTAATCAGGCCGACTGAGGGCTACCTGCAAGCAGATAACCCAAATGTAATGACTGCCACAGTGAATACACTCTTAACATCTACATTTATGGTAAGTGTACACAACTGTACTTTTCACCTCTGCTAGAGGCTTACCTGGATACATTTCAAGCTAACACCTCCACACCTGACCCTTAACGTCCAGTACCCAAAAGGTCATACACATTTTATAAAATTCTTGATGAATTTAAGGACCTATACGAAACTCCTGTGGAGGATCCAACTGCAGTTTCTCTGGCCTCAGACAAGCTTTCTAATCTGCTTCCTAACACTAATGTCCTTCCCACTGATAAGGACAGCCGAGCAATGGGATAGGTGGGGTAAAATGTGTGCAAGTTCTCCACACTGGCTTTTGGAGCCATTACCCACCAAATTCCAATGACTAAATACTTACTCTCTCTGCTTCAGTCTATCTGTAAGGTCATCACAGGGCCACAGACATCAGAATCTAAATAGTTAATCTAGACACAAGTGGCCTAGGTTTCCCAAAGAGTCAGACATTGTATTGAATGTAGCTATGATTCTTTGGATGCATCTTCCAGGGCAACTCCTACTCACTTAGTCATCAAGTGGTATGCCTGATGACTAAATGAGTAGCAGTGCAGTCATCAAGTGGTATGCCTGGCTGTGAGGTCAGACTATTCCTGATGACTTTCAAGTCTAAACTTTGAGTATATCCTCTGGTTCACAAGCTAGCAGTCTTTTCAAAAGCATTACAGGAACAAGGCAAAACAATGAAAGGCTGCCATCAGAGTCTTCTGTCCACAGTTTCTAGGTACCATAGAAATTATCCAGCAAAATCTACTTCCCTTGTGAAGAGAGTCTCAAGGCCCTCTCATAAGCAAAGGAAAACACTTGGGAAAAGATTCCCAGGTAAGCTTCAGAGGGATACTCCTCCAGGGAAACATCATTTTGGTAGCGGGCCTCTATGACTGTCTTCCCTTCCTCTCCCAGCCTGTCCCCAAACCCTCCAACCCTATCTCGCCCCTCTCAAGAAGACTTTCTCCCTCTTCCTTTCCCTATCGCTCTGTCCCCACCTTTCTGGGAAATAATGACCTCGGACAAATGGAAGCCAAACGTTTTTAAGGAGGGCTATGCTGTGACCTGGGAAAGCACTTCTTCTCTGGGGGAAATGCTCCTGCCTTCTCCCAACCAGATTCACCCTCTGGTCCCTGTCATCCAAGACTTGCTAGCACAGGGAACCATAGAGGAGGTCCCCTTAACCTTCTTAGGAGACGTGTTCTGTTCAAGAATATTTCATGTTCCAAGGAAGGAGGGCCATTGGGGATCTATTCTGGACCTCTCAACTAAACACCTTCCTAAAAGTCCCCACTTTCAAAATGCTTTCCTTGCACCCTCATATGTCTTTCCTGGTATCCTTAGACCTAAAGGATACCTATCTTCACATTCCCAGTCATCCTTCCTGCAGAAACTTTCTCAGGTTCTTTACTGGATCATCACATTTTCAGTTTACTGCTTTGCCCTTTGATCTCTCTACAGCTCCAAGGGTTTTTACAAAATGTTTAGGTCCAGTAGTGGCCATTTGCCGTACTCAGGGCATTCAAATCTTCCATTACCTGGTCAACCTTTTAATCCAGATTCTGTCCAAGTACATCCTTGTCAAGCATCTTCATTACACTTTGTTTCTTGGCTGCAGACTGGTCACTTCTGCAATGCATGCCTACATCCCGTTATACCCCTCAGATGAAAGTCACCATCCTAACCAACTACTAAAGAACACTTTCTACCGAGACTCATAGCATGGCAAGAGAGATGCTCAGGGCTGTATGCTTCATGGGTGCCACAATTTCTGTTCTCCCCCTTGTCAGACTTCACATGAAGGAGTCTCCAAAAGTTATGCCTCTAGCCCCCTTCTGACGAAGACAGTGTTGATTCCATTTTGTGTTCCATCAGTCAAAGAAACTTTCTGGAGAATTTGTCTACAACTGTACCTCATTACTCAACAGAAAGGGCAGCTCCTTCATCCTATTCTGACCTCTGTCAGTCTCACTCTCTGGATGATAGGATTTTAATCCCTAAGAGATATGTTTTCTCTTAAGAGATGACCAGGAAATCGTACACAGCCAAATGGAAAAGATTCTGCACTTGTTGCCTTAAAAACAAACTGCAACCCTTTTTGTTAGACATTCCCACTGAACTTCGATACCTCTGTGAGCTACCACATTCTAGTTTGGCCTATTCCATTAAAGCCCACGTATTTGCTATCAGTGCATGCTTACCTTTGGAGTCTTCTCACAAGTCCAGGACAGAGGTCAAACTTTTCTTGATATTTTTGCACCTTAAACCTTCAAAGAAGCCTATTACTCCACCATGGGACCTTAATTTTGTGTTTGAAACACTTACTTTGCCCTCTTTTGAGTGAGCAGCTTCTGCCATCCTCATATTCTTAACATGGAAAACCATGCTTCTTCTGGCCCTCACCTCAGCTCATAGAGTTTCTGAACTTCGTTTTCTCATGGCCATTTCCCTTCTCATCTTCCATAAAGATAGGGTAAGCCTAAGGGCCTATCCTTCTTTCATACCTAAAGTAGTTAATGAGTTCACCCTCAAGACTATTAGCTGTCAACTTTCTTTCCCAATCCCCAAAATAGGGGAAAACAAACATTATACTCTTCAGACATTGAAAGGCAATTGAGGTTTTACCTGAAGAAAATTAAGGATATCAGGAAAACAGATCAGCTGTTTGTCTCCTTCATGGACTCCACGTTGGGACACCCAGATGTTCTTCGTGTTTCATTGTTGCAGACATCACATTTGGGTTATCTGCCTGCAGGTAGCCCTCAGCCCACCTGAATACCAGAGTCTTGGAATTTCTGCGTCAGATGCTTTCGCTTCTTCTATGATGTCCGGTTGTCAGGGGTATAAAACATGCAGCCAACACCATTACATCAGTCTTTCTTTCCGTGCGGTGCCCGAAGCAGAAGCAGTTCGCAAGTGCCGGTCATCAGACTCCTGAAATTTTCATTTTCGAGTTTCACACCTGAAATCTTCTAAAAGATAAGTACCCCATTGGGATCCTTTTTTCTTGCTCTAACCGATGTCAGAAAAAATTAATAATTGTCTTGCCTGTGGAAAGCAAATACCTCATAGAGATTTTCATTCTTACTGCATCACCTGTTTAGACCCAGACCAAGACGTCCCTCGCTGTCAGTTTTGTGCCTTGTTTAACGCCCGAACTATACGTTGTCGGGCAATTTTTGTAGCTAAATACTTTCACTCTCTATCTCCGTACTCCGAAATGGCGTCGGTAAGCCATCTGGCTACTGATTCTTCCGAAAGAAACATAAGGATAAAGACAGAGACAGACTGCATAGGTCCAAAACTGATGATGCTACTGTTGAGCTAGTCGCTAGTCTGCTGGTACTCAGTGAGGTGCTTCCGCAGCCCCTGATACCCGCTGCTACAGATTCTCAGGCCTCTACTGAGAACCATTTGGAGTTCGGTATGCTGCTAGATGCTTCTTCGACTATGGAACCTGCGGATGTCTCTACTTTGGATGGGTCCAGATCCGCTGTGTAGGCACCAGCTTCTGAGGGTGTATTCAGGCCTACCAATTTTCATATTAAACCGACAACTTCATTTCAAGCCAAAAATACCGAAATTCTCAGGCCAAAGGTTCGAACTATGCCTAGGAAACCAACGACCAAAGCGCATTCTCAGGTCCACAGGCCTCAAAAACAAATGATTAGAATGGCTGAAGACCTTATTACCTTAATTAGGGGAGGCCACTCTTCCCCCTCAAAGAGACCTAGAACTGATTTTCCTTCTGATTCTTCTGATCAGGAATCTGATATCTCTGTTCCTTCTGACTACCAGGATATACCCTTATCTACCTATGAGGATTCTGATGCAGAGGATTCCATTCCCTCTGCTTCCCCTCCAGAAGATTTTTCTTTTGGAGAAACCCTGCATACCCTTAGGGCGCATTTCCACTGGGAAAGCCAGGACTGCTCTCAGTCCAAAAAGAGACGCAGCGAGTTTTTAAACCTGCCTCAGCACAGGCCTCTAGCTATCCCTCTTGTTCTAGAGATTGTAGATGATGTTTTCTTGGAATCCAGCCTTACCCCGGATACTTTGCCTCCAGCTCCCAGGAAACCTGACAGGTACTATAGAGTACCTGACTCTCACAAATTCCTTTTCAAGAATACTACTGCGGATCCGGAGACCATTTCCCAAGAACCAAAAGGCATTAAGGCTACTACTGCCAGGAATCCTACCCCTTCTGACAGGGATTCTAGGGCTTTAGATAGATGGGGTAAGAGGGTATACACCTCTGCTACTCTGGCCATCAGGGCTTTAAATTGAAAGTTTCATATGTTAAAGTATCAGCAGCATATTATGGGGCTAATTAAACAGAAAATGATGATGTTGATTCCTGACTGTACATGACACAAAGATTTACAAGAGTTATTGCATTCTGCTGACCAAATTGGTAAACACACTTTGTAGTGTGGTTTTGATGCTTTAGAAGCATCTTGTAGGGCTGCTGTCACTGGGTCTGTTCTTAGAAGGCATGCTTGGCTTAAGGAACAAAACTTGCCAGATCATGTCAAAGCAAAATTACTGGATGCACCCTTAAACCAAAAGCACCTGTTTGGCAATAAAGCAGAAGAAGTTCTCAAAAGGATGGAGGAGAAAGCTAAATCTATGCAAACTGTTAAAGATTTCTTACAAGTACAGCCACCCAGATTTAGTAGGCATTGGCCTTCAAAGAACTGAACCTTTCCAGTCCCTTCCAGGCCTTCTCAGTCCAAACCCAGGGGCAGCAGACCCCCAAGACTTCAGTCTCAGGTTATGCACAGATCTAAGCAGTGGGGTGCTTCCACATCCAAAACGGAGTAGTAAGCCACCCCCCCATGGTAAACGCACAATGACTTATCCTTAACTCCCCCAAGCCTTGCTCAAGTACTTGAACTTTTAGGAGGAAAACTCGCCCTGCATGCAAAAAACTGGGAATACATTACCCAAGGTAAATGGGTTTTAAACATTGTTTCCCTAGGATAAAGATTCCACTTTCACTCACTCCCAACCCTAAGTGGATGGCCAGACCTCCCCCCAAACCAGTGGGCGGAAGCCCAAAAGCAAGTACTTTCTCTCCTTAGCATCAAGGCTGTTCAACCCGTCCCAGCAGAACAAAGGGGGCAAGGCTTTTATTCAAGACTGTTCCTGGTTCCCAGAAAATAAAACCCCTGGTGTGCTATACTGGATTTATCTGTTCTCAACACCTTTCTGGAGGTTCCAAAATTCAAAACACTAACTCTCAACAGCTGCTTCCTATGCTAGTCAAGGATGCCTGGCTGGCAACCCTGGACTTAAAAGAAGCTTACCTGCACATCCCCATAAGGGAATCTTGCAGGAAATACCTTCGCTTCAGGGCAGTTCTCTGCACTTCCCTTTGGCTTATCTATTGCGCCCAGGGTATTTACAAAGTGCTTAGCTCCAGCCATTGCTTTTTGCAGGCAGAGAAGTATTCAGATTTATCCATACTTGGATGGTTGCCTGATTCAGATGGAAAACCAGGACTTGCTACTACAGCACCTGGCATTGTAAAGAGACTTATAACGTCACTGGGGTACACCATCAACGAAAAGAAATCACACCTAATACCCTGCCAACAGATTGTATTCCTGGGAGCAAGCTTGAGCACAACATCCCAGATGGCATTCCTCACTCCAGAGAAACACATTTTTTTGACAACTTACTTCAACCTAATGGCCACAAAATCCCAGCTATCTGCAAGGAAAATACTGCAAGCTTTGGGGTTCATGGCCTCTTGCACTCTGTTAATTCCATATGCAAGACTGCATATGAGGAAACTTCAGTGGTATCTAAAAAGTCTATGGTGTCAACATTCTGAGGACCTGAAAACAATAATTCCTATCATTCCATGTCTAAGGGCAGAGTTCCTTTGGTGGGCAGAGGCCTGCAACCACAACAAGGGACTCTTTCACTCTACCTCCTGCTGCCTAAATCCTAACAACAGACGCATCAGACTATGCATGGGGGGCTCACATGGCAGGGCAGTGCATTCAGCCAAATGGAACCCAAAGCAGATGCACTTGCATATCAATCAAAAAGAAATGTTAGCTGTACAGAATGCTCTGACAGCCTTCAAAGGCCTTATTCTTCCAGGACAACTATTGGTAAAGACAGACAACACCACAGTTATGTGGTACATAAACAAGCAGGGGGGAACACATTCCTACCCACTATGTAGACTAGCCATGGCTCTGTGGAACACAGCCTCGAGCAACCGAGTGCACCTACAAGCTCAATTCCTACCAGGCAAACTAAATTCACTGGCAGACGACTTAAGCAGAAATCTCATGGACCCACATGAATGGAAATTGGAACCCAAAATATTCAAGCTTTTGGGGAACAGATGGGAGACACCAGAGGTGGACCTGTTTACTTCCCCTCAGAACTATCAATTGAACAAATACTGCACCAGAACTCCCCACAGCCAAGCTTGGAAGGTGGATGCCCTGTCCTTTTCCTGGGAAAGCCTCTCAGTCTATGCCTTTCCCTCGCTGCCTCTCCTCTCAAAGGTTCTACTAAAGATCAAACAGGACAAGCCAAGGACAATCCTGATTGCACTGGCCACGCTGGCACTGGTATCCTCTTTTGCGCAGTCTGATAGTGCTACAACCATGGCACCTGCCTCAAACCCCTTCACTGCTGTCCCAGCAGGGGCGCCAAATTCTGCACCCTCAGGTTCATACCCTGAACCTTTGCAGCCTGGCTAATCCCCTGAACTCACCTCTAGCAACCCTCAGTAAGCAGGTGCTGGATGTCATTCTTGAGGCAAGGAGGCCTAGTACTAGAAAATCCTATTCAGAAAAGTGGAAAAGATACTGTTCCTGGAGCCAGTCTCAGGGAATGGGCACAATTGTGTCCAGCTTACCTCATATACTAGATTACTTAACAGAAATGCTCCACAAGGGCCTATCCTTCTCTTCAGTTAAGATTCACGCCTCTGCCATCTCAGCTCATTATAATACTGAGCCAACCCTCTACTCTCATCCTCTGGTAAAACAGTTCCTTAGAGGGGCCAAAAATTTAAGACCCCTCAGGAGAGCTCCCACTCCAGCCTGGGACCGTAACTTTGTATTGGAAAAACTTACACTCCCCCCTTTGAACTGGCTGCTACAGCAGAGTTAAAATTCCTCTCATAGAAAACAGCTTTACTTGTAGCCATCACTTCAGCAAGAAGAGTGTCTGAACTGCAGGCCCTTATGGCAGTGGAACCCTTCATTATCTTCCATGCGGACAGGGTTTCCCTCAGGACTAACCCATCTTTTATGCCCAAGGTGGTGTCTAGTGTGGCTTTAAACCTGTCCATTCATTTGCCTACTTTTTTTCCTAATCCTCAAAATAAAGGGGAAAGGATATTGCATTCTCTAGATGTGCACAGACAGCTTAGATTCTGTTTGGACAGGACTAAGCCGCTCAGAAAATCTGACCAGCTGCTAGTCAGCTTTGCTGTAGGGGCAGAGGGGAAGGCCATTTCAAAGCAAACCATATCTAAATGGATAGCACACTGCATCCATTTCTGCTACAAGCACCATGGAAAGCCTACCCCACAGGGGATAAGAACACATTCCACTAGGGCTACATCTACCTCTACAGCATTTCTCAGAAGAGTCCCTACCAGGGACATGCTGGAAGCTGCAACCTGGAGCTCTGTACACACTTTCACCAAGCATTACCACTTGCTTATCTTTTCTAAATCCAGAGCAGGATTTGCCGCAGCAGTCCTACAGGGCCTGACTGCCAGTCCTCATGCTTCTTAATCTACCTCCACTCTTCCTTAGCTTTGGGAATCAACCCAAATGTGATGACTGCAACAGTGAAACACAAAGAACATAGTACAGTTGTGTACACTTACCATAAATGTAGATGTTCGAGTGTATTTACTGTTGCAGTCCTGGTTACCCTCCCCTCCAGCCCCCTGATTGTCTTTGCTTTCACCTATCCTTTTTGGTTTGGCATATTTCTTATACTATGTCTGTTTGCTTTTTGTTGGGGGGTGTTCCACACCATATAATTGCATCCTATTTTGGGGGCACCTGACGTCTGGGGCAAGAAAAACTGATGTAATGGCATCGGCTGCGTGTTTTATACCCCTGAAGACCTGATGTCATGGAAGAAGCGACAGCATCTGACGCAGAAATCCCAAGACTCTGGTATTCAGGCTGGCTGAGAGCTACCTGCAGGCAGATAACCCAAATGTGATGACTGCAACAGTGAATACACTCGAACATCTACATTTATGGTAAGTGTACACAACTGTACTTTTCTAAACAAATTATTGCATCCTGAATTTCAAAGACCGTCTCCTTCTGCTACTCACACCATGGGAGGAACTTGCCCTCCTGTCAAAAGCACATTTCACTCTTGAGCAGTGATTTCATCTGGTGCCTTCAACAAGTGTGTAGACACCAAGTCCATTTTAGAAGAAGCCACGTGGTCTTCTGTTCACACATTCACAAAACACTACAAGTTAGATTTCTCAAGGTCCGGGATTGTATTTTCCAGAACCATTCTGTCCGGCCTCCTGGACTCTTCTCTTTTGTTTCCGGTTCCTTTTAATCTGCCACCCTCTTTCTATACAGCTTTGGGAATTACCCATCTGTTATGAATACTGCAACAGTGATTTCAATCAGGATGTTGTACAGTTGTGTAATAACTTTTACAGTAACAGTAGATGTCCTGCTGATCACTGTTGCAGTGTTCCTTCCCTCCTTTCTTATCACCCTACTCCACTCTTCTTCTCTTTCTCACAAGAAACACAAAAGCATATATACAGACACCCAGTTTTACATCACTCCTAGGGGAGTTTACTTACATGTTCAAACTGTGCTTCTCCTACCTGACCAGTCTTCTGTATCAGTTGTCTTCAGATGTTCATCGTGCATACAGCTGCAGTCATAACAGATGGGTTCTCCTGCCATCAGGCGGGTCCTCGGTTGGCCGAATTCCAAAGTCTAGGTCCGGCGTCGGTTGTCATCGCTTCTTCCCTGACGTCAGTGCGACAGGGGTATAAAGGAACCAGCTGACGCCATTTTCTTCAGTCTTTCTTGCTGCGCGGTGCCCGAAGCAGAAGCAGTTCGCAAGTGCCGGTCGGCCAGCTCCTGAGATTATGAAAATTTGGAAACCGAAGTCTTCTTAAAAGCTAAGTACCCCGTTGGGGAAACTTTTCTTGCCTCAGACCGATGTCAGACAAAGTTAATAATTGTATTTCTTGTGGGAAGCAAATACCGCATAAGGATTTTCATTCCCTCTGTATACCTTGTTTAGGCCCAGACCACGACGTCTCGGTCTGTCGCTTTTGTGCTACATTCAACCAACGCACTATTAAACGTCGGGCGGAGTTCGCCCATCATTATTTTGGGAAAGCATTTAACTATACTATGTCGTCGGATACTCTGACTCCGGTTTTGTCTAAAAAACGCAAAGACAAGGACCGACACACGAGGTCCGCGGCCTCTACCGACACCACGCCAAAGCTGACTACACGTGGTCCGGTTCTCAGCGAGGCGCCTACGCAGCCCCTGACTACCGACAACACTTCTTTGACGGTGTCTCCTGTGCCCGAGGTCGCAGGCTCCTTGGCCCACACCCTGACTACAGATACCGAAGCCACTCTTGGCGTTGAAACTCAGAATGTGGACAGGTCCACCTCCACTCAAGGTGTCTTCAGACCTTCCTCTTCTTTCTCCATCAAGGCTTTCACAAAGTCTAAAGCAACCATGCACTCTAAGAGACCAGCTACACAGGGCCTATCTCCAGGCCCCATGCCTAAGAAACAGATGCTTAAAATGGCTGAGGATTTAATTACTCTTATCAGAGGTTCTCAGCCCCCACCGGACAAAAGGCCCAGAGTGGAGGAAGATTCCCCCTCCACTGATCAGGGCTCCATTATTTCAGAGCACTCTGATGATCAGGAACATTCTTACTCCCCTTTTGAAGACTCTGATGCAGAGGAGTCCATCCCTTCTGTCTCCCCCCCCAGAGAATTACTCATTTGGGGAAACTTTGCATACCTTAAGGGAACACTTCCACTGGGAAGGCCAAGATTATTCAGATTCCAAGAAAAGGCTCAGGGAATTTCTCTTGCTACCTCAGCACAGGCCTGTGGCTATACCTCCTGTCTTGGACATCCTAGATGATGTCTACTCGGAGGTTTGCCTTAACCCGGACTCTCTACCTCCAGCTCCAGTTAAGCCAGACAGGTACTACAGGGTTCCTGACTCACACCAATTTCTATACAAAAGCCATGCTGCTGACCCAGAAACCATCTCACAGGGCCCCAAGGGAGTTAAGGCCTCCATTGCTAAAAATCCATTACCTTCCGAGAGAGACCCCAGATCCTTAGAAAGGTGGGGAAAAAAGGTATATACCTCTGCTACCTTATCCATGAGGGCCTTAAACTGTCAGTTTCATATGCTAAGATACCAACAGTTTTTGTTATCACAATTGAAAAGTAAAATGTCACAACCTGAACAACCAGACTTGAAGGAGTTGCAGGATTTGATGCATAGTGCAGAACAAGTGGGTAAGCATACCTTACAATGTGGTTTTGATGCTCTAGAGGCCTCATGTAGAGCTGCTGTTACAGGATCAGTCATACGTAGGCATGCCTGGCTCAAGGAACAAGCCTTGCCTGATCATGTCAAAGCTAAATTACTAGATGCCCCTCTTCAAAAGGATGTACTATTTGCTGCTAATGCTGAGGAGGTGTTAAGGAAAATGAAGGAAAAGGCTAAATCAATGCAAACTGTGAAAGAATTTCTACAGGTACAACCCCCACGTTTTAGTAGAAATTGGCCTTCCAAAAAACTGGTCCTTTCCTGCCATGGACAGACCCCAAAGAGGCAGATACAGGCATCCGAGGGGCAGAGGACAATCCCAAGGATCGTTTAGAGGCAGACAATGGCAAGCTCCTACACAAAGAGGTGGTGAGGATAACTCGCAATCTTTCAGAAAGCAAACCCAATGACTTTACCCTTTGCATGCCAACCAAGTCTCAAATGGCAGCCCCCTTAGGAGGAAAGCTGGCATTATTTTCAAAAAATTGGCATATTGTCACAAAGGACAAATGGATCCTGGACATTATAAATGGAGGCTACAAACTCCATTTTCACACCCTTCCAAAAATGAGAGGCATGCCAAACCTGTCACACAATCAAAGGGCAGAGGCACAAAGGCAAATTACAGATCTCATAAACATGAAAGCTATTCAAGAGGTACCTACGCACGAACAAGGTCAAGGTTTTTATTCCAGGCTATTTCTGGTGCCAAGGAAGGGAAAAGATTGGAGACCTATTTTGGACCTATCCATCCTAAACACATTTCTACTCGTACCAAAATTCTAGATGCTCACTCTACAGCAACTTCTTCCCATGCTGGGCAAGGAGTCTTGGCTGGTAACATTGGACCTCAAGGAGGCATACCTGCATGTCCCAATCAGACAAAATTGCAGAAGGTACCTCAGATTTCTTGCAGGTTCAACCCATTATCAATTCTCTGCATTGCCCTTTGGCTTATCTACTGCACCCAGAGTATTCACGAAATGCCTGGCATCAGTAATTGCCTACTGCAGACTTCAAGGGATACAAATATACCCCTATTTGGACGACTGCCTGATCCAAGCGGACAGCAAGCACATTCTTCTGAAACATCTGGCTTATGTAATAAGGTTGTTGAACTCTCTAGGATACACAGTCAACAAAAAGAAATCAAGGCTAATACCCTCTCGGAAGATAATTTTCCTGGGTGCCAATTTAGACACAAACACCCAGATGGCCTACCTCACGCCAGAGAAGCAGGGGCAACTAATTCAATACTTCAGAACACTGGCAAATTGCACCAGGCTGACTGCAAGGAAAATCCTGCAGGCTCTGGGATTCATGGCATCTTGCATATTACTAATCCCATGTGCAAAGCTGCATATGAGGAAACTACAATGGTACCTGAAAAACATATGGTCTCAACACAGCCACAGTTTGGAAACAATAATACCACTAATTCCATGTCTGCAAAAGGAATTTCTGTGGTGGGCTCAAGCATGTCAAACAAACATAGGTCTTCCATTCAGCAAGCCTTAAGCAAATCAAGTCATCACAACAGACGCCTCGGACTACGCCTGGGGGGCGCACATGACAGACCGGTGCATTCAGGGCAAATGGTCCCAAAAAGAAAAGCACCTTCACATCAATCAAAAAGAAATGCTAGCTGTAATAAATGCTATTATAGCTTTCAAGGACCTTCTACAACCAGGTCAACTATTGATAAGAACGGACAACACCACAGTTATGTGGTACATAAACAAACAGGGAGGAACACATTCTTACCCCCTATGCAGACTGGCCATGTCACTTTGGAACATGGCCATGGACTTACAAATGGAACTACAAGCACAGTACTTGCCAGGCAAGGAAAACACGCTGGCAGACAACCTAAGCAGGAATATGACAGATCCACATGAATGGAAATTGCATCCAAAAGTTTTTACAGAAATAACCCAAGAATGGTGAAGGCCAGACATAGATCTCTTTGCCTCCCACAAAAATCATCAATTGACAAAATTCTGCTCAAGGATCTTCCATCCAAAGGCCTGGAGAGTGAACACTCTCTCTTTCAGTTGGACATCAATGACAGTTTATGCCTTCCCACCTCTTCCTCTGCTGCCCAAAGTTCTACTGAAGACCAGAGCAGACATACCAAAGATGATTCTCATTACTCCGGACTGGCCAAGGCAACACTGGTACCCACTCCTGAGGAGCCTGACGCATTCCCCACCATGGACCCTGCCTCTAATGCCTCTTCTTCTGACTCAGCACAGCTTCAAAACTCTTCACAGCCAGCTAAAAACACTCAATCTAGCTGCATGGAAGATTCCTTAGCATCACAACAGGCCCTACTCTCCAAGGAGGTGCAGGATGTAATTTTGGAAGCCAGAAGGCCATCAACTAGAAAAGCTTACTCAGCAAAATGGAAACGTTTTTGTGTCTGGAATGAGAAAAAGGGCCAGGATCCTGGAAAACTGAATTTACCTCAAATACTACAATATTTGACTGAACTGCTAAGCAGTGGACTTTCTTTCTCCTCCATCAAAATCCATGCCTCAGCATTTTCTGCAGAATACAACACTGATCCACCTTTATTCTCTCACCCTCTCTTAAGACAGTTCCTCAGAGGGGCTAAGAATTTAAGACCTCCAAGGAAACAACCAATACCTGCTTGGGATCTTAATTTCATTCTGGAAAAACTGACCTTGCCTCCCTTTGAGCCAGCTGCCTCATCAGATTTGCAATATTTGTCCTGGAAAACAGCTTTCCTTCTGGCTATCACCTCAGCTCGTAGAGTTTCAGAACTACAGGCTCTCATGGCTGTCCAGCCTTTTATCATCTTCCATCAGGACAGAGTTTCCTTATGAACCAACCCGTCCTTTATGCCTAAAGTGGTATCCAGGGTAGCTTTAAGTCAGGCCATACATTTACCTACTTTTTATCCTAATCCTCAAAACAAAGGGGAGAGATTACTACATTCCTTGGACATCCACAGACAACTGCATTATTATTTGGACAGAACAAAGCCTTTCAGAAAATCCAAACAGCTCTTTGTGGCCTATGCGGTAGGAGCTCAAGGAAAGCCAATTTCCAAACAGACAATCTCAAAATGGATAGCCCACTGCATACGCTTTTGCTATTCCTTTCATGGCAAAACTGTACCTACAGGCATTAGAACTCATTCCACCAGGGCCACAGCCACCTCTGCAGCCTTCCTCAGAGGAGTTCCTACCAAGGATATTTTGGAAGCAGCCACTTGGAGTTCTGTGCATACCTTCTCCAAGCACTACAACCTACCATTATACTCCAAATCTAGAGCAGGCTTTGCCACTGCAGTCTTGCAGGGCATTTTGGCTCCTCCTAGTTCCACCTAGTGCCTACCACCCCTTTCTTAGCTTTGGGATTCTACCCATCTGTTATGACTGCAGCTGTATGCACGATGAACATAGTACAGTTTTGTACCTACCATAAATGTAGATGTTCGAGTGCTAATACAGCTGCAGTCCAGGTTTCCCTCCCTCCTTCCCCTCTTGGAACAGGCCTATAGGCTAACACATCCTCATACAACCTGATTGGTGTATTCTTTTATGATGTATTTGCTTGCAACTACTGTATTTTGATTATATTGCACTGCATTATTGCACAAATTTATGTATTGCCTTCCTTCTGGGGGCACCTGACATCTGGGGCAAGAAAAACTGAAGAAAATGGCGTTGGCTGGTTCCTTTATACCCCTGTCACACTGACATCAGGGAAGAAGCGACGACAACCGACGCCGGACCTAGACTTTGGAATTCGGCCAAGGACCCGCCTGACGGCAGGAGAACCCATCTGTTATGACTGCAGCTGTATTAGCACTCGAACATCTACATTTATGGTAGGTACAAAACTGTACTGTCTCTGGCTTGGATACAGTCTGAGAATCTTGCGCATATGTCTGTTTATATGCCCTTTATGCCGACTAGCTGAGGTCATCACCTGGATGTATGCCCTCAGGAATTTATAGCTTTGGTGTCCCCTGTGTTCATCAGCATACGACAACCCTATCTGTTATCAATGCTGCAACAGTGATCAGTAGGGCATCTACTGTCATGGTAAGTTCTTACACAACTTTATTTCCAGAACCAAAATGCATCATATTACATTTCTTGGCATTCCATTGTATCCCATTTTTGGTGTCCCACCTAGGGATCATTTTGCAGTTTATTATGGTTGTATGGTATTTGTATCTATACCCCCAGCTTAGTTTCATTGACAAATTTACTTAAAGTGTTGTCACATACTGGAAACCCAAGACTGTCGTTATGGTAGTTATTATTGTTTCAGAGAACAATGAAGTTGGTCATATTAGTATTAAGTTATTTGAAAGAATTTTTTCCGAGATGGTGGGATTAAGTAACTCCCAAGGGTTTAGACTGATAATTTAGTTATATTTTCCTAGTCCTTGTTATGTAGGTGTTAAAAAAAAAGTTAGCAAGGGAAATGACAAACGTCATACATAGTATTTCTGTAATCTAATCAATTCTGTCAAAATAATAACTACTTGGGAAGATTTAGAAGTTAAAAATAACTGCTTAAGCTGAAATGGGCATCAGTTGTGCCATTCCAGAAATAGATTAATAGGTAATTCCTTTAGGAAAGTTCATCTTTTTTAGATGGAGACAAACCCAAAAGGAAAATAGAAAGACTTCTAACGTGTCAGATATTTTCTGTGTTTCAGGCAACTAACAGTAATGTGCTTTCGATTCATTCTCAGGAGAACATTATGAATTCCTCTCAACACAGAATCGCCCAACATGACGACACCATTTTGTTTTTTTATCTCATTATGTCATGTTTCACACTGTTATCATACATTATGCCATGGAACAGAATTTCAGCATGTTCAAGAGATGCTTCTTTTGCCTATATATGTCAGAAGGGCACTTCCAAGCAGTCCACAAATGTGCAGCAAAATTTTTCTTGTGTTCATTACTGCACGACATGACATTCTGCAGATGTTTGGAGTGGCAGATGAAGGTCTTGGCAGGGCATTCCATACCAGTTGCACCAGCAGTGGAAAGGCAAGGTGGGCAGTCAGATTAGGCTCATATAGCAGCAGTACAACAACTGAGACGTAAAAGGGCACAATACTTTGCTGTACTGAGCAAGTTGGTGTCTTGTCCAAAGGTATGGGCCATGACAGTGAAGTGCAGAACAAAATGATGCATGTACTGTCACACCAAGGCTATGGAGGACTGTGCATGGTCTGCCCATGGTTTGCATAAGACATCACTGACATAACACAGTCATCACTTGCGCAGGTTAGAGTCACACATTGGCTGGAAAGCTGCAACACGGTGAGATAATAATACCCTTTAGGAAATCAAATACCCTTGCAAATTACAACATTGATAGCAGCCCCCTAAGAGTGGGACCAGTGGTGAGAGATCTGGGTACTCTGATAATAATCTAAGCTTTGAGCACCATGTCTCCATGGTGGTGAGGAAGTCTTCCTGTGTGACTCGGCTTGTTAGTAAGGGCATGACATCCAGATCTAAGGATTTCGTTTTGCCAATATACTCAGCCCTCATCAGGCCAATAATTGAGTACAATGCACCCTTTGGGATGTACCTCACCAGTCACCTGCAACAGTTGGAGCATACTCAGAGGTTTATCTACCCCCCCCCCCCAAAAAAAAATAAATGTCATATGCAGACCTAGTAAAAGTCCTATCATGGTATTTAGTTTTCTACCGATTTCGGAGGGGTGATCTGTGCATGATCTACAAGGCAGTGTCTGACATGGCCATGATGGAAATGTCGCATATTCACAAAACTAACTGAACAAGGGTTACCTGCTCCAAAACTCTTAACCTGATTATTGACATTAGTAGGTCATACTGGAGAGACAGATATGTGCCCCAGAAATTGCTCCTCCTCTGGAATAGGCTTCCTATTCACATGAAGCACAGCCCTTCCCTGACCTTCTTCAAGTGGAATCTGTACCAATGGATGGGAAATCACAAATTCACTCTTAGGTGGTAGGTGGTGCCTATGTCCCTTATGGACAGAGGCAGTCTGTAAAAATAGTTAATACCTACTTGCTGGCCCTTATCTTTCCCTCCTAGGGATAGAAAATTGGGTAAAATGTGGGTAAAACTGACTAGACTTGTAAGGACTCATTAGCCATTAGCCTAATAATCTGTGAACCTATGAAGATGGTTAGGCTGTGCATGGTGAAAATGGTCACCAGGTACTCTGGGAGGTTTTGGAGAGTCTGGGAATCACATCCTGGATTGGTGGATTCAAGCTGTCATAATGTGACTGCTGGAGTTCTTCATTCTTTTTGTTTGAGGAACTGGAGCTTGAAGCAATCTGTGGCAGGCAGGGAGTAAAGTACAACATGCAGTTCTACCCCTTCTGTGTCGTAGATTATAAGATGACAAGAGATCATCCTGATGAGGCATACTTTGTGCTGGTCCTGTTTCATCATTGCCCATGAAGTGATCATTATTCGTGAGTGGGTGTGACAATTTGTATGCCCATAGTTAACAGAGAAAGGGGAGAACTGCTGTATGTGGCATCCCAGGAGTAGCCATGAATGGGAATGAGTGGCCGTATACCCACAAGTGACAGTGATGTCACTCAAATGATCTGTGTAATCTGACTTGGGACAGTTTGTGTCCAGCTTTCACAGGTACTGACCCTCCAATGGGCATAGAAGTCATGGCCTCTGGAGGCAAACTGGAGGGCTGTTGTGTTGCAGTGTGTCTCGTGGGGGGCACTGACAGAGGCAATATTTTTCATCACTGACCTCAGCAGCACTGTCTGCTTTTTGTAACTATACATGTTGGTGTGCATTTGTTGCACATTGTCTCAGTCCACAGGCCACAGTTATTATCCTCATAAAGCTGTGGATGGCAGATAGCTGTACCTGGATCACTGAACTGCACATCTTCTGGTTAGTAACAAGTGTCACAGCTATTTCAGGGTTGTCCTGGAGTCATGATAGTGCCTAACCCTGCTGCATCTATATGTATGGTGTGTGTTTGTATAGATCAGTGGCAGCACACATTATAGATGCTTGTACACTGGGGCACTGCTTGAGGCTCTGAGGGACTCTCAAGTAGAAGCTGTCCATCATGCCCAGGTGAGGCTGTGTGCTTTGCCTGTACCTCTGCAGGGTCCTATGTAATGGCAGATGTGGGAGACCGCTCCCCTTGTAGTGTTGTAGACAGTTCTATAGCTTCATCTGCTTCAGTGTGACTGAAATCCACCACAAGGTTAGTTCTAGCTAAGGTACTTAACAGGCAGACCTACTCCTTAGACTGTAAAATCTCCTTAACTGTGTAAAACAGCAAGTTTACAGAATTTCTTTTGACTTTCTCCTATTCCAGTTTCACGATATTGAATCTAGTTGGACAGAATGCTTTCAGTCCTTCATATCCCACTAAAAAACACCAATTAGCTTGGTAGTTATTAGAATAAGTCTACTTAGCACTGTTTGTTTCTAAGTCACTGTTATAATGCATTCCACTACCCAGACATACTGTTAGTAGCCATGCACATTACAGTGATCATGAGGCATGTGATCAGTATGCTCATGCATATGGTATGTGTTCTGCAATAGGACTGTAGTGCACTGCTGCACCCGTTTATTCTGTCACAGTGCAGCGCTTGGGTAGTAACAGCAGCACCACTGTGCAGTACCAGATAACATGCCATGTGATCTACAAGGACTTCATTTTCCTCCTCAAGTGGATCTGAGTGAATGGCTGTGGCTAATCATCAGTGTGGTACTCAGAGCAATAATTTGTTAGTCATACATGCAAAAGGAGTTTCTGGACTGCCTTCTAGGCTGATATCATGGCTCTTGTGTTAAATAAGTGTCTAGTATGAGCTTGCCAGTGAGTTGAGTGATGCTACTGACATTGTCTGTTTTGGTGAGTTGTGTGGGTATTGTTACAGTGACCTGAGGCAGTGCCACCCTGACCTGTTTCGACAGTGGAAAATACAGTGACAGGCTGAAATGTAAAACTTATTTCTAGGACTGTTGTCTTCTATGTTACCTGTCTTATGTACATACTTAGAAATGCATACTTTGTTTTCCACCAGCAGTAAAGCATGAGCTTTACATGGTCAGATGTTACAGAAGGTCGGAGCAGGTCATCTAGCAGCAGGGTGTATATCACAACTGTGCCACTCAGCTGTATATTTGTGAATATAATACTAAGATATGTCTGCAGTTATATTTTTTCATTGACTCATCCTTCTCTAGGTGCATTTGTGGAAGAAGAGGAGGTGAGGCCCAAAGCCTTTAGCTCTATATCTTCAGTTTACCAGGACTGCGTCTTAGTAAGAGGGTAATGGTCTGCTGAAAGTGACCTGGAGGGTTCACTAGTCCACTCTGTGGCCACTTCTCAGTTTCAAGGGGTAAAGGCTTCTTTTCAGTGAATGGTTTGGAGGAGGCTGCCCTGGTCAGCCAGCAAAAGTTGCAGAAGCTGATGAATGCTGATGTGCAGCTGCAACTAGATGTCAGTCTCAGCAACAGGTACCGCATTCTAGTGCAGCTAACGAAGTCAAACAACTGGCAGGCTCCTTCTGTTGGATCACTAGGGGAACAGCTAGGCTATGACACAGACCACTGAGGTGAGTGATATCTGGGTTTGTTGCATTCTTGGCTGATTTAGCTTCTAAATATGGGGCCCTACTCTATCCCCATCTTGCTGTTTTCCACTCCTTTACATGTCACCCTCCTTTCTTGTTCACTATCTAGCTATCCCCATCACCATCTAGCTATAGCTATATGTCTGTGCCCTTCCATTGTTCTCCCAAACCCTTGTGTTTTAGTCACCAGTGCCTGTCTGAGTGTGTGTTTAATTGTCTGCCCTGGTGCCTGCCCTCCTCCCTCATTCCTATCTGCAGCACTCCTTAACTACCTTCCCCGTATAGCCATAAAAGGGTCTGTTTCCTTTAAAAAAAAAAAAAAAAAGTATATATGTATGTATGTATGTATGTGTGTGTGTGTATATGTATATATATATATATATATATATATATATATATATATATATATATATATATATATATATATATATATATATATATATATATATATATATATATATATATATATATATGGGTCTAGGACTGATGCTCGACGGTGCTTTTCACCAAAGGGTTAATGGCCGGGCATATTTACGCGAAAGTGCTTTTAACCGAAAAAGCACTTTCGCGTATCTATTCCTGCTGCCAGAGGGAGTCATGGGGGAATGACTGTTGTGGAGATCGTACTACAGTGTGGGTAAGGGAATTTTTTCCTTTTCCCCACTGCAGCGCAATCTCAGAGTGAGAATATTAAAGGAAGGGGGATGTCGGGGGCATAGCCCCCCTGCATAAACACCTTTTTGTTGTTTTTCCTCTTTTTTTTTTTTTTGATGGACTTTAACGAAAGTGCTTTTTTGGTAAAAGCGCTTTCATTAAAGTGTGTTCAGTGATTTTGGATTCGGACTGTTGAACTTTCGTTCAACAGTCCTAGATTTGTATATATATATATATATATACATATATATATATATATATACATATGTATGTATATATATATATATATATATATATATATATATATATATATGTATATGTGTGTGTGTTTGTGTGTGTGTGTGTGTGTATATATTTATATATATATATATATATATATATATATGTATATGTGTTTGTGTGTGTGTATACATATCTGTGTCTGTGTTTCCACATGTTTGCTGTTCTTCCCCTTTCTATTTTCTTTTCTGTTTGATTTCCTCATTCGTATGGTGAACAAGGTTGACAACATACTCTGCACACACACTGCTATGCTGCCCTTTTTTATGCCAGCCAAACTTGAATTTGCAGCTATGTGACATTGCACACATAAGTGTACATTACCATGGCCTGGCTAGCCTACATTCTTTGTGATGTATGTCAAGTCAGTCACACACCCTACTTTAGCACTGCCCCAGCTGTTGAGCAGCCTAACACTGCTTCTCCCATTAGCATTACTCTTCTCAATAAGTATGCAGTTGCTCGATGCACTATTCAATGCCTAATACATTTATGATTAGCTTTGTGGCTCTTTGCACAGTAACCTCCTGGAAAATTAATGCTGTGAAAGTGTGCAGTGCTTGTCTGTAAATTCTAGTCTGAATTTATATGCATGCATGCCAATAATGTTGGAGTTCAGTCTGTATAACTTTTTTCTTTAGGGAGAAGATAAAACTGACATCATCAGATTGCTCAAGGTGTGTGGATTTATGTTTTGGTTAACTTATACAGGGTAGTTGACTCTGGTTCTAATACTGTATCTAAAAATAGGATTGTGTTGGTATGAAGCACTTTGGGAAGATTTAAGTAGACAGTAATGTAGGAAGTATGCCTGCATCCCCTAATGCAACGCTTTTCATCAAGAGATGTTTGTAGGTATTTTGTGTAGATCATCTTCTAGCAAAATTTTTGCCTGGTACTTATTCTGCAGGTGTTCACTACTTTTGGATATTTTTCTTCTTTCATGTGGCACAGTGGTACAGCAGTTATTGAAACCTCACAGTGCTCTTTCTTCAGTTTGCTTCTTGGCTAAGTATCTCCTTCCTGTTTCTGCATGAGTTTTTGCCAGGTGCTCCAATTTCCAGCCATATTCCAAAGACATGTTATAGTTGAATTGTCAGTCCTTTAGACTTGAACATAAGTGCACACATCATGATTGACAGTGTAGTGTCTGTTTGGCTTCCACCCTTTCCAAGACTGTTTCCAGTGCTTTGTACCCACTGTGTTCTGAGATAAGCTTCGGCTCCCTCAGGTCCCTGAATTTGATTAAGCTGGTAATCAGAAAAGTAAGTTGTTTTTATTTTTTTTTGTTGTTTCCTGATGAGAACTGTTGTATTCACCTGCTACACGGTGCTGCTGTTAAGCTTCATATGTGTCATGGTGGAAGGCTCCTATCCTAGAGAAGGCAAAATGTGTTCACTGTTGCTGCTTTTGCTACTGACACACTGAAACACTCTTGGACTTGCAGATATGCTTATGGCGGTGGCGACAACAAAGCCTCAGTTTCACTGTATCTACTGTTATACAATAGCAGTTTAACATAAGGGCAGTCAAAACAAGTTTGGTTAAATAAAAGTTTGAACATCGTTAAAACAAGTTTGAGATGTTTTTTTTATTTTTATTTTTTATTTTACATTTGTTGACTGGGATAGTCCGACTGGATGCATGTCCATTTTCAGCGGAAGCCCAGGGAGAAAAGCTCCAAGGGTAAGCAGATACAGCATTTCATAATACTAGCATTACTTATTAAAAACAGACTATTTACAGAGATTACATAAATAAGCAAGTTAAACAAGTTCCACAGGTTACAGTTAATCCTGAGTGCAAGTCAGGATTAAATTAAATTACACAGTAAACTGGTTAACAGATTTTTACACATTCTAGAGAGAGTTAGCCAGGCTTGATACATTGACATAGCCAGTTAAGTGACAAATGTTGTTTGAGTCTAGTTTTAAATTGACCTAAGGTGGAAAGTGAGGTAATATCAGCTGGAAGAGAGTTTTAGGATCTACTTACAGAGTTTGCAAAGAGAGAATCACTGGCTGAGTTATTAATTTTGTTAGTTTGAATTAGTAGTTTGTTAGAGGATCAAAGCGGTCTAGGATTGTTATAGGGGGTGATAATATTTTAAGTGCAGGAGTTATGTCCGGATTATAGAGGATTTTATAGGCCATAATCAGTTGGTCATATTGGATTAGGCTGGGTAGTTCAAGCCACCCAAGCTGATTTAGATTGATGCAGTGATGTGTCCTAAAAGGCAGCCCAGTGGCAAACCTGGCAATGTGGTTGTAGCAAATTGAGAGTTTAAGGACAGTCTTGTTTAAATTCGAGAGTAGAGGGGATGCATACAGAAGGGTTGAAAGAAGGTGAGAGCGAGCTATGGCAATTTTAGCTGGAGGGGTTAGGAAGGCTTTTATTCTGTAAAGTGACCCTAGTTTTTTCTTGATGGTTTTGATAGTTTGGTTAACATGTAGGTCAAATTTTAGATTATTGTCTATGATGACACCTAATAGTTTTGTAGAGGGGTCAGGGGAGATTATTGTGCCATCATTTGATTTTATGGAAAAGGTGAAAGCGGTAGACCTACGTGTTGGTGAAAATAACAGCATTTTAGTTTTTTTGGGATTTAGGATCAGACGATGTTCAGAAAGCCAGTTTTCTATTGTATTAAAGGTGGTCTGGGTAGCTGACCATAACTCTACTGGAGATGTGGCTGATCAAATCAGAGTAGAGTCATTAGCATATTGGATACAGCTGACTTTTGGGATGACAGTGTACAGGTCGTTAATGAAGATGGAGAACAGCAAGGGCCCTAGTATAGAGCCTTGTGGTACTCCAAGGGTGTTAGGTAGAAGGTTGGAGAGTTTGTTCTGCCAGAGGACAGCCTGCTGTCGACCATTCAGGTAGGATTGAAACCATTAAAGGGCTCCAGTATCTAGACAGAATGTTTGCAGGGTGTGGATTAAAAGTTGGTGATCAACCATATCGAATGCCTTGGAAAGATCCAAGAAGAGGGCTGAGGATATATAATTATTGTTGCGATTATGGTTTATGGTGTTGATAAAGGCTAGGAGGGCTGAAGTAGTGCTGTGATGAGTACGGAAGCCATGCTGAGTGTCTGCCATAAGGTGATTCTGGATTAGGTGGTGCATGAGTTGTCTATGAATACATTTTTCCATAATCTTTGCAAGTGGAGAGAGTATAGCTATTGGCCTATAATTGGAGAATTCAGCAGAGCTGCCTCCTTTGTGAAGTGGAATTACATATGATATTTTCCAGATGGTGGGAATTTTAGCTTCTACTATGGTTCGATTGATTAGTATTGAGATGGGGTAAGCAATAACATCAGCTGATTTTTGTAGGTACTCGGCAGGGAGTTGATCAGCAGAAAGTGTAGTGGGTTTTAATTTTTTGATCAAGGTACGGATAAGTGAAGTGGCAACTGGTTGGAAGCTGAGTAGGTTTCTAGGGGTGCTACTTTCAGGACCAGGGGAGCTAGGAGGTAGTTGGCTAGCTAGGGCTTGAATTGTCTCAGTAAAGAATTGGTTAAAACTATCAAACATCTTCAGGGGTTTTATCAATAGTAGCAGCAGGGATTGGGGTTGAAGTTTGTCCAGGATGTAGTAGATTATTTAAACCTGCCCAAAACTTTTGAGGGTTATTTTGATTTACTGTCTGTAAATTACAGTAGTATTGTTTTTTTGTCTTGTAAAATTGATTTTTTGGTTTCGTTCCTGGATTGCCTGTATTTTATGTGATCTTGAGGGTCTTTAGAAGAATGTCATAAAGCCCATGCTTTGTTTCTAAGGGTAATTTTGAGTTTAGACTCTTTAGAAAGCCATGGCGCAGTTTTTGCCTTGGTTCTCTTTGAACGAACAGGTGCATGCAAATCAAGGATCTCAAGGAATTTGTTGCTGAAGTTTGCTACTGATTCCTCTAAGGGGAGGTGTTTTAGAATAGGCCAATTACATGAGTTTAGTTCTTGTTGGAATTTGGCAGGGTCAAAGTTTTTATTGTTTCTAACCTTTCTGAGTAAGAGTTGTTGAGAATTAATGGTTTTGTGCTTAATTACATATGTGAGAAGGTGATTGTTTAGGCCATCAAGGAGGGTACCAGAGGTGTACAGTTGGGGGTGACTATGAGTACCCAGTCAAGTATACATTATTTTTGGTTGGGTTTACCTATCCTGGTAGGGGTGGATATAAATTGTGTAAATGCATGCAGGTTAATATGGGTGGTTGAGGATTCTGAGGAACAGGTGCCCCAGTCTGTGTTAAAGTGTCCAAGTAGTAGGGTTTCTTGGGGGTAGTGACATGATAGCCAGTGCAGGATATCTTCAAATGTAGAAATGTTACCTGGGGGAGTGTACATACAGATGATATTAATGCATTTATTTTTATTAAGTTGTAATTTGGTGGCAAGAATCTCTGAGTTATTAATCTGAGGTGGTTGTATTACATCTATAGTGACATTCAACTCAGATTTACAGAGTACAGCTACCCCACCCCCCTTCCTCGAAGCATGATACAGCCTGTGTATGTTGTACCCAGGTGGTAACACTTCATTGTCTTTAGTGTTAGGTTTTAACCAGGTTTCAGATAAAAAGAGAATCTCAGGGGAGTGGGCATCCAGAAGTAATACCTTGTTATTAATGCTTCTAATATTGAGATAACAGACTAGGAGAGAGTTAGTTGGCCTATTAATTGTAGGTTTGTAGCTTAGATTGCAAGTAGAGGGGGTATGTGTATCTGAAGTGAGTGGGCCATGGTTGGGGTGAATATCACCACCAAGTATTAGGTTGAGTCTATACTCGGTGATGAACTTCAGGAATTTGTTTATTAGTTTGTGGTAATGTTTGGATCTAGAGCTAATGTGCCTGGTGTTGAGATGTTGATAGACTGAACAAGATGTTGGACAGGATCTGGTACTGTAAGTATGGTTGAAGGTGGGAGGATTTACAGCTGGAGTGATAGTATGGCCCTTTGGGACCTGAAATCCCGTGAAAAACTGGTTTTCGTACAAGGTAAGGAGGTATGGTGCGAACAAGAGGGGTAGTAAAGAGGAGTATATCATTATCTGTGATTCAGCTAGTGAGTTAAGGAACTGTTTTACCTGGTGATGCAACACCAGAAGATAGAGTGGTGAGGTAAAGGTACTGGAAGGGGGATGGGAGAATACCAGATGAAAGCTAATAGGTGCTATTAAAGTGTAGGTAGAAGAATGGGGGTGGGTGGAATTATCCCAGATGAAAGCAGATAGGATCTAGAAAGTGGGGGAGTGGCTATAGTACTATAAATTTAGAGGTACTGGGGGTGGGAGGGAATTGGGGGCAGGGAGGGGAGCGAAGAGAGCCCGAGCGTAGCAAGGGCGAACGTAGCGGGGCTGGTGAAGTTTACAAGGCTTCCTAGGTGTCCTAAAGCTATAAGGTAAGTATTATAGCTCTTAATGTAAGAGTCAATTTTCTTAAGTTACAGGGGAAGGAGGCAACCACTCAAGTAGAAAAAAAGAGCCCTATGGCTGACCAATATGGTGAACTGCTTAATTACACAGCACTGTAGGTGAAAGCTTAACAAATACTTTTTGTGTGTGCAACCTACTCTGTTTAAATTCTGAGAGAAACTGATTGCAGTCCTGTAGACACCGTTTTGTAGGGAACTGTAGAGTTCAATCTGTTTAAATTCTGAGAGAAACTGATCGCAGTCCTGTAGACACCGTTTTGTAGGGAAATGTGTAGAGTTCAATCTGTTTAAATTCTGAGAGAAACTGATTGCAGTCCTGTAGACACCATTTTGTAGGGAACTGTAGAGTTCAATCTGAGTCACACCAGGTCAGCCAAGGGGGGAAGAGAGAGGGAAATCCTAAGCACCTAGATTTGAAAAAAAATACAGGCACAAATAGTGGAAGTTTAAAGGTATGGCTGCGTATTAGATGCTATTTTCTAATTACTGGTATACACATGAGTATTACTGTTTTTTGTCATTAAAATTGCACCAGGAAGCACTTAGCTGCTGCTGTGCTACAACCAGTTTATAAGCAGAATAACAGTCGATGTCATGGCTGGTAGTGATCGTCTTACATCTGCATATGATTAACTCTGCCTATATTGTACAAACCATATTTAGCAGTAGAATATGCTTGTGTACGTCCACCAAAAGTGATTATTCCTCTGAAATGCAGGTGGGTGGTAGCCATTGGCCATGCCTGTAGTCTCCATTTGCAAGGCAGTAACAGAATGGATATAATTTAATGTATGGGAAATCTAGATTGTTTTGAGAGAAGATGCAGTTACTTCATTTTGTATGCCAAGCAATTGTATGTGCATTCTTTAAATTATGGTCGGAAGCAAAATACAGATGAATATAAACTGTATTTTTTTCCTGTCTAGTGACATTCTTATGGTTTAGCCATTGAGAGGCATTCAAACGGGGAAGAAATGTATTGGTATGCCGTGCTTTCCTTTTATTAGTGATTGCTTGATTTCAGAAATTCATAAATGTATTCCTTTTTACAGTTGTAATTGATAATCTCTACAGTGGATATAAAAAGTGTACACACCCCTGCTAAAATGCCAAATTTTTGTGATGTAAAAAATGAGACCACAATAAATAATTTCAAAACTTTTCCCACCTTTAATGTGACCTATAACCTGTACAATTCAATTGAAAAACAAATATGTTAGGGGAATAAATATAAAAAATAAAAAATGTACAATAAGCTGTTTGCATAAGTGTGCACACCCTTAAACTAATACTTTGTTGAAGCACCTTTTGATTTAATTACAGCATTCAGTCAGCTTGGGTACACACTTGCCATCAATTAAAGAGATTCTGATTAACCCCAAATAAAATTCATCTGTCCTAGTAGGATTTTCCTGATGTTTACTCAGTTGTTTGCTACAGCAAAAGCCATGGTTCGAAGAGAGCTTACAAAGCGTCAAAGGGATTTCATTGTTGAAAGGTATCAATCAGGAGATGGGTACAAAAAAATTTCCAAAGCATTGAATATACCATGGAACACAGTGAAGACAGTCATCAAAAAGTGGAGAAAATATGGGACAGCATTGACGTTGCAAAGAACTGGACATCCCTCAAAAATTGATGAAAAGACAAGACAAAAACTGGTCAGGGAGGCTGCCAAGAGACCTACAGGAACACTGAAGAAGCTGCAGGAGTTTATGGAAGTACTGGTTGTGTACTACATGTGACAACAATCTCCCGTATTCTCCATATGTCTGGGCTGTGGAGTAGGGATGCAAGACGGAAGCCTTTTCTTACACAGAAAAACATGCAGGCCGGGCTAAAATTTGCAAAGCAATACATCAAGTTTCCCAAAAGCATGTGGGAAAATGTGTTGTGGTCTGATGAGACCAAGGTTGAACTTTTTGGTCACAATTCCAAAAGGTACGTTTGGCGCAAAACAACACTTCGCATCACCAAAAGAACACAATCCCCATGGTGAAGCATGGTGATGGCAGTATCATGCTTTGGGGGTTGCTTTTCTTCAGCTGGAACTGGGGGTTTAGTTAAGGTCGAGGGAATTATGAACAGTTCCAAGTACCAGTCACTTTTAGCCCAAAACCTTCAGGCATCTGCTAGAAAGTTGAAGATGAAGAGGAATTTCATCTTTCAGCATGACAATTACCCCAAGCATACATCCAAATCAACAAAAGAATGGCTTCACCAGAAGAAAATTAAAGTTTTGGAATGGCCCAGCCAGAACCCATACATAAATCCAATAGAAAATCTGTGGGGTGACCTGAACAGGGCTGTGCACAAGAGATGCCCTCGCAATCTGACAGATTTGGAGCGCTTTTGCAAGGAAGAGTGGGCAAATATTGCCTAGTCAAGATGTGCCATGCTAATAGACTCCTACCCAAGAAGACTGAATGCTGTAATTAAATCAAAAGTTGCTTCAGATTATTAGTTTAAGGGTGTGCACACTTATGCAACCAGCTTATTGTACGATTTTTATTTTTTATATTTTTCCCCTAACAGATTTGTTTGTTTTTCAATTGAATTGTACAGGATGTCCTTCAAGGATGCATCTGCAGTCCTTACAAATGGGTTGTCCTGTCATCAGGCAGCCCTTCGGTCGGCCGGATTCAAAAGTCTGGGTCTGGCTTCGGCTGGTGTCGCACTTCACCCGACGTCATTGCGGCAGTTTTCGGGTATAAAGGCATCAGCCAACGCCATTTTCCTCAGTCTTTCTTGCCGCGTGGCGCCCGAAGCAGAAGCTGTTCGCAAGTGCCGGTCGGTCAGATCCAGAGATTACTACTACCGAATACTACTTCGAAGACTTCTATAAAGCTAAGTACCCCGTTGGGGACTCTTTCTTGCCTCAGCCGATGTCAGAGAAAGTTAATAACTGTTTATCTTGTGGGAAACAAATACCTCATAAGGATTTCCACTCCTATTGCATACATTGTTTAGGCCCAGACCACGACGTAGCAGCTTGTCTAGCCTGTGCTTCTTTTAACCGGCGGACGCTGAGACATCGCTCGGACTTTGCTGAACAGATTTTCGGCTCCGATTTTGCCTACATTATGCCGTCGGATCCTCTGACTACGCAAATAACTAAAAAACCGCAAAGAAAAGGACCGACACTCGCAGTCCGCGGTTTCGGCTGAAACCACGGCCAAGCAATCCACTAGTGTCTCGGTTTCGGCCGAAACCAAGCAAGCGGTTCTTTCTTCAGCCGATAACTTGCCTTCTACCGAGGCCTCTTCCATTCTGGTAGAAACGGCTTCTGAAATCCAGCCTTCTGTTGCGATTTCACAGGATTTATCAGACACCATCCCTCTAGATATTTCTACTCCTGCACGTGGAGCTGCTAGGCCTCCTCCAGCTATGTCTATTAAGGCCTTTGCCAGGGCTAAAGCAGCCAAAACTTCCAAACCAGTGCCTGCAAAGCCCCCCTCTCACAGGCCCAGCACCAGCTCCCATATGCTTTCTTTGGCACAGGATCTCATCACTTTAATCCGTGGATCCCAGCCTCATCCAGACAGGACCTCTCTCCCTCCTCCAGAAAAGAGGCCTAGAGCAGAGCCCCCTGAGCCAGTAGCCACAGATGATTCTTCTGATGATTCAGAACACTCAGATCCTCCTGAGGCTTCTTATTCTCCTTACGAAGACTCTGATGCTGAGGAGTCCATCCCTTCAGCCTCTCCTCCTGAGGAATTTTCCTTTGGGGAAACCTTGCATGCTATGAGGGAACATTTCCAGTGGCAGGGCCAAGATTTCTCAGACTCAAGAAAAAGGCTTAGGACCTTTCTACACTTACCACAGCATAGGCCTTTAGCTATTCCTCCAGTTCTATCTGTTGTTGATGATGCATTTAATGATGCTTGCACTTCTCCTGATACTTTACCTCCGGGCCCTGCTAAACCAGATAGGTACTACAGGGTCCCGGACACTCATCACCACTTATATAAGGCCCCTTTTGCAGATCCAGAGACTATCTCCCAGGGCCCTAAAGCTGTAGCAGCTACTTCTTCTAAAAACCCCTCCCTCTGAAAGGGATTCCAGGTCCTTAGAGAGATGGGGTAAAAAAGTTTACACCTCTGCTACTTTGTCAGCTAGAGCTTTGAACTGCCAATTTCATATGATTCAATATCAAGAGTTTATGCTTGACCAGTTGACTAAAAAGCTGTCCTCTGAAGAATCTTTAGATAAAAGTATGTTCAAGAAATGTTACATAACATTCAGCAGGTTAGTAACCATTCTTTAAAATGTGGCTATGATGCACTGGAGGCTTCCTTTAGATCAGCCATGACGGGCACAGTTATCAGGAGGCATGCATGGTTGAAAGAACAGGCATTACCAGACCATATCAAATCTAAGCTTTTGGATGCACCTATGGACAAGGTCAATTTATTTGGTGCCCTCGCACAGCAGGTTCTGAAAAAGATGGAAGAGAAAGCAAAATCTGTGCAAACAGTAAAAGATTTCTTACAAGTTCAACCTCCAAGGTTTAGCAGGAATTGGCCCTCCAAGAATTGGTCCTTTCCGGAGTCCTCTAAGGCACAAAGAGGCAGGAATAGGCGCTCTAGAGGCAGAAACCAATCCAGAGGTGCCTACAGGGGTCGCCAGTGGCAGGGTAACAACCAACGAGGCACGGACACAGCCACCACCACTACAACAACTCAATCACAGTGACTTGGCGGTGGCACCGCCTACCAGGGAACAACTAGAAGCTCCCTTAGGCGGAAAGCTAACCTTATTTTCAAGAAACTGGCACTGCATTACAAGAGAAAAATGGATTTTGCAAACTATAGACCAAGGTTACAGGTTCCATTTCCATACTCTACCAGGAAAGAGAGGAATGCCGAACCTACCACCTACTCAAAGGGCAGAAGCTCTAAAACAAATATCTCAATTATTAAGAATGAGAGCTGTGGAAAAGGTACCATCTATGGAGCAAGGGAAGGGATTTTACTCCAGGCTCTTCCTGGTACCAAGAAAAGAAAACAAATGGAGGCCTATTCTAGATCTCTCCGCTCTAAACACATTCCTCATTGTTCCAAAATTCAAAATGCTGACTCTACAGCAGCTTCTTCCCATGCTGGGCAAGGAGTCTTGGCTGGTAACTCTAGATCTCAAGGAGGCATACCTGCACGTCCCCATAAGACCAATTTGCAGAAGATACCTCAGATTTCTTGCAGGATCAGAGCATTATCAATTCTCAGCATTGCCCTTTGGCTTATCTACTGCGCCCAGAGTGTTCACGAAATGCCTGGCATCAGTAATCGCTCATTGCAGACTTCAGGGAATTCAAATCTATCCCTACCTGGACGACTGCCTGATACAAGCGGACAACAAAAACAAATTAACAGAAGACCTACAAAGAGTCATCTATCTGCTACAAGCCCTGGGATACACAGTCAATACAAAAAAGTCAAGGCTGATTCCATCCCAAATAATAACCTTTCTGGGTGCAGAACTGGACACATCAAAACAAATGGCATTTCTAACTGCAGAAAAGAAAGAACAACTTCCTCTCTACTTCTTGGCATTAACAAAGCAGAGCCACCTAACTGCAAGAAAAGTGTTACAAGCTCTAGGCTTCATGGCATCCTGCATAATTCTGGTCCCTCATGCCAGGCTTCATATGAGAAAGCTACAGTGGTACCTAAAGAATTTGTGGTCTCAGCACAAGCACAGCCTGGAAACCAAAATTCCAATGATCCCATGCCTGATGCAAGAGTTCTTATGGTGGGCTCAAGCCTGTCAGTCAAACACAGGACTGCCCTTCAGCAAAAGTCATCCAAGACAAACTATCACGACAGATGCCTCAGACCTCGGCTGGGGGGGCACACATGATGGACAAGTGCATTCAAGGCCTATGGACTCAACTGCATCTGCACATAAACCTAAAAGAAATGATGGCAGTAAAATTGGCAATCCAGGCATTCAGACTTCTTCTCCACGAAGGCCAGCTGTTGATAAGGACAGACAACACCACAGTTATGTGGTACATCAACAAACAGGGAGGCACACACTCATACCCCCTATGCCGGCTGGCACTAGACCTATGGGATGTGGCTCTGGGTTACAACCTTCAGTTACAGGCAATTTATGTACCAGGGAAGGAAAACATTCTAGCAGACATATTAAGCAGAACTACAACAGATGCCCACGAATGGATGCTGCATCCGGACATCTTCAAAGACATCACAAGAAAATGGGGATTACCACAAATAGACTTGTTTGCATCCCCATACAATTACCAGTTGAAGAAATTCTGCACAAGGACTTATCACCCACTTGCTTGGAAGGTGGACTCCCTATCTTTCAGTTGGAAAAGCCTGACAGCATACGCATTCCCACCACTTCCTTTGATGCACAAGGTGCTTCTGAAGATCAAAGAGGAACATCCGAGGATCATTCTGATAGCCCCAGACTGGCCAAGACAACATTGGTACCCACTACTGAGGAGCATGTCCAGGGAACAAATATGGAAACTACCACTGATCCCATTACTGCTGACACAGAACAACTACAACATTCTGCATCCAAGCCTAAAAACTCTGCAGCTAACTGCCTGGAACATTACATGACAGAAATTAACCCAAATTTATCCCAAAGGGTTAAGGACATAATCCTGGAGGCTCGTAGACCTTCAACAAGAAAGAATTATGCAGCAAAATGGAAAAGATATCTCATCTGGAGTGCTGCAAAAGGGCAAGATGTGACACTGGTGAACATAGCCAACATCCTGGAGTACTTGGCTGAGCTATACCACACAGGCCTGTCCTATTCCTCCATTAAGATACATGCATCAGCTATTTCAGCACAGTACAGCTTGGATCCTCCTGTCTTCTCGCATCCTCTGCTCAGACAGTTTCTGAGGGGAATTAAAAATGTAAAACCTCCCAGGAACCCACCATTGCCAGCATGGGACTTGAACTTTGTGCTAGAAAAACTGACTCTGCCTCCTTTCGAGCCAGCAGCTACAGCAGACTTACAATACTTCTCCTGGAAGACTGCCTTCCTGCTGACAATAACTTCAGCAAGAAGGGTCTCTGAGCTACAAGCATTAATGGCAGTACAACCCTTCCTGATCTTCCATCAAGATAGAGTGTCCATGAGAACAAATCCTACATTTATGCCTAAGGTGGTATCCAGAGTCTCTTTAAATCAGGCTATCCACCTTCCTACATTCTACCCCAATCCACAGAACAAGGGAGAAAAGCTCTTACATTCCTTGGATGTACACAGGCAATTACGCTACTACCTGGACAGGACAAAAAACAATAGAAAAACTGACCAGCTTCTGGTAGCTTATGCAACAGGAAAAGAAGGAAAACCAATTTCTAAACAGACAATCTCCAAATGGATAGGAAATTGCATTAGACTTTGTTACTCCTACCATGGAAAGAAAACTCCAGAGAACATCAGGCCTCACTCCACAAGGCCCACAGCCACTACCACAGCTTTCTTACGAGGAGTGTCTACCAAGGACATTATAGAGGCTGCTACTTGGACCTCCGTGCATACATTTGCCAAGCATTATAACTTACCTCTATACTCTAGATCCCGTGCTGGCTTTGCCACTGCTGTTTTGCAAGGGATCCTGACTACACCATAATCTATTCTCATTTCCTCCTCCCCTAGTTTAGCTATGGTATTCTACCCATTTGTAAGGACTGCAGATGCATCCTTGAAGGACATAGTACAGTTTTGTACCTACCATAAATGTAGATGTCCGAGAGGAATGCATCTGCAGTCAGGATTACCCACCCTCCTTCCCCTCTGAGGTACTCCTAGGGTACTTACCAATCTTCAGCTAGCTTGGGGATCTATTATGGTGTATTTGTTTGTATATATGTACATACATGTTTATTTTGTGTGTTTGCTCTCTACTATTTGGAAACTTTGACATTTATCCAAATTTAGCCTACCAAGAGGGCACCTGGCATCTGGGGCAAGAAACACTGAGGAAAATGGCGTCGGCTGATGCCTTTATACCTGAAAACTGCCGCAATGACGTCGGGTGAAGTGCGACACCAGCCGAAGCCAGACCCAGACTTTGGAATCCGGCCGACCGAAGGGCTGCCTGATGACAGGACAACCCATTTGTAAGGACTGCAGATGCATTCCTCTCGGACATCTACGTTTATGGTAGGTACAAAACTGTACTTTATATGAAACATTAAAGGTGGGAAAAGATTTATTGTGATTTATTGTGATCTCATTTTTTTATATCACAAAAACCTGGCATTTTAACAGGGGTGTGTACACTTTTTATATCCACTGCATCTTCTTCTTCTTTTGGCTTTTAGGGGTCGCCACAGCGGATCACCTGTCCGCTTATTATTGGCAGTGGAGTTTTACGGTGCTGAGTTGCCAGCCCGGCTCCCAACCTTCCACAGAAGACACACACATGCACATACTCACACCTAGGGCCAATTTAGAGTGTCCAATCCACCTACAGCATATTGACAAAATCATGACTGCTGATCCTGGGTTTTCATTCCAGTCAAAATCCCAATTTTCCTTTCATATTTCATGGTTTAAGTAATTCCTTTGTAGAGGTCTTTGAACTGTGTGTGTGGGTCAGCATGTGTCTGTCTTTGTGCACTTTGGTCTTAAAATCTACATATTATTGATTTCTAGCTATAAGAAAAATAGTTTTGTTACAGAGATGACCAGGAACCTAGCCTTAGTGGTTCTTTGATCCAGTGATTGTGACATCAGCAGAGCTTGCTGAAGTTTGCAAGGGCTTTCAAATGCATCAGTGTGTGTATTGCAGTTTGACCTTAAAATCAACATACTAGTGATTTTCTAGCTGAGACAAAAATAGCTTTGTTAAAGGGGAGTCTCAGAACCTAGCTGCATAGATATTTCGAAGGTCCAGAGGCAAAGAATGACATCAACAAAAATTGTTGGAAGTCCTGTATTCAGCTTCTATTCCAGGAGGATTATTTTTCTTTCAAATTCCATTATTTAAATAGTGTCTTTGAGGGGGCATTCAGTTGTGTGTGCTTTGAATTAATATCCAGTCACTGAACCTCAAAATAACTTTGTTGTGATCCTTTGAACAGTCTGCCATTAAATCAGTTCAGCTTCTTTTATATATAGCGTTTTGTGCAAATTTGCACCATCTATAAACTTTAAAGTAAAAGCAATTGGAAAGATTGTAAACAGGTATTTTTATATACACACTTTTAAATGTTTTAAGGCAGTGTTCATGTACAGTGATTCTACTATATTTATTTTATCAGGTCAGTCATTTTTAAGAAACCATGTTAATCTATTATCTAGTATTTCATGTGCATGTGATGAAACAATTTATGTAGGCATCTTTCCATGTAATTTTTTTCCATCACACTTTATAGTATTGGTCAGTTCAATAGAAAATTGTCATAAATAATGTTTCTGTTGACTATGAACCAGTATCTGGAAATCCTTTATCACCTATATCCCGTGACTGATATGATGATTTAAAGCTATTTTTGGTTTGCCTAGAAACCGTAAAAGTCTTAAAAATAAGTTGTAATAATCCTTTGAATATATTTGTCTGCAACCGTAGAGAAAGTCTGAATAGTATAAAACAGTTTAGGAAAAGCCATATCATTATCAGTTTTAATCTAGCCTCAGGTGTAAAGAAAACTGTATTTCATTTTTAATAGTGACTGGAAAAAAAGTCTGTAATAGTTAATTTGAGTGGTATTATGCCAGGATATTTGATGCTTCTTTTCTTCCAATGGAAGTTATATTTATGAGCTATATTGCCTGATTATGTATGACTTACATATACAATTACTCTTTTTCAGGTTATATTTCAGTTTGCATACATTTACAAATTCAGTTATAGTTTCCAAGTAACATCTACTGTCAAAAGAATGTTGTCGGCAAATAATTGCGTTTGAAATTGATCCCCAGCACAATTTCTAATCTTTTTAATTCATCATTTCATTATGTCATTTGTAAAGACTAGTAACATGAAAAAAAAAAACAAAACTGTGAGTAATTTGAAGAACAGAGAGACTCCAGTCAGTAAAACCAATTTAATCCGCAAAAGGTTAGCGGTTTCGTCCAACTACAGTAGTTTGAACTTTTTCAGACAAATCAATAAAATCACATGACCATATTTATACAAATCCATTAAGCAATTCACTAATAAACTCTAATTCAATTGGCAACTTGGGCTTAAAGGGGCAACAGTATAATAGTACATATAATACCAGAAATATATGTTGGATGTTAAAGGTTCTAATCAAGGGTAAAAAATAACCATAACATACAATATTAAATACACTGTCTTACGTTTTAGCATACATATTTCATCTATCTAATGATTTTAATCTTTGAAGGCAACCCAAGGAATAGTTCTTCTTCAATCCATGAAAAGAAAAAGCATTTAATTTGATTTGCCATAAAAGTTCTCTTAGTTCCAATTCTAAAAACCAAGGTCCCCCCTAATATTTTTCAATACTACATCTATCACTGTATATTTAAAATGATGTTCAGGGTTGTCATAAATGTGTTTTGGAAGAGCATTATTCAAGTTGCTTTTACTCACACTATGCTGGTGCTCATAAACACGTTGTTTCAGGTGTCACTCTGTTTTGCCAAGATAAAATGAGTTACAGAGGTGATGTGCCAAATAAATGGCACCTACTGTATTATAATTAAAATTCCCATTTATCCTGTATTTTACACCTCTAACAGTAAATTGATCACTAGTCGTCATATGTTTACAAGAGGAGGAAAAGACACATTTTTTTCATTCCTGCACTACGTGTATAAACCTGCGGGGACATTCAAGTAAATTCTTTAAAGTCCTGCCTCTCCTAACAATCAATGTAGGTTTTACATCTATCTTTTTTCTAGTAAATGGGTCGTTCAATGGATTATACCAGTTCTTATTCAATATATCCCTTATTATGTTAGTATCCATAGAAAAGGTAGTAATAAGGCTGATGGAAAAAACAGTAGTTAGATTTAATTCCGTCCTAAGTTGAAAATCACTGTCATCCGAATGTCTAGAGACAGCATTGTTATTTAAAACTGGGGCAAAATGACCTGTTTCCCTCTTATGACTAACTTCCAAAATCAAGTTATTCAAAAGGTCAAACAGGTAACCCCTTCTAAGGAACATAGATTTCAAATTGTCACATTCAGCCCTGAAGTCACCATCCAGTTAAGTCATACATGCAGCTCATAGCTGCCCTTTAATCACCCCTCTCTTTTGATGGTAAGGGTGCCCACTCTCGTAGTGTAGGAAACTGTTGGAATATGTAACCTTTCTATGAATCTTTGTTGTATATCTATTATTAGTGATATCTTTCATCAAAAAAAAATCCAAGAAGGAGATTGGTAGTCAAAATGAAAGGTAAAAACCAAAAAAATCTGTGGTTTAATGTATTCTACAAATTTCTCGGCACACTCAGAATCTTCTTTAATAATTAAGAAAATATGTTGCCCCTTTAAGTCCAAGTTGCCAGTTGAAATAATTAAAAGAGTTTATTACTAAATTGTTTAATGGATTTGTATAAATATGGTCATGTGATTTTATTGATTTGTCTGAAGAAGTTCAGACTATTGTGGTTGGACGAAAGCGCTAATCTTTCGTGGATTAAGTTGGTTTTACTGACTGGAGTCTCTCTGTTCTTCAAATTACTCACTCATTTGTAAAGACCTTATTAGGGAAATTAAATAGTTAAGGGTACAGAGGACAACTCTGTTTTGTGCCTTTGCTGATATTTGCCTCTTGTGATTTAAAAAAAAAAAGACTGTTTTAGCATTAGGTCTAGAGACGTCATACATTTGTGACATTAATTCAGTAAATTTGTTTGGAAATCCATAAATTTTGAGCACTGTGATGAAAATTTGCAGTTTACAGAATCAAAAGTTTTATCTACATCCCAACAGTCTGTGGCCATCTTATGCTTATTAAGGTTTGCATAATCAATTAAAGTAATTAATTGTTTTATATTGCCATGAGTTTGCCTTTTGGTGATAAATCCTGTTTTATCCTTATTTCTTAAACGTTGAACACATGCTGTCAGTCTTTGGAGAGGCATGCTATCAATCTTTTGACGAGAGTAGAGAGATTTTATAATCTACATTTATCAAAAATCAGTCTACATGAATTGGATTACGGGTTCTTGTCTTATTTTAAAATAAGCAGAATTGGCGCATAGTTTCATGAAAGTGGGATTTAATTCATATTGTGGATTAAATATATAATTTTTAAAATAATATAACTTTTATTTGTGATATTTTATATATTTCTGGTATTGGTCATCTAAACCTGGGGCTGTGTTGACTTTAAGTTTTTGTTTTTCTCTTTGATCTCTGCTATTTTTACAGCTTTCGTAAGAAATTATGTGTGATCTGGAGACATTTTATTTGGTATATTTTCTTTTTAAAAGCTTTCTACCGGAGTAGTTTCAATACAACTTTTTCCTTTTCTGTTTCCAAAAATATTGAATGAAAATAAAGTTTTAAGTATATCCTTTATCAGAAGATTTTTTATTTTTAATTTTGTAGGGAGTTGGCATAATGGTTAAGGGATTTATCTTACAGACACAAGGTACAGGGTTTGATTCTCACTATGAGAAGCAAAAAAAAAAAAAAAGAAAATCTGCATGGAGTCATTAGCCCAGTAATGACCTATGAACCTATATATATATTTTTTTTAACCTGTTCAGCTTTATATATTTTGTTCTGTTTGCTTCCCTATGTAAACTTTTATGATTTGATTATATGCTTGTAATCTAACTTTTTTAGTGCTATTGCATAGTATTTTGCTACAGTTCAACTGTTGTGCTTCTTTAATTTTTAATTACATTGACGTACTTATATATATGTCTGTCTGTATGCAACTATGTATTCATTGAATTTATTTTTGTTTCCAGCTGTGCTCTTCTTAGCAGAAAAGGTTGTGTGTGGCCCTAGCTGCTATGTTCTACCAGTGCTGCATGCTACAAGAGCCTTCACGAAGTAAGCATCATTTTCAGTCATACTTATGGAGAATGTCCAAAATGTGCTTTCTAACCATTATAGTAAACTTAAACACCAGGCTCAGAGGTTTTTGATGTGTTTAAATTAAACATAGCTATAATGGCATGTGCTTTTTAGTGGGTGCAATCATGCTTCTTTTTTTTGCAGATGATAATCTTTAAACAACTTTTTAATACTCTTGTTGATCATCGAAGTCTGTTGTAAGCACCTGCAAGCATTCTGCCATAACTGACACATCTGAACAGGATATATTGATATAATTATGAGAGAAAATAATAGGGATAATTGGAGAGGTGGCAGCAGTTCTAAAACAATTAGATAGCTACCAAACTACAAAAAAAAAAAATGATTTTAGCTTTTGTAAGTCTCCAGATTTACATCATCACAAATTCTGCAGAAAAGTGATGGCAGATTCACAGTAGACTTCCATGATGTTCGTCATATTGATCAATGCAACAGTAGCCTTAGCTGTATGGGTTATATTTTCCCAAAGATATAACAGCTGGCCAGCTTCTAAAGCTTCAGGTCACCCTCCATGTGTTCACACTGTCAGGCAGCTTGTGCGGAGATAACTAAAAGACAAGTTCACTTGTAAAGCCCTTCAGAGCTTTACTGCCACGAGGATCAGCAGTTGGCTTGTGATATTTAATAATTGTGTTTATTATTGATACTGTCCTCTTCAGGAAAAGTTATTTTAAAACTAGGAAATTTTCTTTTAATACACTGTCAGGAGACTGAACTATATTTTTAAATGGGAGCTGTCTTTTATCCTGTCAGTTTAAAAGTTGTTTAAAGTAACTGAAAACCATTCCTCTGTGAAGAGCTTGTATTGTGGGGCTGACACATTGTTTTAAAGTGCTTTTTATTGTGTTTTTATGAAAAAAGTGACTTTTAAAGGTTTGTTTTTCCACACTTTGCTGCTTGTTTTCCTAGGGAAAGAGACATAATTTTCGGTTTGACCTTTGAACAATCTGTCGGTCCCACAGTCAGCCCTACTTCCAGCCACAAAAAGAAAAAGTTAAGCAAATAGCCTTTGCCATCACAGCAAGCTAGCAGTTTGGCTCAGCTAAAAGTGGGTGACCCTGCTGTGGCCATTAATTGTACCTCAGACCACTCATATTTTTCCTGGATCCCTCTGGTGGAGCACTTGTGGCCACTATGGACTGGGAGTTAGCCACAGCCTCTGTGGCTGTTGGGGTCCCCTCAGTAGGCAAGGAAGATCCACTCTTGTCATTTCTGGGAAAGGGAACTGGGAAGCCTTCCCTGTTTTGTCAGAATGTTGTGCTCCATCCCTGGAGAAGCTGCTGCTTCCATTATTAACAGTATTGTCTATTTTTCCTGTCAAAAAGAAACCGAAAACTACACGTTTCTACTCCTCCTCATCAAATTTCATAAGATAGGAGTAGTTTACTCGGACTTGCTCATGGTTTAATTCATGCTATTAATCCTTCTTTAAGTTTGTGGTAAAAGAAAGAGGGATACCTCCTTTCCTGAAGAGATTAAAGATTCTGAATGTGGACAGGAGGATGAAAGGACACATACAGAGGCAGGTACAAGGTTTTCTACTCAGATTTCTTATTCAGACTCTGAATAGATCTCAATTTCTGACTCTGACTGGACAGAGGATGTTCTTCGTGTTTCACTGTTGCAGTCATCACATTTGGGTTATCTGCTTGCAGTAGCCCTCAGTCGGCCTGATTAACAAAGTCTTGGGTCCTGCGTCGGTTGCTGTCCCTTCTACTGTAACGTCAGGTTGTCAGGGGTATAAAACATGCAGCCAATGCCATTACATCAGTCTTTCTTGCTGTGCGGTGCCTGAAGCAGAAGCAGTTCACAAGTGCCGGTTGGCTGACTTCTGAAATTTTTGTTTTCGAGTTTCAGAACCGAAGTCTTTAACTAAAAGCTAAGTACTCCATTGGGGAAACTTTTTCTTGCTCTAAACCGATGTCAGTAAAAGTAAATAATTGCATTACCTCATAAAGATTTTAATTTGTACTGTATTCCTTGCCTAGGCCCTGACCATGGCGTATTTCGCTGTCGGTTATGTGCCTTATTTATACCAGGAACTATCCGTCGTCTGTATATTTTTGCTTCTAAATATTTTGGTGTTCGGTTCAATTATCCTGATATGTCTTCGGTAAGCCATCCGACTACCGACATTCTGAAAAAACGCAAAGATAAAGACAGAGACAGGCTGTCTAGGCCCAAAGTTGCCGACGACGCTTCTCCTAAGCCAGTCGCCGGTTCGCCGGTACTCAGTGAGGTGCTTTCGCAGCCCCTGATACCCACTACTTCAGATTTGCAGGCCTCTACTGAGACCCATTCGGAGTCCGGTATGCCATGAGATGCTTCAATTTTGCAACCTGCGGATGTCTCTACCTTGGATGGGTCTGGAGCCGCTGTGCAGGCACCAGCTTCTGAGGGTGTATCAGGCCTACTGACTTGCATATTAAACCGATGCCATCTTCTTCTTCAAGGCCTAAAACTTGTACCATGCCTAGAAAACTGATGCCCAGACTGCATGGTCAGGCCTCTATGCCTAAAAAACAAATGATAAGAGTGGCTGAAGACCTTATTACTTTAATTAGGGGAAGCCAGCCTTCCCCCTCTAAGAGACTTAGGACTGAGTTTGCTTATGATACTTCTGACCAGGATTCTGAATTTTCTGATGTTCTTCGTGTTTCACTGTTGCAGTCATTACGTTTGGGTTATCCTGCTGGCAGCTTGCCCTCAGTCGGCCTGAATTCCAAAGTCTTGGGTCCTGCGTTGGTTGCTGTTGTCTCTTCCCTGACGTCAGGTCATCATGGGTATAAAAGATGCAGCCAACGCCATTTTATTCAGTCTTTCTTGCCGTGCGGTGCCCGAAGCAGATGTTCATCGTGTTACCCTGCTGCAGTCATCACACTTGGGTTATCCTGTCGTCAGGCGGTCCCGCAGTTGGCCGGAATTCCAAAGTCTTGGTCCGGCGTCGGATGCTGTCACCTCTTCCCTGACGTCAGTGTGCCAGGGGTATATATAATGCAACCGGCGCCATTTTCTTCAGTCTTTCTTGCCGCGCGGTGCCCGAAGCAGAAGCAGTTCGCAAGTGCCGGTCGGCCGACTCCTGAGATTTTCGAATTCGAATTTCAGACCAAAGTCTTCTATAAAGCTAAGTACCCCGTTGGGGAAACTTTTCTTGCCTCAGACCGATGTCAGAAAAAGTTAACAATTGTATTTCTTGTGGGAAGCAAATACCTCATAAGGATTTTCATTCTTATTGCATACCTTGCCTAGGCCCAGACCACGACGTCACTTCTTGTCGGTTTTGTGCTAGGTTTAATAAGCGTACTATTAAAAGACGCTTTGATTTTGCACAACACTACTTCAGTAGGAAATGTAACTACACCATGCCGTCGAAGCAACCGACTACCGGTGTGCACAAAAAACGCAGGGATAAGGACAGACAGCCCCGGCCTAAGCCAGATTCCGAGACCTCGGCCGATCCGGTCTCCGGTCCTCAGTGAGGCTCCGACGCAGCCCCTGACTACCGCAGATCTGGAACCCGAGACCGCTACGGAAATTTTGACGGAATGTACCAGGCCGACGCAGCCTTTTACTTCAGGCCCTTCCGACGACTTTGCTACAAAAGACGTCGGTACTACAGAAACGCCATCGGTTTCTGAAGGCATTTTCAGACCGACGACTCTCACCATTAAAATGTTTTCTAAGTCTAAGACTCCTAAATCTAAAAGGACTGCACTTCAGTCTCCTGTTCAAGGCCCCATGCCTAAGAAACAGATGCTCAAAATGGCTTAAGATTTGATTTCTTTAATCAGGGGTTCCCCAGACCCCTCCTGACAAAAGGCCTAGACAAGAGGAAGATTATGCATCCTCTGAGCAAATGTCCATTTCTTCAGACTCCTCAGAGGACCAAGACTACTCTTTCTCTCCTTATGAAGATTCTGATGCTGAGGACTCTATTCCCTCAGCTTCTCCTCCTGAAGACTACTCCTTTGGAGAAACTTTACACACTATGAGGGAACATTTTCACTGGGAAGGTTAGGACTACTCTGATTCAAAGAAAAGGCTCAGAGAATTTCGTTTACTCCCCCAACACAGACCACTTGCCATCCCACCAGTTTTGGACATTGTGGATGATGTCTATTTAGAATCCAGTTTCAACCCAGACTCTCTACCTCCTGCTCCAGCTAAGCCAGACAGATACTATAGAGTGCCTGATTCCCACAAATTTCTTTACAAAAGCCCTGTAGCTGACCCAGAGACTATCTCACAGGGTCCCAAGGGGGTTAAGGCTTCTATGGCTAAAAACCCAGTACCTTCCGAGAGGGATTCCAGAGCACTAGACAGGTGGGGGAAAAAGGTTTACAACTCAGCCACACTAGCTATGAGGGCACTGAATTGTCAATTTCACATGCTTAAGTATCAGCAATTTCTAATCTCTCAGTTAAAGCAAAGAATAACCTCTCTCCCTCAACAATCTGAATTGAAAAGTACAGGATCTGTTGCACGCCACTGAGCAGGTGGGCAAACATACCTTACAATGTTGGTTTGATTCTTTGGAGGCCTCCTGCAGAGCAGCTGTCACTGGGTCTGTTATACGTAGGCATCCTTGGTTAAAGGAACAAACTCTGCCTGATCATGTTAAAGCAAAACTACTAGATGCTCCCTTACAGCAAGATGTTCTTTTTGGAGTTAAAGCAGAAGAAGTTTTAAAGAAAATGGAAGATAAGGCAAAATCTATGCAGACAGTCAAAGATTTCCTACAAGTTCAACCCCCCACTTCAGCAGAAACTGGCTAACAAAAAATTGGTCCTTTCCAGCCACTGACAGACCACAGAGGGGTAAATACAGACACCCAAGAGGCAGAGGACAACCACAAGCCCAGTATAAACCTCGCCAATTGGGCTCTACAACACAAAAGGGAGGAGAAGACAGGTCTCAAACCACCAGAAGGCAAACTCAATGACTTGCACCTCATCTGGCCAAGCAATACTCTCTTGGCAGCCCCCTTGGGGAGAAAACTCGCACTTTTTGCAGACAACTGGCACATTGTCACAAAGGACAAATGGGTCCTAGACATAATTTTACGAGGATACAGATTCCACTTTCACACCTTGCCAATGAAAATAGGAATGCCAAACCTGCCACAAAATCAATGGGCAGAGGCACAAAAGCAAATTACAGCTCTCATGGACATGAGAGCCATTCAACTGGTACCTACTCGAGAGCAAAGCCAAGGATTTTATTCAAGACTCTTTCTAGTGCCCAGAAAGGACAATGCCTGGAGACCAATTCTGGACCTTTCAATTCTAAACACTTACTTACAAGTACCCAAATTCAAGATGCTAACACTACAGCAGCTACTTCCCATGTTGGACAAGGAAGCATGGCTAGTTACGTTGGACCTCAAGGAGGCATACCTGCATGTCCCTATCAGACAAAGTTGCAGAAGATACCTCCATTTCATTGCAGGTTCAACCCATTACCAATTCTCTGCACTGCCCTTTGGCTTATCTACTGCGGCCAGAGTTTTCATAAAATGCCTGGCACCAGTAATTGCATACTGCAGACAAAGAGGAATTCAAATATATCCATACCTGGATGACTGCCTCATCCAAGCAGAAAGCAAAGACATTCTCTTACATCATCTGGCCTTTGTAAAGCATCTACTAAACTGCCTGGGGTACACAGTAAACGAAAAGAAGTCAAAACTAGTACCCTCACAAAAAATGACATTCCTGGGTGCCAGCTTGAATACAACGATATCTCTCATTCCCTGTCTACAACAGGAATTTCTATGGTGGTCACAGGCAAGTCACCTCAACAAGGGTCAGCCTTTCACCTTGCCCCCAGCCAAGCAAACTATCACAACAGATGCTTCAGACTACGCCTGGGGGGCACACATGGCAGGACAATGCATTCAAGGCCTATGGACTGCAGATCAAAGAAATCTGCACATAAATCAAAGAGAGATGCTAGCTGTACAGAAAGCTCTGATAGCCTTCAAGGATCTATTACATCCAGGACAACTTGCAATAAAGACTGACAACACCACAGTAATGTGGTACATAAACAAACAAGGGGGTACACATTCTTACCCTCTATGCAGGCAAGCAATGACCTTATGGAACACAGTTCTGGCCTTCCAAGTCCAGTTACAAGCTCAATTCCTGCCAGGCCAGAAGAACACATTGGCAGATGACCTCAGCAGAAACATCAAGGATCCCCACGAGTGGAAACTAGATCCACAAATATTTGCAATGATAACTCAAAAATGGGGCCTTCCAGACATAGACCTGATGTTCATCGTGCATACAGCTGCAGTCATAACAGATGGGTTCTCCTGCCGTCAGGCGGGTCCTCGGTCGGCCAAATTCCAAAGTCTAGGTCCGGCGTCGGTTGTCATCGCTTCTTCCCTGACGTCAGTGCGACAGGGGTATAAAAGAACCAGCCAACGCCATTTTATTCAGTCTTTCTTGCCGCGCGGTGCCCGAAGCAGAAGCAGTTCGCAAGTGCCGGTCGGCCAGCTCCTGAAATTACGAATATTTTGCAACCAAAGTCTTCTTGAAAGCTAAGTACCCCATTGGGGAAACTTTTCTTGCCTCAGACCGATGTCAGACAAAGTTAATAATTGTATTTCATGTGGGAAGCAAATACCGCATAGGGATTTTCATTCCGTCTGTCTTCCTTGCTTAGGCCCAGACCACGACGTCTTGGTCTGTCATTTTTGTGCTACATTCAATAAACGCACCATTAAACGTCGGGCAGAAGTTCGCCCAGCATTATTTTGGCAAAAAATTTAACTATATTATGTCGTCTGATACTCCGACTCCAGTTCTGTCTAAAAAACGCAAAGATAAGGACCGATACACGAGGTCCGCGGCCTCTACCGACACCACGCCAAAGCCGACTACAGGTGGTCCGGTTCTCAGCGAGGCGCCTATGCAGCCCCTGACTACTGACGACACTTCTTTGGCGGTGTCTTCTGTGCCAGAGGTCGCTGGCTCCTCGGCCCACACCCCGACTACAGATACCGAAGCCACTCTTGGTGGTGAGTCTCAAAATGTAGACAGGTCTGCCTCCTCTCAAGGTATCTTCAGACCTTCCTCTTCTTTTTCCATCAAGGCTTTCACTAAGTCTAAAGCAGCCATGCATTCTAAGAGACAAGCTACACAGGGCCTTTCTCCAGGCCCCATGAGTAAAAAACAGATGCTCAAAATGGCTGAGGATTTAATTACTCTTATCAGAGGTTCTCAACCCCCCCCCCCCCCAAGACAAAAGGCCCAGAGTGGAGGAAGAATCCCCCTCCTCTGACCAGGCCTCCATTATATCAGAGCACTCTGATGAACAACAGGAACATTCTTACTCCCCTTTTGAAGATTCTGATGTAGAGGAGTCCATTCCCTCTGCCCCCCCCTCCCCTAGAGGATTACTCATTTGGGGAAACCTTGCATACCTTAAGGGAACACTTCCACTGGGAAGGCCAAGAGTACTCTGATTCCAAGAAAATGCTTAGGGATTTTCTATTGCTACCTCAGCACAGGCCTCTGGCTATACCTCCTGTCTTAGACATATTAGATGATGTGTACTCGGAGGCCTGCCTTAACCCGGATTCTTTACCTCCAGCCCCTGTCAAGCCTGACAGGTACTACCGGGTTCCTGACTCATACCAATTTTTATACAAAAGCCATGCGGCTGACCCAGAAACTATCTCACAGGGCCCAAAAGGAATTAAGGCCTCCACTGCTAAAAATCCATTACCTTCCGAGAGATTCCAGATCCTTAGAAAGGTGGGGAAAAAAGGTATATACCTTGGCCACCTTAACCATGAAGGCATTAAACTGCCAGTTCCATATGCTAAAGTACCAGCAGTTTCTGTTATCACAATTGAGAAGTAGAATGTCACAACCTGAACAACCAGACTTGAAGGAGTTGCAGGATTTGATGCATAGTGCAGAACAAGTGGGTAAACATACCTTGCAATGTGGTTTTGATGCTCTAGAGGCCTCATGTAGAGCTGCAGTTACAGGATCAGTGATACGGAGACATGCCTGGCTCAAGTAACAAACCTTACCAGATCATGTCAAAGCTAAATTGCTAGATGCCCCTCTTCAAAAGGATGTATTATTTGGTGTTAAAGCTGAAGAGGTATTAAAGAAAATGGAGGAAAAAGCTAAATCAATGCAAACAGTGAAGGATTTTCTACAGGTACAACCTCCACGTTTCAGTAGAAATTGGCCTTCCAAAAATTGGTCCTTTCCAGCCACGGACAGACCCCAAAGAGGTAGATACAGGCGCCCGAGGGGCAGAGGGCAATCTCAAGGATCGTATAGAGGCAGACAATGGCAAGCTTCTACACAAAGAGGTGGTGAGGATAGTTCGCAGCCATTCAGAAAGCAAGCTCAATGACTTCCCCCTTTGCATGCCAAGCAAGGCTCAAATGGCAGCACCCTTAGGTGGAAAACTGGCATTATTTTCAAAAAATTGGCATATTGTCACAAAAGACAAATGGATCCTGGACATTATAAACAGAGGCTACAGATTCCATTTTCACACCCTTCCAAAAATGAGAGGCATGCCAAACCTGCCACACAATCAAAGGGCAGAGGAACAAAAACAGATTTCAGATCTCATGGACATGAAAGCTATTCAAGAGGTACCTACTCGCGAACAAGGTCAAGGCTTTTATTCCAGACTATTCCTGGTACCAAGGAAGGGAAAAGATTGGAGACCTATTTTGGACCTATCCATCCTAAACACAGTTTTACTCGTACCAAAATTCAAGATGCTCACTTTACAGCAGCTTCTTCCCATGCTGGGCAAGGAGTCTTGGCTGGTAACATTGGACCTCAAGGAGGCATACCTGCATGTCCCTATCAGACAAAGTTGCAGAAGATACCTCAGATTTCTTGCAGGTTCAACCCATTATCAATTCTCTGCATTGCCCTTTGGCTTATCTACTGTGCCCAGAGTATTCACGAAATGCCTGGCATCAGTAATTGCCTACTGCAGACTTCAAGGGATACAAATATACCCATATTTGGACGACTGCCTGATCCAAGCGGACAGCAAGCACATTCTTCTGAAACATCTGGCTTATGTAATAATGTTGTTGAATTCTCTGGGATACACGGTCAACAAAAAGAAATCAAGGCTAATACCCTCTCAGAAAATAATTTTCCTGGGTGCCAACTTGGGAACAAACACCCAGATGGCCTACCTCACGCCAGAGAAGCAGGGGCAACTAACTCAATACTTCAGAACACTAGCAGATTTTACCAGGCTGACTGCAAGGAAAATCCTGCAGGCTCTGGGATTCATGGCATCTTGCATCCTACTAATCCCATGTGCAAAGCTGCATATGAGGAAACTTCAATATTACCTGAAAAACCTATGGTCTCAACACAGCCACAGTTTGGAAACAATAATACCACTAATTCCATGTCTTCAAAAGGAATTTCTGTGGTGGGCTCAAGCATGCCAAGCAAACACAGTTCTCCCATTCTGCAAGCCTCAAGCAAATCAAGTCATCACAACAGACGCCTCGGACTATGCCTGGGGGGCGCACATGACAGATCAGTGCATTCAGGGCAAATGGTCCCAAAAAGAAAAGCACCTTCACATCAATCAAAAGGAAATGCTAGCAGTAATAAATGCTATTATAGCTTTCAAAGACCTTCTGCATCCAGGTCAACTATTGATAAGGACAGACAACATGACAGTAATGTGGTACATAAACAAACAGGGAGGAACACATTCATACCCCCTATGCAGACTGGCCATGTCACTTTGGAACATGGCTCTGGAATTACAAATCGAGCTTCAAGCACAGTACTTGCCAGGCAAGGAAAACACGCTGGCAGACAACCTAAGCAGAAATGTGACAGATCCACACGAATGGAAGTTGCATCCTCAAGTTTTTACAGAAATAATTCAAGCATGGGGAAGGCCAGACATAGATCTATTTGCCTCCCACAAAAATCACCAATTGACAAAATTCTGCTCAAGGACTTTTCATCCAAAGGCCTGGAGAGTGGACGCTCTCTCTTTCAGTTGGACAACAATGACAGTTTATGCCTTTCCACCTCTTGCTCTGCTGCCCAAAGTTCTATTAAAAACCAGAGCAGAAGACCAAAGATGATTCTCATTGCTCCAGACTGGCCAAGGCAACACTGGTACCCACTCCTGAGGAGCCTGACGCATTCCCCACCATGGACTCTACCTCTAATGCCTCTTCTTCTGACTCAGCACAGCTTCAAAACTCTTCACAGTCAGCTGAAAACACTCAATCTGGCCGCATGGAAGATTCCTTAACATCACAACAGACCCTACTCTCCAAGGAGGTGCAGGATGTCATTTTGGAGGCCAGAAGGCCGTCTACTAGAAAAGCCTACGCCGCAAAATGGAAGCGGTTTTGTGCCTGGAATGAGAAAAAGATCCAGAATCCTGGAAAACTGAATTTACCTCAAATATTATAGTATCTAGCTGAGCTGCTAATCAGTGGACTTTCATTCTCCTCCATCAAAATCCATGCCTCAGCCATTTCGGCAGAATACAACACTCATCCACCTTTATTCTCTCATCCTCTCTTAAGACAGTTCCTCAGAGGGGCTAAGAATATAAAACCCCCAAGGAAACAACCAATACCTGCTTGGGACCTCAATTTCATACTAGAAAAGCTGACCTTGCCTCCTTTTGAGCCAGCTGCCTCAACAGATTTGCAATATTTGTCATGGAAGACAGCTTTCCTTCTGGCTATTACTTCAGCTCGTAGAGTTTCAGAACTACAAGCCCTCATGGCTGTGCAGCCTTTTATCATCTTCCGTCAGGACAGAGTTTCCTTATGAACCAACCCATCCTTTATGCCAAAAGTGGTATCCAGGGTAGCTTTGAATCAGGCTATGCACTTACCTACTTTTTATCCTAATCCTCAAAACAAAGGGGAGAGATTATTACATTCCTTGGACATCCACAGACAACTGCGTTATTATTTGGACAGAACAAAGCCTTTCAGAAAATCAGAACAGCTCTTTGTGTCCTATGCTATAGGAGCTCAAGGGAAGCCTATTTCCAAACAGACAATCTCAAAATGGATAGCCCACTGCATACGCTTTTGTTACTCTTTTCATGGCAAAACTGTACCTGCAGGCATCAGATCTCACGCCACAAGGGCCACATCTACCTCTGCAGCTTTCCTCAGAGGAGTTCGTACCAAAGATATTTTGGAAGCAGCCACTTGGAGTTCTGTGCATACCTTCTCCAAGCACTACCACCTACCATTATACTCCAAAACCAGAGCAGGCTTTGCCACTGCAGTCTTGCAGGGCATCCTGGCTCCTCCTAGTTCCAACTAGTGCCTACCACCCCTTTCTTAACTTTGGGTTTCTACCCATCTGTTATGACTACAGCTGTATGCACGATGAACATAGTACAGTTTTGTACCTACCATAAATGTAGATGTTCGAGTGCTAATACAGCTGCAGTCCAGGTTTCCCTCCCTCCTTCCCCTCTTGGTGCAGGCCTATTGGCTAACATCTCCTCATACTACCTGATTGGGGTATTCTTTTATGGTGTATTTGCTTGCAACTAATGTATTTTGATTATATGACATTGCTCTTTTACACAAATTTATGTATTGCTTTCCTTCTGGGGGCACCTGACATCTGGGGCAAGAAAAACTGAAGAAAATGGCGTTGGCTGGTTCTTTTATACCCCTGTCGTACTGACGTCAGGGAAGAAGCAATGACAACCGATGCTGGACCTAGACTTTGGAATTTGGCCGACCGAGGACCCGCCTGACGGCAGGAGAACCCATCTGTTATGACTGCAGCTGTATTAGCACTCGAACATCTACATTTATGGTAGGTACAAAACGGTACTTTCGCCAGTCCTCAAAACTATCAACTGACAAAATTTTGTACAAGGACATTTCACCATCAAGCTTGGAAAGTGGACTCTCTCTCTTTCAGTTGGAAAAACCTGACAGTATATGCCTTCCCTCCATTGCCTCTCCTCACAAAGGTTCTTTTGAAAGTCAAAAAGGAGAGACCACGACTGATTCTCATAGCCCCAGACTGGCCACGCCAGCACTGGTATCCGCTATTGAAAAATATGGCCCACAGCCCACCATGGATATTGCCTCAAATCCCCCATTTGCTCACACAACAAAACAATCAGATTCTTCACAGCCAGCTCAAAACTTTAAATCTGGCTGCATGGCAAATCCTCTAAACATCCAACCAGCACCACTTTCACAAGCAGTTCTGGATGTTATTCTGGAAGCCAGGAGGCCAAGCACCAGGAAGGCTTATTCGGACAAATGGAAAAGGTTTTGTGGCTGGAACCAAGCTAAAGGCCAAGACACAATTCAGCCTCACATGCCTCACATTCTACAGTATTTAGCTGAGATGTTGCACAAAGGACTTTCCTTTTCCTCAATTAAAATCCATGCTTCAGCTATTTCAGCTCACTACAACACGGATCCATCTTTATTTTCACATCCTCTTCTAAGGCAGTTCCTCAGAGGGGCAAAAAACATTAGGCCACCTAGGAGAGCTCCTGCACCAACATGGGACCTCAATTTTGTTCTGGAAAAACTAACGCTACCTTCCTTTGAACCAGCTTTCTCTGCAGATCTACAGTTCCTATCATGGAAGACTGCCCTGCTCCTAGCAATAACTTCAGCTAGAAGAGTCTCAGAGCTACAGGCACTAATGGCAGTGGAACCTTTCCTCATTTTTCATCAAGACAGAGTTTCTCTACGAACTAATCCTTCCTTTATGCCTAAGGTGGTTTCCAGTGTAGCTTTAAATCAAACCATCCACTTACCCACCTTCTTCCCCAATCCACAGAACAAAGGTGAGAGACTCCTGCATTCCTTGGACATTCACAGGCAGCTTCGTTACTATTTGGACAAAACTAAGGCTTTCAGAAAATCTGACCAGCTCTTTGTATCCTATGCTACAGCTTCTCAAGGGAAGGCTATATCAAAGCAAACCATTTCTAAATGGATAGGTCATTGCATACGTTTCTGCTATACACATCATGGGAAACCAGTTCCTGCTACCATTAGATCCCACTCTACCAGGGCAACAGCTGCCTCTACAGCCTTTCTCAGGGGGGTTCCAACCAAGGAAATTTTAGAAGCTGCAACCTGGAGTTCAGTACACACCTTTACCAAACACTATCACTTACCTCTTTACTCAAAGTCCAGGGTGGGCTTCGCCACTGCAGTTCTGCAGGGCCTTATAGCCTCCACTAACCCTCTATGATACCTACCCCCTACCTTAGCTTTGGGATTCAACCCAAGTGTGATGACTTCATCAGGGTAACACGATGAACATAGTACAGTTTTGTACCTACCATAAATGTAGATGTTCAAGTGTTCACCCTGCTGCAGTCCAGGTTACCCCCCCCCTCCATCCCTTCTGATCTACTGGCTAAATCTCTTCTATGCCTTACTGATGTATTTGCTTATAGCTGAAGGGATTTTGTGTTTGTGCTGTGGTTACTCCTTTTGGTACTAATTTCTGACCACCTTTTTGGGGGCACCTGACATCTGGGGCAAGAAAAAACGAAGAAAATGGCGTCGGTTGCATTATATATACCCCTGGCGCACTGACGTCAGGGAAGAGGCGATAGCAACCGACGTCGGACCAAGACTTTGGAATTCCGGCTGACTGCGGGACCGCCTGATGACAGGATAACCCAAGTGTGATGACTGCAGCAGGGTGAACAGTCGTACATCTACATTTATGGTAGGTACAAAACTGTACTTTCGCAAGTGCCGGTCAGCCGACTCCTGAGATTTTCGTGTTCGAGTTTCAGATCCGAAGTCTTCATTAAAAGCTAAGTACCCCGTTGCAGAAACGTTTTTCCTTGCTCCAGACCGATGTCAGAAAAAGTTAATAATTGTATTTCTTGTGGGAAGCAAATACCTCATAAGGATTTTTATTCTTACTGTATTCCTTGCCTAGGCCCTGACCACGACGTTGTTAGTTGTCGGTTTTGTGCTAGATTTAACCAACGCACTATTAAGCGTCAGTACGATTTTGCATTAAGCTATTTTGGGTGAAGATTTAATTATACAAGGTCGTCGGATAGCCATCCGACTACTGGAGTTAACAAAAAATGCAAAGAAAAAGAAAAAAAGACAGGCAACTGAGGTCCAAAACCGACGACGAAGCTTCTCCTAAGCAAGTCGCCGGTTCGTCGGATCTCAGTGAGGTGCTTTCGCAGCTCCTGACGCCCGCTACTTTAGAGTCACAGGCCACTACTGACTCCCACATGGAGTTGGCCAGGCCGCAGGAATCTCAAGGTATTGGAGCCTTGGAGATTATTCCCTCAGATGGGTCCGGAGCCGCTGAGCAGGCATCAGCTGCTGAGGGTGTATTCAGACCTAATCAATTATATATTAAACCGACTTCAAAGACAAAGACTAAAACACCTTTAAAGACAAAGAAGCAAGTTCACCAGCCACAAGGACTGGCCTCCGTGCCAAAAAAACAGATGCTCAAAATGGCCGAAGACTTAATTACCTTGATCAGTGATCAGGGGCTCCCATCCCCCTCCTGATAAGAGGCCTAGGCAAGAGACGGACTATGAATCTTCAGATCAGGTTTCCATTTCTTCTGATTCCTCTTCTGATCAGGAATATTCTCTTCCTCCTTATAAGGATTCTGATGCTGAAGAATCAATTCCTTCAGCTTCTCCTCCTGAGGACTACTCTTTTGGGGAAACCTGGCATACCATGAGGGAGCACTTCCACTGGGAGAGCCAAGATTTTTCAGAATCTAAGAAAAGTCTCAGACTTCCTTTTACTTCCTCAACACAGGCCTCTAGCTATTCCACCTGTGTTGGACATTGTAGATGATGTGTTCTCGGAGTCCAGTCTGACTCCAGCTCCTGTTAAGCTGGACAGATACTACAGGTTCCCTGACCTTTTCAAAAACCCTACTGCAGACCCAGAAACTATTTCTCAGGGTCCAAAAGGGGTCAATGCTTCTACTGCAAAAAACCCTACCCCCCTCTGATTGGGATTCTAGGGCTCTGGATAGATGGGGGAAAAAAGATTTACACATCTGCTACTTTGGCTATAAGGGCTTTAAATTGCCAGTTTCGTATGCTCAAATATCAGCAATATATCATGACACTGCTTAAACAGAAAATTATGGCAAATTCTGAATGTGCAGAAAACAAAGAAATACAGGATGTTCATCGTGTTTCAGTGTTGCAGTCATGACTGTAGGGTTCTCCCCTGCCGGCAGGCAGTCCTCCGTCGGCCAGAATCCCAAAGTCTGGGTCTGGCGTCGGCTGCTCAGCCATGCTCCCTAACGTCAGAGCGCCAGGAGTACAAAGCTGACAGCCGACGCCATGTTCTCCAGTCTTTCTTGCCGTGCGGTGATAGCAGTTCGCAAGTGCCGGTTGACTGATTCCTGACAATTTTTTATAAACGTACTTTAGTCTGAAGACTTTCTTCTCCTACTCAAAGCTAAGTACCCCGTTGGGGAAACTTTTTTCTTGCTCCAGTCTGATGTCAGAAAAAGTTAATAATTGTATTTCATGTGGGAAGCAAATACCTCATAAGGATTTTCATTCGTACTGTATTCCTTGCTTAGGCCCTGACCACGATGTAGCTAGTTGTCGGTTTTGTGCTAGATTTAATCAACGTACGATTAAACTAAGGTACGATTTTGCATTTCATTACTTCGGTAGGCGTTTTAATTATAAAATGTCATCGGATATGGTTCCGGCTACCGGGGTTCACAAACAACACAAGGATAAAGACAGGCCTCCGAGGTCCAAATCAGACGATGTTGTACAAGCAGAGCCAGCTTCAGGTTCGGCCGTCATCAGTGAGGCGCTTTTGCAGCCCCTGCCATCGGCCATTTCGGAACCGATGGCCGGAACGGACTCCCACGAGGAGCCAACTAGGCCTTTGAATATTTCTGTTGCAGGACCTTCGGACAATGCTCCTTCGGATGGGTCCGGAGACGCTGTGCAGGTACCGGCTTCCGAAGGGGTTTTCAGGCCTACTCAGCTTCTAATAAAGGCAAAGCCAAAGACAAAGGCAAAGACTCCTTCCAAATCAAAGACTGCAGCCCAGGCTTCTTCAGATCCAGCACCCAAGTCTCAGAAACAGTTACTTAAGATGGCGGAGGACTTACTTACTATGATTAGGGGTTCACATCCCCCTCCAGATAAAAGGCCAAGGTTCACATCCCCATCCAGATAAAAGGCCAAGGCAGGAAGTGTATTATGACTCCTCTGATCAGGCTTCTGTTTCTTCAGTTTCATCTTCTGACCAGGAATATTCTTTCCCTCCTTATGAGGATTCTGATGCTGATGCTGAGGAATCCATTCCTTCAGCTTCTCCCCCTGAGGATTTCTCTTTTGGGGAAACTTTGCATGAAATGAGGGAACATTTCCACTGGGAAGGACAGGAGTACTCGGAATCTAAGAAAAGACTAAGGGATTTTCTTCTTCTTCCCCAACATAGACCCCTGGCTATTCCTCCTATTTTGGATATTGTGGATGATGCTTTTTCGGAGGCTAACTTAACTCCTGACTCTTTTCCTCCAGCTCCTGTTAAGCCAGACATATATTATAGGGTTCCTGATTCCCACCAGTTTTTATACAAGAATCCTACTGCTGATCCTGAAACCATTTCTCAGGGTCCTAAGGGGGTTAAGGCCGCTTCTGCTAAAAACCCCATTCCCACTGAGAAGGATTCCAGATCTTTAGAAAGATGGGACAAAAAAGTGTACAATTCTGCTACTTTATCTATTAGGGCTTTAAACTGTCAGTTTCATATGCTGAAATACCAGCAATTTCTTCTGTCTCTTTTAAAACAAAAGCTAACTTCCATTTCCTCCTGTGCAGATGATAAGGAATTACATGACTTAATGCATGCCACTGAACAAGTTGGGAAGCATGGTTTACACTGTGGATTTGATGCCTTGGAGGCTTCTTGTAGGGCTGCTGCCTCTGGCACAGTCATTAGAAGGCATGCATGGTTAAAGGAACAAAACTTGCCAGATTAAGTAAAAGCTAAATTATTGGATGCTCCTGTTCAGCATAATGTTTTGTTTGGATCTAAAGCTGAAGAGGTGATGAAGAAGATGGAGGACAAGGCAAAATCCATGCAAACAGTTAAAGATTTCTTACAGGTACAGCCACCCAGATTTAGTAGGAATTGGCCTACAAAAAATTGGTCCTTTCCCAATTCAGACAGGCCTCAGAGGGGTAGATACAGACGCTCTCGAGAAAGGCCTCAAATGCAAGCCTCTTATAGACCAAGACAGTGGACTGCTTCCACCCCTAGGGGAGGAGAGGACAGGTCACAAGCTCATAGAAAACAGACTCAATGACTCCCCCGGTTGGGCTGCAGGAACTTCTTGCCTGGAAGCCCCTCTCGGAGGAAAACTTTCTCTTTTTCACCTAAACTGGACTCATATAACCCAAGACAAGTGGGTTCTGGATGTGGTTTCAAGAGGTTACAAATTCCATTTTCATACCCTACCAAGACCAAGCGGATGGCCAGATCTTCCAAAACATCAATGGTTAGAGGCCTTAAACCAAGTGGAAGCTCTCTTGGCTATGAAAGCCATAGAACTGGTTCCACTTTCAGAGATGGGACAAGGTTTTTACTCAAGGCTCTTTCTAGTCCCCAGAAAGCAAAATTCATGGAGACCCATTCTGGATCTGTCAGTCTTGAACACTTTCCTCGAGATACCAAAATTCAAGATGCTTACTCTACAGCAGCTACTTCCAATGCTGACCAAAAATGCATGGATGGTAACTTTGGATTTAATGGAGGCATATTTACACATTCCCATCAGGCAGGAATGCAGAAAATACCTCAGGTTCAAGGCCGGATCGAGGCATTATCAATTCTCTGCACTGCCTTTTGGATTGTCTACTGCGCCCAGGGTCTTCACCAAATGCCTGGCTCCAGTAGTAGCTTATTGCAGACTCAAGGGAATTCAAATTTACCCTTATCTGGACGACTGTCTTATTCAGGCAGACAGCAAGGATGTCTTACTCCAGCATCTAGAATTTGTTCAGAATCTTCTCAAGTTCCTGGAATTCACTGTAAACATAAAAAAGTCAAATTTGACACCCTCACAACAGATAATTTTTCTGGGTGCTTTTCTAAACGCAACAACCCAGATGGCATTTCTGACGTACGAAAAACAATTACAGCTGGCTTCAACTTTCAAAACCTTGGCAACATTAACTCAGCTATCTGCAAGGAAATTCCTGCAGGCTTTGGGTTACATGGCCTCCTGCATCCTCCTCATACCATATGCAAGACTACATATGAGGAAAATACAGTGGTACCTAAAAAGTGTATGGTCTCAGCATTGCCACAGTTTAGACATACAGATCACCGTCCTGCCTTGTCTTCAGAAGGAATTCCTTTGAGGCATGTACTCTAAACAAAGGAAAACCCTTCAGTCTGCCTCCAGCCACTCAGATACTAACCACGGAGGCCTCAGATTATGCATGGGGAGCTCATTTTCAGGGCAACTGTCTGCAGGGCCTTTGGACAAAGGATCAGAAGCACCTGCATATCAATTTAAAGGAAATGTTAGCCGTAAAGAACGCTCTATTGGCCTTCAGGAATCTTATACAACCAGGACAACTACTGATACAGACAGACAACACCACAGTTATGTGATACATAAACAAGCAAGGGGGATCTCATTCCTATCCCCTTTGCAGACTAGCCGTGGATCTTTGGAACACAGCTCTAGCTCGCAAACTGGACCTTCAAGCACAGTTTCTATCAGGGAAGCAAAACTTCCTGGCAGACAGTCTGAGCAGAAACCTGTCGAACCCACATGAATGGATGCTGGACACTGAAATATTCAAGATGATTACAGCAGTCTGGGGATGTCCTCACATAGACCTGTTTGCATCCCACCTCAATCATCAACTACAGATTTTTTGCACCAGGACATTCCACGAACTAGCTTGGAAAGTGGATGCACTATCATTCAGTTGGAGAAACCTCTCTGGGTATGCCTTCCCACCTCTGCCTCTTCTTCCACGGGTATTATTAAAGATCAAACAGGACAAGCCCAGGATGATAATCTTGCTGGCTCCAAATTGGCCTCGACAGTTTTGGTACCCAACACTGAAAAATCTTTGTCTGGAGCCCCCTTGGGTTTTACCACAACACCAGGGTCAGGTTCTGCACTCCCATGGCAAAACTCTCAACCTGGCAGCCTGGTTAATCCAGGGTCTATGATTCATTCTCTCCTACCCAAGCAGGTTATGGATGTCATTTTAGAAGCCAGACATCCTAGCACTAGAAAATCTTATGCAGGAAAATGGAAAAGATTTTGTTCCTGGATGCAGGCTCAGGATTCAGATCCTCTTATTCCTAACATTCCTCTGATTTTACTTTACCTGACAGACCTCTTACATAAGGGTCTCTCTTTCTCTTCCATAAAGATACATGCCTCTGCTATTTCTGCTCATTATAATACAGACCCTCCAATCTTTTCCCACCAGCTCATGAGACAGTTTCTCAGAGGAGCTAAGAACTTAAGGCCCCCTAGATCTCCACCCATTCCTGCTTGGGATCTCAACTATGTTTTGGAAAAACTCACCTTACCTCCTTTTGAGCCTGCTGCCACATCTGACAACAAGTTTTTATCTTGGAAGACAGCCATCCTGTTAGCGCTGACCTCTGCCAGGAGAGTTTCGGAGTTGCAAGCTCTCATGGCTGTGGAACCTTATATTATTTTTCATCAAGACAGGGTGTCTTTAAGGACTAATCCTACTTTCATGCCTAAGGTGGTTTCCAAAGTGGCTTTAAATCAAACTATTCACTTGCCAACTTTTTTCCCCACTGCTCAAAATAAGGGAGAAAGAATCTTGCATTCCTTGGATGTACACAGACAACTACGTTTTTACCTGGACAGAACCAAGGACATCAGGAAATCAGAGCAATTGTTTGTTTCTTATGCTTCAAGTTCCCAAGGTAAAGCTATTTCAAAACAGACCATTTCTAACTGGATTGCTCATGGAATCAGATTTTGCTATTCACACCATGGAAAGCAAATCCCAGGGAGTATAAGGACTCACTCTACCAGAGCTGCTGCTACTTCAGCTGCCTTCCTCAGGGGAGTTCCTACCAAGGACATTTTGGAAGCTGCAACTTGGAGTTCAGTGCATACTTTTTCTAAGCACTACAATCTACCTCTTTACTCTAAGTCTAGGGCAGGCTTTGCTTCCGCAGTCTTGCAGGGCCTTTTAGCTGCCCCCTCTACTTTATGACCACCTCCCTTTTATTCTGCTTTGAGATTCAACCCTACAGTCATGACTGCAACAGTGAAACACGATGAACATAGTACAGTTGTGTACACTTACCATAAATGTAGATGTTCGAGTGTCTTCACTGTTGCAGTCTGGGTTTCCCTCCCTCCTGTCCCCTCTAATTTTTTCTTTTGTGTGGTTCCCTTTTTCACCCTTCTTCTGAGGTGTATTTGCAAAGGGTATGGGATCTTACTCATTTTAGAACACCTGACATCTGGGGCAAGAAAAACTGGAGAACATGGCGTCGGCTGTCAGCTTTGTACTCCTGGCGCTCTGACGTTAGGGAGCATGGCTGAGCAGCCAACGCCGGACCCAGACTTTGGGATTCTGGCTGACCGAGGACTGCCTGCCGGCAGGGGAGAACCCTACAGTCATGACTGCAACAGTGAAGATACTCGAACATCTACATTTATAGTAAGTGTACACAACTGTACTATTTATTGCATGCAGCTGATCAAGTTGGAAAGCATACTTTGCAATGTGGTTTTGATTCTCTGTAGGCCTCCTGCAGGGCCGCTGTTACGGGTTCTGTCATTAGGAGGCATGCTTGGTTAAAAGAACAAAATCTGCCTGACAATGTTAAAGCAAAAGTATTAGATGCTCCTTTACAACATGATACCTTGATGTTCATCGTGTTTCACTGCTGCAGTCATTACACTTGGGTTATCCTGCCGTCAGGTGGTCCTGCAGTCGGCCAGAGTTCCAAAGTCTTGGTCCGGCTTCGGTTGCTGTCGCTTCTTCCCTGACGTCAGTGCGCCAGGGATATATAAGATGCAGCCGACGCCATTTTCTTCAGTCTTCCTTGCCGCACGGTGCCCGAAGCAAAAGCAGTTCGTAAGAGCCGGTCTGCCGACTCCTGAGATTTTCAATTCGAATTTCAGAACCGAAGTCTTCAATAAAGTTAAGTACCCCATTGGGGAAACTTTTTCTTGCCTCAGACCGATGTCAGTAAAAGTTAATAATTGTATTTCTTGTGGGAAGCAAATACCTCATAAGGATTTTCATTCTTACTGTATTCCATGCCTAGGCCCAGACCACGATGTCACTAGTTGTCGGTTTTGTGCTAGATTTAACAAGCACACTATTAAACGTCGGTTTGACTTTGCTCGCCATTACTTTGGCTGAAGGTTCAATTATACCATGCCATTGGAACAACCGACAACCGGAATACACAAAAAACGCAAAGACAAGGATAAGGACAGGCATCCAAGGCCCAAAACTGACGATGAAGCCTCTTCTAGGCCAGTCACCGGTTTGCCGGTTCTCAGTGAGGCGCTTTCCCAGCCCTTGACACCCGCTACCTCAGAGCCACAGGCCGCCTCCGACTCCCACGTGGAGATGTCTAGGCCTCTGGAAACTCAAGGTATTGGGCCTACGGAAACTAACCCCTCAGATGGGTCCAGAGCCGCAGAGCAGGCATCGGCTTCTGAGGGTGTTTTTAGACCTTCACAACTTACCATTAAATCTACAGCCAAGTCTAAAACTCCATTAAAGACAAAGAAGCAAGTACAGCATTCACCTGGACAGGCCTCCATGCCTAAAAAACAGATGCTTAAAATGGCCGAAGACTTAAGTACTCTGATCAGAGGTTCCCATCCCCCTCCAGATAAAAGGCCTAGGCAGGATACAGACTATGATTTTTCTGACCAGGTTTCCATTTCTTCTGATTCCTCTTCAGACCAGGGATACTCTTTACCCCCTTATGAGGACTCTGAGGCTGAAGAATCTATTCCGTCAGCCTCTCCTTCTGAGGATTATTCTTTTGGGGAAACTTTACATACCATGAGGGAGCATTTCCATTGGGAAGGCCAGGATTACACAGAATCCAAGAAAAGGCTCAGAGACTTTCTTTTACTGCCTCAGCACAGGCCCCTTGCTATTCCGCCAGTGTTAGATATTGTGGATGATGTGTTCTCTGAATCCAGTTTAAATCCTGATTCTTTGCCCCCTGCTCCAGTCAAGCCAGACAGGTACTACAGAGTCCCTGACTCTCACAAATTTCTTTATAAAAACTCTGTTGCTGACCCAGAAACTATTTCCCAGGGTCCCAAAGGGGTAAAGGCTTTCACAGCTAAAAATCCAGTTCCCTCTGACAGGGATTCTAGAGCATTAGACAGATGGGGGAAGAAAGTTTACAGTTCTGCAACTTTAGCAGTGAGGGCTTTAAATTGCCAGTTTCACATGCTTAAATACCAACAATATTTAATGTCTCTGTTAAAACAGAAAATGCTTACAAGTTCAGAACATCCTGACTATAAGGAAATGCAGGATTTATTGCATGCAGCTGAACAAGTGGGAAAACATACTCTGCAATGTGGTTTTGATTCATTAGAGGCTTCTTGTAGAGCAGCAGTTACAGGATCTGTGATACGAAGGCATGCTTGGTTAAAAGAACAAGGTTTATCTGATCATGTTAAGGCAAAATTATTGGATGCTCCTTTACAGCAGGGTATTTTATTTGGTGTTAAGGCAGAAGAGGTATTAAAGAAAATGGAGGATAAGGCAAAATCTATGCAGACAGTGAAGGATTTCTTACAGGTACAGCCACCTCGATTTAGCAGAAATTGGCCCTCCAAAAATTGGTCCTTTCCAGTGTCAGACAGACCACAAAGAGGCAGATACAGACGCCAAAGAGGCAGATCTCAGCCCCAAGGCTCTTACAGACCACGACAGTGGGGGTGCTTCAACCCCAAAATGAGGAGAAGACAAGTCACAACCTTATAGGAAACAGTCCCAATGACTTCCCCCTTCAAATGCCAAGCACTTACCTTTTGGAAGCTCCCTTAGGGGGAAAATTAGCACTTTTTTCACAAAATTGGCATACAATCACCCAAGACAAATGGGTTCTGAATATTGTGTCTCAAGGTTACAGGTTCCACTTTCACACTCTACCAAGGCAAAAAGGAATGCCAAACCTGCCACAAAATCAATGGGCAGAGGCACAAAAACAAATTACAGCCCTCATGGACATGAGAGCTATTCAAAAAGTGCCACAACAGGAACAAGGACAAGGATTTTACTCAAGACTTTTCCTGGTCCTCAGAAAGGGCAAAGCCTGGAGACCCATACTGGACCTTTCTACTCTAAATACTTACATGGATGTTCCAAAATTCAAAATGTTGACTCTTCAGCAGCTTCTTCCCATGCTGGGCAAGAAGGCTTGGCTTGTTACTTTGGACCTCAAAGAGGCATACCTGCATGTCCCTATCAGACAAAATTGTAGAAGATACCTCAGGTTCATAGCTGGTTCAATGCATTACCAATTCTCTGCACTGCCCTTTGGCTTATCTACTGTGCCCAGGGTCTTCACAAAATGCCTGACACCAGTAACTGCATTTTGCAGACAAAAAGGAATTCAAATATATCCATACTTGGATGACTGACTTGTTCAAGCAGAGAGCAAGGACATTCTACTACAGCATCTGGCATTTGTAAAAAAGATTGCTAATTTGCCTAGGGTACACAGTAAACAAAAAGAAGCCAAAACTAGTGCCCTCACAAGAGAATATTCCTGGGTGCCAGCTTAAATACAATGGCCCAGATGGCTTATCTCACTGCAGACAAGCAAAGACAATTGACTCGGTACTTTCATTTGATGGCAACAAAAACCCAACTCCCTGCAAGAAAAATTCTGCAGGCCTTGGGGTTCATGGCATCCTGCATACTACTAATACCATATGCCAGACTGCATATGAGGAAATTACAGTGGTACCTAAAAAGTGTTTGGACTCAACACTGTCACAGTTTGGAAGCGGTAATACCACTTATTCCCTGCCTACAACAGGAGTTTCGATGGTGGCCACAGGCATGTCACCTCAACAAAGGACAGCCTTTCACTCTACCCACAGCCAGGCAGACACTAACAACAGATGCTTCGGATTACGCCTGGGGGGCACACATGGCAGGAAAATGTATTCAGGGCAAGTGGGCCGCAGACCAAATGCATCTTCACATTAATCAAAAAGAGATGCTAGCTGTACAAAATGCCCTAACAGCTTTCAAGGACCTTCTGCATCCAGGAAAACTACTACTAAAGACAGACAACACCACAGTTATGTGGTACATAAACAAGCAAGGGGGCACTCATTCTTACCCCCTCTGCAGGCAAGCCATAACCTTGTGGAACACAGCTCTAACCTATCAAGTTCATCTGCAAGCACAATTCCTGCCAGGAAAGAAAAATACTGTGGCAGACGACTTAAGCAGAAACATCATGGATCCTCACAAGTGGAAATTAAATCCACAAGTATTCAGCATGATAACACAGACATAGATCTTTTTGCTTCCCCAATGAATTGCCAACTACAGAATTTCTGCACAAGAACTTACCACACACACAAGCATGGAAAGTGGATGCTCTCTCGTTCTGCTGGAAAAGCCTAAAAGTCTATGCCTTCCCACCACTGCCTCTCCTTTCAAAGGTACTCCTAAAAGCCAGACAAGAAAAGCCAAAAATGATCCTGATTGCCCCAGACTGGCCACGTCAGCACTGGTACCCAATCTTAAAGAACTTAGCCCAAGTCCCACCGTGGATTTTACCTCAAATTCCACATCTTCTGACTCAACAAAACAACCAGATCCTGCACAGCCAGCTCAAAACCTTAAACCTGGCTGCATGGCAGATTCCTTAGTCAAGCAGACAACACCTCTCTCTAAGGCTGTTATGGATGTCATTTTAGAGGCCAGGAGGCCTAGCACCAGGAAATCCTATTCAGAAAAGTGGAAGAGATTCTGTGCCTGGAACCAGGCTCAAAGCTTTGACCCTCTTGTCCCAAATATTCCTCAGATATTACAATACTTAACTGAGATGCTGGACAAAGGCCTAACCTTTTCATCCATTAAGATCCACGCCTCAGCCATCTTGGCTCATTACAACACAGATCCTCCTATTTTCTCTCATCTATTGCTAAAACAGTACCTCAGAGGGGCTAAAAACATAAGACCGCCCCGGAGAGCACCAACACCAACTTGGGACCTCAATTTTTGTCTTGGAAAAACTAACTTTACCTCCTTTTGAGCCAGCCAATTCAGCAGAATTAAAATATGTGTCATGGGAAAACTGCTCTGCTTCTGGCAGTAAACTCAGCTCGAAGAGTCTCAGAGTTACAGGCACTAATGGCAGTGGAGCCTTTCATCATTTTTCACCAAGACAGGGTTTCTTTAAGAACAAACCCTTCATTTATGCCAAAGGTGGTCTCCAGTGTGGCTCTTAACCAAAGTATTCACTTGCCAACTTTTTATCCAAATCCCCAGAATAAAGGGGAAAGACTTCTGCATTCATTGAACATACACAGACAGCTATGATGTTCATTGTGTTACACTGCTGCCGTCATCACACTTGGGTTATCCTGCCGTCAGGCGGTCCTGCAGTCGTCAGGGTTATCCTGCCATCAGGCGGTCCCGCAGTCGGCCAGACTTCCAAAGTCTTGGTCCGGCGTCGGTTGCTGTCGCTTCTTCCCTGACATCAGTGCGCCAGGGATATATAATATGCATCCGATGCCATTTTCTTCAGTCTTTCTTGCCGCGCAGTGCCCAAAGCAGAAGCAGTTGGCAAGTGCCGGTCGGCCGACTCCTGAGATTTTAGAAGTCGAATTTCAGATCTGAAGTCTTCAATAAAGCTAATTACCCCATTGGGGAAACATTTTTCATGCCTCAGCCCGATGTCAGAAAAAGTTAATAATTGTATTTCTTGTGGGAAGGAAATACCTCATAAGGACTTCCACTCTTACTGTATTCCATGCCTAGGCCCTGATCACGACATCACTAGTTGTCGGAAGGTTCAATTATACCATGCCGTCGGATCAGCCGACGACCTCAATACCGAAAAAATGCAAAGACAAGGATAAAGACAGGCATCCGAGGTCCAAAACCGACGACAAAACCTCTTCTAGGCCAGTTGCCGGTTCGGTTCTCAGTGAGGCGCTTTCGCAGCCCCTGACACCCGCTACCTCAGAGCCACAGGCCGCTTCTGACTCCCATGTGGAGACATCTAGGCCTCTGGAAACTCAAGGTATTGGGCCTACGGAAACTAATCCCTCAGATGGGTCCGGAGGCACTGGCTTCTGAGGGTGTTTTCAGACCTTCACAACTTACCATTAAAACAATAGCCAAGACAAAGGTACCATTAAATACAAAGAAACAAGTACAGCATTCTCCTGGACAGTCCTCCATGCCTAAGAAACAGATGCTTAAAATGGCCGAAGATCTCATTACTCTAATCAGGGGTTCCCATCCCCCTCCTGAGAAAAGGCCTAGACAGGATACAGACTATGACTCCTCTGATCAGGTTTCCATTTCCTCTGATTCCTCTTCAGATCAGGGATACTCTTTTCCCCCCTATGAGGACTCTGATGCTGAGGAATCTATCCCTTCAGCCTCTCCTCCTGAGGATTACTCTTTTGGGGAAACTTTACACACCACGAGGGAACATTTCCATTGGGAAAGTCAGGAATACTCAGAATCCAAGAAAAGGCTCAGGGATTTCCTCTTATTGCCTCAGCACAGGCCCCTGGCTATTCCACCTGTGCTAGATATTGTGGATGATGTGTTCTCTGAATCCAGCTTATCTCCTGACTCTTTGCCTCCTGCTCCAGCCAAGCCAGATAGGTATTATAGAGTCACTGACTCTCACAAGTTTCTTTACAAAAACCCTTCTGCTGATCCAGAAACTATTTCCCAGGGTCCAAAAGGGGTTAAGGCTTCCATTGCAAAAAATCCAGTACCTTCTGACAGAGATTTCAGAGCTTTGAATAGATGGAGGAAGAAAGTATGCACGTCTGCAACTGTAGCAGTAAGAGCTTTAAATTGCCAGTATCACATGCTTAAGTACCAGCAATGTTTAATGGCTCAGTTAAAACAGAAAATGCTTGCTAGCTCAGAAGCTCCTGATTGCAAAGAAATGCTGGATTTATTGCATGCAGTTGAACAGGTGGGAAAACATACTCTGCAATGTGGTTTGATTCTTTAGAGGCCTCTTGTAGAGCCGCAGTTACAGGTTCTGTTATTCGAAGACATGCTTGGTTAAAAGAACAGAGTTTACCTGATCATGTTAAGGCAAAGTTATTGGCTGCTTCTTTACAACATGATACCTTGTTTGGTGTTAAGGCAGAAGAGGTGTTAAAGAAAATGGAGGATAAAGCTAAATCTATGCAAACAGTCAAGGATTTCTTACAGGTACAGCCACCTCGGGTTAGCAGAAATTGGCCAACAAAAAATTGGTCCTTTCCAGTGTTAGACAGGGCACAGAGAGCCAGATACAGACACCCAAGAGGCAGATCTCAACCCCAAGCCTCAAACAGATGACAGTGGGGCACCTCAACCCCAAAAGGAGGTGAGGACAAGTCTCAACCTTACAGGAAACAGTCACAATGACTTTTCTTTGCGTATGCCAAGCACGTCCCTTCTGGAAGCCCCCTTAGGGGGAAAACTAGCACTTTTTTCTCAAAACTGGCAAACAATCACCCAAGACAAATGGGTCCTGAGTATTGTGTCTCAAAGTTACAGATTCCACTTCCATACTTTACCAAAGCTAAAAGGAATGCCAGACCTGCCACAAAATCAATGGGCAGAGGCACAAAAACAAATTTCAACCCTCATGGACATGAGAGCTATACAAAAAGTACCACAACAGGAACAAGGACAAGGATTTTACTCAAGACTCTTCCTGGTCCCCAGAAAGGACAAAGCCTGGAGGCCTATACTGGACCTTTCAATTCGGAATACTTACCTGGATATTCCAAAATTCAAAATGTTGACATTACAGCAGCTTCTACCCATGCTGGGCAAGAAGGCTTCGCGTGTTACTCTGGACCTCAAAGAGGCATACCTGCATGTCCCTATCAGACAAAATTGCAGAAGATACCTCCGATTCAAAGCTGGTGCAATGCACTACCAATTCTCTGCACTGCCCTTTGGCTTATCTACTGCACCCAGGGTCTTCACAAAGTGCCTGGAACCAGTATTTGCATTTTGCAGACAAAAAGGAATTCAAATATATCCATACCTGGATGACTGCCTCATTCAAGCAGAGACAAAGGACATTGTTCTACAGCATCTGGCGTTTGTGAAAAAGTTGCTAATTTCTCAAGGGTACACAGTAAATGAAAAAAAGTCAAAACTAGTGCCCTCACAACAGATTACATTCCTGGGTGCCAGCTTAAATACAACGGCCCAGATGGTTTACTTCACGCCAGACAAACAAGTGCAACTAACTCAATATTTTCAACTACTGGCAAAAACATCCCGTCTTCCTGCAAGAAAAATTCTGCAGGCCTGGGATTCATGGCATCCTGCATACTACTAATACCATATGCCAGACTGCATATGAGGAAATTACAATGGTACCTAAAAAGTGTTTGGACTCAACATTCTCACAGTCTAGAAGCAGTAATTCCAATAATTCCCTGCCTACAACAGGAGTTTCGATGGTGGGCACAGGCATGTCACCTAAACAAGGGTCAGCCTTTTACCCAACCCACAGCCAGGCAAACTCTAACAGATGCTTCGGATTACCCCTGGGGAGCACACATGGCAGGAAAATGCATTCAGGGCAAGTGGACCACAGACCAAATGCATCTTCACATCAATCAAAATGAGATGTTGGCTGTTCAAAATGCCCTAACAGCTTTCAAGGACCTTCTACATCCAGGACAACTATTACTAAAGACAGACAACACCACAGTAATGTGGTACATAAGCAAGGGGGCACTCATTCTTATCCCCTATGCAGACAAGCCATGACCTTGTGGAACACAGCTCTAACGTTCCAAGTTCACCTGCAAGCACAATTCCTGCCAGGAAAGAAAAATACTCTGGCAGACGACCCAAGCAGAAATATCATGGACCCTCATGAATGGAAATTGAATCCACAAATCTTTAGCATGATAACACAAAAATGGGGATGCCCAGACATAGATCTTTTTGCCTCCCCTCTGAATTGCCAACTATAAAAATTCTGCACAAGGACTTATCACAAACAAGCATGGAAAGTGGATGCTCTTCTGTTCAGCTGGAAAAACCTAAAAGTCTATGCCTTCCCACCACTGCCTCTCCTTTCAAAGGTACTCCTAAAAGCCAGACAAGAAAAACCACAGATGATCCTGATTACTCCAGACTGGCCACGCCAGCACTGGTCCCCTATCTTAAGGAACTTGGCTCAGGGTCCACCATGGATTTTGCCCCAAATTCCACACCTTCTGACTCAACAAAACAATCAGATCCTGCACGGTCAGCTCAAAACCCTAAACCTGGCTGCATGGCAGATACTTTAGTCCAACAGGCAACACCTCTCTCTAAAGCTGTTATGGATGTCATTTTGGAGGCCAGGAGGCCTAGCACCAGGAAAGCTTACTCAGAAAAATGGAAGAGATTCTGCGCCTGGAACCAGGCTCACAGCCTTGACCCTCTTGTTCCAAACATTCCTCAGATTTTACAATACTTAACTGAGATGCTGGACAGAGGCCTATCCTTTTCATCAATTAAGATTCACGCCTCTGCCATTTCTGCACATTACAACACGGATCCTCCTTTATTCTCTCATCCCTTGATAAAGCAGTACCCCAGAGGGGCTAAAAACATAAGACCGCCCCAGAGAGCACCGACACCAACTTGGGACCTCAATTTCATTTTGGAAAAACTGACCCTACCGCCTTTTGAGCCAGCCAATACAGCCGATCTAAAATTTTTATCATGGAAAACAGCTCTGCTCCTGGCAATAACTTCAGCATGAAGAGTCTCAGAGCTACAGGCATTAATGGCAGTGGAACCTTTTATAATTTTTCATCAGGACAGGGTATCTTTAAGGACAAAACCTACCTTCATGCCAAAGGTGGTATCTAGTGTGGCTCTTAACCAAACCATCTATTTGCCTACTTTTTATCCAAACCCCCAAAATAAAGGGGAGAAACTTCTGCATTCTTTGGACATACACAGGCAGCTACGCTTCTACTTGGACAAAACAAAAGCTTTCAGGAAAACTGATCAACTGTTTGTAGCATATGCTGCAGGATCACAAGGCAAGGCTATCTCAAAGCAGACTATATCCAAATGGATAGGACACTGTATTCGGTACTGCTACACACAGCATGGAAAATCAGTCCCTAATAACATTAGGCCTCATTCCACCAGGGCAACAGCCACTTCAACAGCCTTTCTCAGAGGGGTACCTACCAAGGAAATTTCAGAGGCTGCAACTTGGAGTTCAGTGCACACCTTCACCAAGCATTACCACCTGCCTCTTTACTCTAAATCCAGAGCAGGATTTGCCACTGCAGTTCTGCAGGGCCTCTTAGCCAATCCTAACTCTTTATAGACCAGCCACCCAAACTTAGCTTTGGGATTCAACCCAAGTGTGATGACTGCAGCAGTGTAACACGATGAACATAGTACAGTTTTGTACCTACCATAAATGTAGATGTTCGAGTGTTCACACTGCTGCAGTCCAGGTTACCCTCCCTCCATCCCCTCTGAACTAGCTGGACTTATCTATACCCTTCTATCCTATACAACCTTTGGGGTGTATTTGCTGGTAACTGAAGGTATTGTTTTTATTTTATATGTATATTTTTGATTAGCAATATGTATTGCCTACCCACTTGGGGGCACCTGACATCTGGGGCAAGAAAAACTGAAGAAAATGGCATCGGAATCATATTATATACCCCTGGCGCACTGACGTCAAGGAAGAAGTGACAGCAACCGACGCCGGACCATGACTTTGGAACTCTGGCCGACTGCGGGACCGCCTGACGGCAGGATAACCCTTCCGACTGCGGGACCGCCTGACGGCAGGGTAACCCAAGTGTGATGACTGCAGCAGTGTGAACACTTGAACATCTACATTTATGGTAGGTACAAAACTGTACTTTTCTACTTGGACAAAACAAAAGCTTTCAGGAAAACTGATCAACTGTTTGTAGCATATGCTGCAGGATCACAGGGAAAGGCTATTTCAAAGCAGACCATTTCAAAGTGGATAGGACACTGTATCCGTTCCTGCTACATACAACATGGGAAAACTGTACCTAGCAACATTAGGCCACATTCCACCAGGGCAACAGCCACTTCAACTGCCTACCTTAGAGGAGTACCTACCAAAGATATCCTGGAAGCTGCAACTTGAGTTCAGTGCACACCTTTACCAAACATTATCACTTGCCTCTTTATTCTAAATCCAGAGCTGGCTTTGCCACTGCAGTGCTGCAGGGCCTCATAGCCGCCCCAAATCCTCTATAGAACCAGCCACCCTACCTCAGCTTTGGGATTCAACCCAAGTCTAATGACTGCAGCAGTGAAACACGATGAACAAAGTACAGTTTTGTGCCTACCATAAATGTAGATGTTCGAGTGTATTCAATGCTGCAGTCCAGGTTACCCTCCCTCCACCCCCTCTTTCTTAGCTGGGACTTATCTATACCTTTCTACCCTAAACTACCTATGTGGTGTATTTGCTGGTTTTACTTTTTTATGTATGTTTTATTAGCAATATATATTGCCTACCTATTTGGGGGCACCTGAGATCTGGGGCAAGAAAAACTGAAGAAAATGGCGTCTGCTGCATCTTATATACCCCTGGTGCACTGATGTCAGGGAAGAAGCGACAGCAACCGACTCCGGACCAAGACTTTGGAACTCTGGCCGACTGCGGGACCGCCTGACGGCAGGATAACCCAAGTGTAATGACTGCAGCAGTGTATACACTCGAACATCTACATTTATGATAGGTACAAAACTGTACTTTTGGTGTTAAGGCAGAAGAGGTGTTAAAGAAAATGGAAGACTAAGCTAAATCTATGCAAACGGTCAAGGATTTCTTACAGGTACAGCCACCTAGATTTAGCAGACACTGGCCTACAAAGAATTGGTCCTTTCCAGTCTCAGACAGACCTCAAAGGGGCAGATCCAGACGCCCTAGAGGCAGATCACAGCCGCAAGGATCCTACAGGTCTAAGCAGTGGAGTGCCTCTACCTCCAAAGGTGGAGAGGACAAATCACAATCATACAGGAAACAGTCCCAATGACTTCCCCCTGCCTGCACCAAGCACTTATCTTCTGGCATCACCCTTAGGGGGAAAGCTAGCACTTTTTTCTCAAAATTGGCACATTATAACCCAGGACAAATGGGTTCTAGACATAGTGTCTCAAGGCTACAAGTTTCATTTCCATACCCTACCAAGGGCAAACGGTTGGCCAGACCTGCCAAAAAATCAATGGGCAGAGGCTCAAAAACAAGTCGCAGCTCTCATGGACATGAGGGCTATTCAACAAGTGCCTCAGCAAGAGCAGGGACAAGGATTGTACCCAGAAAGGACCAAGCATGGAGACCAATACTGGACCTATCTATTCTAAACACTTTCCTGGATATACCAAAATTCAAGATGTTGACCTTACAGCAGCTTCTGCCCATGCTGGGCAGCAAGGCTTGGCTCGTGACTTTAGACCTAAAAGAGGCATACCTGCATGTCCCAATCAGACAAACATGTAGAAGATTCCTCGGATTCAAGGCTGGCTCAAAGCTTTACCAATTCTCTGCACTGCCCTTTGGCTTATTTACTGTGCCCAGGGTCTTCACAAAGTGCCTGGCACCAGTAATTGCTTACTGCAGACAAAGAGGAATACAAATATATCCTTACTTAGACGACTGACTCATACAAGCAGAGAACAAGGACATTCTACTACAGCATCTGACATTTGTGATAAGACTTTTAACATGCCTAGGGTACACAGTCAACAAAAATAAATCAAAACTAGTACCCTCTCAAGAGAAAATATTCCTGGGTACAAGCTTAAATACAACTGCCCAGATGGCTTATCTCACTCCAGACAAACAAAGGCAACTGACTATATTCCTGGGTACAAGCTTAAATACAACTGCCCAGATGGCTTATCTCACTCCAGACAAACAAAGGCAACTGACTACCTATTTCAAGGAAATGGCAACAAAGGCCCAGTTATCTACAAGAAAAATTATGCAGGCTTTGGGCTTCATGGCATCCTGCATCTTACTAATTCCATATGCAAGACTGCATATGAGGAAAATTCAGTGGTACCTAAAAAGTGTTTGGACACAACATTGCCACAGTCTGGAAACAATGATTACTCTAATCCCCTGCCTGCAACAGGAGTTTCGATGGTGGGCAAAGGCTTGTCACCAAAACAAGGGACAGCCATTCTCACTACCCCCAGCCAGGCAGAGCCTAATGACGGATGCATCAGATTATGCTTGGGGGGCACACATGGCAGGAAGAGGCATTCAGGGCACCTGGTCCACAAACCAAAAGCATTTACATATCAGTCAAAAAGAGATGCTAGCTGTTCAAAATGCCCTGACAATCTTCAAGGACCTACTCCAGCCGGGAAAACTACTGACAAAGACAGACAGCACCACTGTCATGTGGTACATAAGCAAGCAGGGGAGCACTCATTCTTATCCCCTGTGCAGACTAGCCATGGCTTTATGGGACACAGCATTGACTTACCAAGTTCATCTGCAGGCACAATTCCTGCCAGGAAAGGAAAACACTCTGGCAGACGAACTAAGCAGAAACCTCATGGATCCCCACGAGTGGCGCCTGGATCCACAAGTCTTCAGCATGATAACAAAGAAATGGGGACACCCATACATATATCTATTTGCCTCCCCTCAAAACAATCAACTAAAAAGATTCTCCCCAAGGACTTATCACAGACATGCTTGGAAAGTGGACACCTTATCTTTCAACTGGACAAACCTATCAGTATATGCATTTCCTCCACTACCTCTCCTCCCCAAGGTACTCCTAAAGGTCAGGCAGGAGAAACCAAAAATGATTCTGATTGCCCCAGACTGGCCCCACCAGTACTAGTATCTGATCTTAAGGAACTTGTCCCAATGCCCAGCCTGGACCTTACCTCAAATACCTCATCTACTGTCCCAGCAAAACAATCAGATTATGCACAGCCAACTCAGGAACCTAAACCTGACAGCATGGCGGATAATGTAGCCATACAAACCACATCTCTCAGTAAAGCTGTGACGGATGTCATTTTAGAAGCCAGAAGGCCTAGTACTAGAAAATCCTATGCTGGGAAATGGAAGAGATTTTGCGCTTGGAACCAAGCTCAAGGAACTGATACAGCTGTCCCAAATATTCCTCAGATTTTGCAGTACTTAACTGAGATGCTGGACAAAGGCCTATCTTTCTCATCAATTAAAATCCATGTCTGTGCCATTTCAGCTCATTACAATACAGAGCCACCACTCTTTTCTCATCCTTTATTAAGGCAGTACCTCAGAGGAGCCAAAAACTTAAGGCCTCCAAGGAGAAAGCCAATATCTGCATGGGACCTCAATTATGTCTTTGAAAAACTCACCTTACCCCCTTTTGAGCCAGATGCTACTGCAGATATAAAATTCTTATCTTGGAAAACAGCTCTGCTCCTAGCAATAACTTCTGCAAGAAGAGTTTCAGAGCTACAGGCTCTCATGGCCGTGGAACCCTTTATCATTTTTTATCCAGACAGGGTCTCTCTGAGAACAAACCCTACATTTATGCCTAAGGTGGTGTCCAGTTTAGCCCTTAACCAAACTATTCATCTGCCAACCTTTTATCCAAATCCACAGAACAAGGGGGAGAAAATTCTGCATTCTTTGGACGTACACAGACAACTTAGATTCTACTTGGACAAAACTAAAATTTTCAGAAAGACAGCACAATTACTAGTGGCATATGCCACAGCATCACAAGGAAAGGCTATCTCCAAGCAGACTATTTCAAAGTGGATAGGTCACTGCATTTGTTTCTGCTACTAACAGCATGGCAAACCAGTGCCTAAGGGCATTAGGCCACATTCAACCAGAGCTGCAGCTACTTCTGCAGCCTTTCTCAGGGGAGTACCAACCAAAGGCATTTTAGAGGCTGTTACTTGGACTTCAGTGCATACCTTTACAAAACATTACAATCTTCCTCTTTACTCTAAATCCAGGGCAGACTTTGCCACTGCAGTTCTGCAGGGTCTCATAGCTGCTCCTAATGCTGTTTAGCTCCAGCCCCCCAACCATAGCTTTGGGACTCAACCCAAATGTAATGACTGCAACAGTGAAACAAGAAGAATATAGTACAGTTGTGTACTATTACCATAAATGTAGATGTTCGAGTGTATTCACTGTTGCAGTCCAGGTTATGCACCCACCATCCCCCTTATTTTTGCTGGAACTTATCTTTACTTCTCTAATCTATGCAACCTATGTGGTGTATTTGCTTATAGATGAAGGTAAAGCTTATTTCTGGTGCATGTATGTTGTATTTACATACATTTAGCATACCCTTTTGGGGCACCTAACATCTGGTGCAAGAAACACTGAATAAAATGGTGTCAGCTGCATTTTTTATACCCCTGACGACCTGACATCAGGGAAGAGATGACAGCAACCTACACAGGACCCAAGACTTTGGAATTCAGGCCGACTGAGGGCAACCTGCCAGCAGGATAACCCAAATGTAATGACTGCAACAGTGAATACACTCTAACATCTACATTTATGGTAAGTGTACACAACTGTACTTTTCCTCTGATGACCAGGATTTACACTCATCTACCTATGAGGATTCTGATGCTGAGGACTCTATTCCCTCTGCTTCTCCCCCCAGAGGATTTTTCTTTTGGTGAAACCTTGCATACTCTCATGGAGCATTTTTGTTGGGAAGGTCAGGATTTCTCTGATTCTAAAAAGAGGCTTAGGGATTTCTTATTACTGCCCCAGCACAGGCATTTAGCCATACCTCCTCTACTAACATTGTTAATGATGCCTTTTCGGAATCTAGCTTGGCCCCTGACTCTTTACCTCCCTCTCCCAGAAAATCTGACAAATATTACAGGGTCCCTGACTCACACAAGTTCCTTTTTTAAAAATCCTACTGCGGACCCTGAGACCATTTCACAGGGACCAATGGGTATTAAAGCTACTACTGCCAAAAATCCTACCCCCTCTGATAGATACTCCAGGGTGCTGGATAGATGGCGTAAGAAGGTATACACTTTTGCAACTTTTGCCATTAGGGCCTTAAACTATCAGTTTCATATGTTAAAGCATCAGCAGCATATTACTGGATTGCTTAAACAGAAAATGATGTTGATTCCTGATTGTGCTGAAAATAAGGATTTACAGGATTTACTGCGCTCAGCTGAACAATTTGTTAAATATACTTTGCAATCTGGTTTTGATTCACTAGAGGAATTTTGCAAGGCTGCTGTAACTGGGTCTGTACTTAGAAGGCATGCTTGGCTTAAGGAGCAATCCTTGCCAGATCATGTTAAAGCGAAATTACTGGATGCTCCCTTAAACCAGGACCGCCTGTTTGGCAACAAGGCAGAAGTTCTTAAAAAGATGAAGGAAAAAGCAAAATCTATGAAAACTGTTCAAGATTTTTTACAAGTATAACCTCCAAAGTTTAGTAGGCATTGGCCTTCCAAGAATTGGTCCTTTCCTGCCTCTTCTAGACCTTCTCAGTCCAAACCCAGATCCAGCAGAGCTTCCAGGCTTCAGTCCCAGGTTACGCACAGGACTAAGCAGTGGGGGGTCTCCACTCCAAATCTGGGAGTAATAAAACTCCCCCGTGGTAAACTGTCTCAATGACTTCTTTTTAAAGCTTCCAAGCACTTCCCAACTAACTGCCCCTTTGTGGGGAAAGATTGCTCTTCATGCAAAGAACTGGGAACTCATTACCCAGGACAAATGGGTTTTAAATATAGTGTCCCAGGGATACAGATTTCACTTCCACACGTTACCAACACCAGGCAGATGGCCAGATCTACCCCCAAATCAGTGGGCAGAGGCCCAAAAACAAGTACTTTCTCTCTTAAGCATGGGGGCTATTCAACTGGTACCAGAAGAGGAAAAGGGACAAGGTTTCTACTTGAGACTTTTCCTGGTACCCAGAAAAGAGAGTTCATGGCGTCCTATCCTGGACCTGTCTACTCTAAACACCTTTTTGGTGATTCCAAAATTCAAGTTGCTGACTCTTCACCAGTTGTACCCTATGCTAGGCAAAGACGTGTGGTTGGCAACACTAGACTTAAAGGAAGCATACCTGCACATCCCAATCAGAGAATCTTGCAGAAGATACCTACGCTTCAAAGCAGGCTACACTCACTATCAGTTCTCTGCACTGCCCTTTGGCTTATCTACTGCGCCCAGGGTATTCACAAAGTGCCTAGCTTCAGCCATTGCATTTTGCAGGCAAAGAAATATTCAAATATACCCATACCTGGATGATTATTTAATTCAGGCAGAAAGCCACAACATACTTTTGAATCATCTGGCCTTTGTACAAAGGGTGCTAACTTGTCTGGAGTACACCATAAATGAAAAGAAGTCACACCTGGTACCCTGTCAAGAAATTATATTCCTGGGAGCAAGCTTGAATACAACTTCCCACATGGCTTTCCTCACGCCAGAGAAGCAAATTCATTTAACAACCTACTTCAGACAAGTGACCACAAAAACCCTGCTATCTGTAAGGCAAATACTACAAGCCTTGGGGTTCATGGCCTCCTGCATTCTTCTAATTCCATATGCAAGACTGCATATGAGGAAACTACAATGGTATCTAAAAAGCCTATGGTGTCAACAGTCTCAGGATCTAGAAGCAATGATTCCTATCATACCTTGCCTACTCCTAGAGTTTCTTTGGTGGGCAGAGGCCTGCTACCAAAACAAGGGACTACCGTTCACATTACCCCCTGCCGACCAAACCCTAACAACAGACATATCAGACTATGCATGGGGGGCCCACCTGGCAGGGAAGTGCATTCAGGGCAAATGAAACCCAAATCAAATGCACCTGCATATCAATCAAAAAGAAATGTTAGCTGTACAGAATGCTCTGACAGCCTTCAAGGACCACATTCTTCCAGGACAATTAATGGTAAAGACGGACAACACCACTTTTATTGTGGTACATAAACAAGCAGGGAGGTACACATTCTTATCCCCTCTGCAGACTAACCATGGCATTGTGGAACACAGCCCTGAGCTACCAAGTGCATCTACAAGCTCAATTCCTGCCAGGAAAACTAAATACACTGGCAGACAAAGCAGAAACCTCATGGACCCACACGAGTGGAAACTGGAACCAAGGATTTTCAACATGTTGACAAGCAAATGGAGGAGCCCAGATATAAACCTGTTTGCCTCCCCCTAGAACTATCAATTGGACACATTTTGCACAAGGATTCCCCACAAACAAAATTGGAAAGTGGATGCTCTGTCCTTCAGCTTGAAAAACCTATCAGTTTATGCCTTTCCTCCTCTGCCTCTGCTCTCCAAAGTACTACTAAAGATCAAACAAGACAAACCAAGGACGATTTTGATTGCACCAGACTGGCCACACCAACACTGGTGTACCCCCTCTTGCGTAGTGTGTCACTGTTGGCCCCATGGAACCTGCCTCAGACTCCTACCCTATTGTCTCAGCAGGAGAACCCTCAGCTTCAAACACTGAACCTAGCAGCCTGGCTAATTACCTAATCTCTCCTTTACCATCCTTCAGTAAACTAGTGATGGATATCATTTTAGAGGCAAGGAGGCCTAGTACTAGAAAATCTTATGCTAAAAAATGGAAAAGATTCTGTGCCTGGAACCAATCTCAAGGGATGAGCATGGCAGTGCCCAATTTACCTCAGATTTTACAATACGTAACTGAGATGCTTCACAGTGGCCTGTCTTTCTCCTCCATCAAAATTCACACCTCCGCCATTTCAGCTTATTATAGCACAGAACCTCCCCTCTTCTCTCATCCACTGCTCAAACAGCTCATCAGAGGGTCCAAAAATTTACGACCACCTAGGAGAGCTCCAACTCCAGCCTGGGACCTTAACTTTGTATTGGAAAAACTCACTTTTCCTCCTTTCGAGCCAGCTGCTGCTGCAGACTTACAGTTCTTTTCTTGGAAAACAGCTTTCCTTTTAGCAATCACTTCAGCAAGAAGAGTTTCTGAATTACAGGCCCTCATGGCAGTGGAGCCTTTCATCATCTTTAATGCGGACAGGGTGTCTCTCAGGACCAATCCCTCCTTCATGCCCAAGGTGGTATCCAGTGTGGCCCTCAATCAGTCTATTCATTTGCCAACCTTCTTTCCTAATCCACAAAAGAAAGGGGAATGGATACTGCACTCCTTAGATGTGCACAGACAACTTAGATTCTACTTGGACAGGACTAAACTTCAAAGGAAGTCTGACCAACTGCTGGTGGCATTTGCTGCAGGGGCAGAGGGGAAGGCTATTTCAAAGCAAACCATTTGCAAATGGATAGGCCATTGCATTCATTTCTGCTACAAGCACCATGGAAAACCTGTCCCACAGGGGATTAGACCCCACTCAACCAGGGCTGCGTCTACCTCTACAGCCTTTCTCAGAGGCGTCCCTACCAGAGACATCCTAGAAGCTGCTACCTGGAGTTCTGTACATACTTTCACCAAGCATTACCATCTGCCAATTTTCTCTAAATCCAGAGCTGGCTTTGCCACTGCAGTCTTGCAGGGCCTTACAGCTGGTCCTAATGCTATCTAAATTCCTCCTCCCATCTTTAGCTTTGGGAATCTACCCAAATGTGATGACTACAACAGTGAAACATGAAGAATATAGTACAGTTGTGTACACTTACCATAAATGTAGATGTGTGAGTGTATTCACTGTTGCAGTCCTGGTTACCCTCCCTCCAGCCCCCTTACTTCTTTTGGTTAAACCTCTACTCTCTTTTACTATGGCCAAAAGCTTTTTGGTGTATTTGCTTTTTTCTTGGAGGTATAACCTTGTATATTTATAGATTTAATTGCTTCCCATTAGGGGGGCACCTGACATCTGGGGCAAGAAAAAACTGATGTAATGGCATCGGCTGCATGTTTTATACCCCTGACGACCTGACGTCACGGAAGAATTGACAGCAACCAACTCGGGATACAAGACTTTGTTAATCAGGCCGACTGAGGGCTACTGCAAGCAGATAACCCAAATGTGATGACTGCAACAGTGAATACACTCGAACATCTACATTTATGGTAAGTGTACACAACTGTACTTTCTCTGAGTCTTTTTCTAGAATGTGCTAGTGTTTTCACTGGGAGAACACTGAGGTTTCTCAGTCCATAAGAAAATACTAAGAGCTGTTACAGAAAGAATTTACAGAACTTGTACCATTTCCTCCAGTTCTGTCAGCATTGGAGAATGTGTGTCCTTCTCCCTGCAGTTTTTCCAGACAGTTAGCCAACTGCCCTTAAGAGAGGCAGATAAGATGTATAAAGTTCCTCAGTCTTTTAAGTTTTTTTGTACTCTTTCCACACCTGATCCATCAGATATCTCTTTGGTTAATCCCACTGGTGATAAACATTTAATGAATTCCAATCCTATTAATTTCTAATAAGGATAGGAAGATTATTGATAAGTATAGGGATAAAAAAAGTGTATATCACTTGCTTCATTTGAGCCAGCTGACCTGGCTCACTTGAGGTTCTTTACATGGAAAAGTTTTACTGAGTGCTCTGACTTCTGCAAGAAGGGCATCTGAGTTGCAAGGTGTTATGGTGAGTCAACCCTATCTCATTTTCCAACAAGGATAGAGTTTCTGGAGAGTTGTTTTGAGAACTAATTCTCCTTTTATGCCTAAAGTGGTATCCACATTTTCTTTAAGCCAAGCTGTCCATCTCCTTCCTGAAGCCAAAAATGAGGGAGAAAGGATACTCTTACCTTGGATGTCCAGAGAAAATTTGGTACTATCTTGACAGAACTAAATCTCTGAGATCTTCAGATGAATTGGTCATTTCTTGTGAAGGTAAGAAAGTGACATGTGTCAAAACTGAACATTTCAAAATGGTTGTCTAAGGCTGTACTACCTTTTATTGCACTCAACACAGCAAAACTATTACAGGCGGGATCAAGGCCCATTGTACCAGGGCCTTGGCTTCATCTTTGGCTTTTTGGAAAGGGTTCGATGCTAGAAGTGTTCTGGAAGCTGCAACTTGGTCCTCTGTACGTACCTTTACAAAGTTCTATAAGCTTAATTCCTTCTCTAGGTCTGGTGGCTTTGCAAGGACCATTCTCCAGGAGCTTCTGGACTCTTCTCCTTCTACCTCCCAGATACAGTAAGCTTGGGTAATCTGCCCAGATAGCTAAGACTACTGCAGCAGTGATCAATATGATATTAGTATTGAAGAAGGGTTCTGCCCGAAAGCTTTGCTTTGTTATTAAAGGTGGTTTTTCCTATCAATATGATAAACATAGTACAATTGTGTAAGTAAAGTTACCATAACAGTAGATGTTTGAATGGTCACTGCTGCGCTAGCTGCTCCATCCCTCCACCCCCCCCCCCGTATTTTTTGGTGGTTGTTTATTTTTTGTTCTTCCTAGGATTGGCCTTTCAGAGCTCAGCCTCCCTCTTTCTGTTGGCAGGAACACTGTGAAGGGATTGGTGCCCAAACTTGTCTTTTAGTCAGCTCGGCTTGAGCTGCTGGACTGTTTGGGCACATGGAAGGTGCCCTGAAGCTTTGGAAGTTGGCTGGCTGTTATATGTTTGGCAGGATATAATCCAGTGATGGCAAACCTATGACACGCATGTCAAAGGTGACAGGCCGTGACATTTTGGGTGACACACCAATGTTCACCAATACCCAAGTTACCGAAGAAATTGAATGAACAAAAATACAAGAAATATGTGACCCTGCACTTGTTAAAGCTCAGCAACAAAAAAAGTCATTAATTGATGTTAATCAAATCAAATGAAATGTGTTCCATATTTTTTTTCAGTTCAGTTCAAAATTACTATTAAAAGTAGGGCAATTTTCTGGTGCACTGTTTTAAGCCCAATTATTAATGGGCATATCATTTTCTGTTTTGTAAGTAATTGATTTTTCTTTTACTTTTATAATATCTAACATCACACATGATTGAACTGTGTTTTTTAAATAAATGAATATATAAAGAATCATTTCTCTTTTGTTTGGGGGGGGGGGGGAGTTGACACACCAGCAGAGTCAAGATAGGCATTTTCTGAAATTTTGACACGCTGAGCCCAAAAGGTTCGCCATCACTGATATAACTCATGTAGCTCAGTATACTGCAACAGTAAGCATTCGAGTATCTACTGTTATGTTAAGTTCAAGTTATACAACTGTACTTTTAGCAGGAGTTTTAAAAAGTTATTTTAAGATAAAAACATGAAAGACGGCACCACTTTTTCTCAGAGAAGAGTTATGGCATTCATGGAGTTGCATTCTAATCCAACTGTGATTAAAGAACTGGAAATGAGATCCTTAGAAAAAGAAAGGGGCAAAATACGTAATAATAAGTGGAATTTGCAGTAACAATGCGTGCAAAATAATGTTCAGGAGGAGTAGTGACGTTTAAGAGAAGGCAAGAATTGAGCAATTTATGTAATGTTGGAGAAAATAATTTTTAAAAAGAAAACAGAAATAATGTATAATGCATGAGTATGACACAGTAATATAATTTGATTTTTTTTCTATTAATGTATGTGTATGTGTGCCTATATCTAAAGTGGTAATTTTGTAAAGGTGTTTAAAAGTGAAAAAAATATGGATTTAAAGCCAAGAAAGTATCCATTTTGGAAAACGGTAGTATTCTGTATGCCTTTGCTGCAAGAAAGGAGTGCAGTGCAACTTTAAATTGTTCCAGGCAGTACTGAACGTTCCTGAGTTGATACATTCAGAGGCACCAAATGCCTGTGCTAGATGAGGAGTACTGTTGTATTGATCTGTAAATCTTTTGGTAAAGGGTTAGCTATCATGGCAACCTAAACAGATAGTCTGTTTCAAGATGGCCAGAGTCATGCAGGTGTTACTTTGCCTGCAAACAAAATTCAACTGCCCGGTCTAAGCTCAAAGAATTATTGCCATTAATGTCCCTCTCTTAGTATGTGCCTTTATCATTTCCACTATGTGCCTTTATCATTTCCAGTACTTCCATGGTATTTCAATGATGTATTCAGTATTATTTGTTTAATTAATTATGGCCTAAAGCATTACACTTTGCATTATCGTTATCAACCCATCTTTTCACATTTTTCTACGTGGGGTTGGGATGTCCCATCAACTGCTGCCGTCTTTCTCAATTCCGTGTCACTTTTCTACCTTCTTCGATAGTCTTGGCTGACTGACATAGGTCTTCTCTGACTCAATCCACTCATTTGTTTGATGGATGCCTTTGTTTCCTCTTGTCTTCTTCCTCTCTCTTCCAAACTTTCTTAACCAGATTATCTTCTATATGTTCATCGTGTTTCACTGTTCCAGTCATTACTCTTGGGTTATCCTGCTGGCAGGCTACCCGCAGTCGGCCTGAATTCCAAAATCTTGGTCCGGCGTTGGTTGCTGTCGCCTCTTCCCTGACGTCAGTGTGCCACTGGTATAAAAGATGCAGCCAACGCCATTTTCTTCAGTCTTTCTTGCCACATGGTGCCCAAAGCAGAAGCAGTTCGCAAGTGCCGGTCGGCCGACTCCTGTGATTTTCGTGTTCAAATTTCAAATTCATTTAAAGCTAAGTACCCCATTGGGGAAACTTTTTTCTTGCTCCAGACCGATGTCAGAAAAAGTTAATAATTGTATTTCTTGTGGGAAGCAAATACCTCATAAGGACTTCCATTCTTATTGTATTCCTTGCCTAGGCCCTGATCACGACGTTGCTAATTGCAGATTTTCTCCTAGATTTAACCAACCTACTATTAAGCATTGGTACGATTTTGCATTTCATTACTTTGGCCGAAGATTTAATTGCACAATGTCATCAGATAGCCTTCCGACTACCACAATTCACAAGAAACTCAAGGAAAAGGACAAGGACAGGCATCCGAGGTCCAAAACTGACGACGAGGCTTCTTCTAAGCCAGTCGCTGGTTCTCAGTGAGGTGCTTTCTCAGCCCCTGACGCCCGCTACCTCAGAGCCGCAGGGCGCTTCTGACTCCCACGTGGAGCAGACTAGGCCACTGGAAACTCAAGGTATTGGACACTTGGAAAATATTCCCTCAGATGGGTCCGGAGCCGCTGAGCAAGCATTGGCGTCTGAGGGTGTTTTCAGGCCTACACAGTTATATATAAAACCGACTACAGCTTCAAAGGCAAAGACTAAAGCACCACTAAAGACAAAGAAACAAGTGCAGCAAGCCCATGGACAGGCCTCCATGCCTAAAAAACAGATGCTCAAAATGGCCGAAGACCTAATTACTTTGATCAGGGGTTCCCATCCCCCTCCTGATAAGAGGCCTAGGCAAGAGACAGAATATGAATCTTCAGATCAGGTTTCCATTTCCTCTGACTCCTCTTCTGAAAAGGGATACTCTCTCCCTCCCTATGAGGATTCCGATACTGTAGAATCTATCCCTTCAGCCTCCCCTCCTGAGGATTATTCTTTTGAGGAAACCCTGCATACCATGAGGGAGCACTTCCACTGGGAGAGCCAAGACTACTCAGAATCTAAGAAAAGGCTCAGAGACTTTATTTTACTACCTTAGCACAGGCCTCTTGCTATCCCTCCTGTTTTAGACATTGTCGATGATGTATTTTCAGAGTCCGGCCTGTCTCCTGACTCTTTATCCCCCGCACCTGTTAAGCCAGACAGATACTACAGGTTCATAGGTTCATAGGCAGGTACTAGGCTATCGGTCCAAGGGCCCTACGTAAGCCTAGCCAACAAGGTTCCCTGGCTTACACCACCCAAGAAAGTTATTTTCCTGTGCCACTGTCGAGCAGAGACACAAAAGTGATCCCCGGGGTGTATTTCCTATTTCCCATCCACTCATCAAGATTTTTCTTGAAGAGTGCTAATGAAGAACTTTGCTTGACATAGATGGGTAGCCTGTTCCAGAGTATGGGAAGTCTCTGGGATAGGAATCTATCCCTCCAGCATGTCCTGTTTATTGTGGTGACAAGGTTTAGGTCCCTAGAGCGTGTAGCTTGGAGGGATTGGGATTTCTTTAGGTGTAGCATGTCCAACAGCTCTGGGTTTGATATAGCTTTATATGTTAGGCAGAGATCACCTCTGAGTAGCCGATATGCTACGGAGTAAAGCTGGAGATTTTTGAGGCGGTCAGTGTAGGGCATTTGTTTGAGTCCAGTAATCCTCTTTGTGAGGTACTTCTGTGGCCTTTCCAGCTGCTGCAGATGTCTTGTGAGGTACATTCCAAAAGTGGCATTGTACTCTATAGTGGGTCTAATGAGTGTCGAGTAGAGGGGAACGATGACCTCTTTTTTCCTGGATGAGAACCCTTTTATGATGAGGTGTGCCACATAGAAGGACTTCCTGACTACTGTGGCGATGTGACTATCAAAGGAGAGACTACTGTCCACCTGGGTTCCAAAGTCTCTTATCACGCATTCAGTGTTAAGTAGATTGCTGCCTATGTGGTAGTTCATGGGTACAGAGTTTTTACCAAAGGGGATGACACTGCACTTTTTGGCATTGAGCTTGAGGCCATGGCTCTGACACCAGGCATCTGTCTCAGAGAGGCCCTTCTGTAGGATGTTCACATCATTTGGGGACTTGACTATGGCTCCTAGTTTGCAGTCATCTGCGAACTTCGTTAGCCAGAGGCCTTCTGTGTTAGCCTGTACTTCAGAGAAGTAGATACCAAACAGGAGTGGTCCCAGGACGGAACCCTGTGGTACTCCACTTGTCACTGGTTTGAGGTCAGATTTGGAGTCTGCAACATTTACAGTGTGGGTTCTGTCAGTGAGCCAGTTGGCAACCCATCTTGTGACGTAAGGATTAATGCCTAATTTATTGAGTTTAGCTATAATTCCAGAATGGGGGATGGTGTCGAAAGACTTGGCGAGGTCAAGATAGGCTGTGTGAACCACCTTACCCTCATCTACGGCTTTGGTGACTGCCTCAAATAAGTCGATCAGGTTCAGGAGGCATGATCTGCGTTTCACAAACCCGAACTGGGTGGGATCCAGAGTTTGGAGGTTACCAATGTCTTTGTTTATGAGTTCCATGATGATATGTTCCATGGCTTTGCAGACCAGGCTCGTCAGGCTAATAGGTCTATAGTTCCCGGGATCAGTGGTGGCTCCCCCTTTGTGGAGTGGGATAACTGTTGCTGTGCGCCATTCAGAGGGCACAAAGCCTGATGTGAGGCTATTATTGAACATGGTGCTTAGGTGGGGAGCCAGTTCATTCTGAAGTTCGTGTAAAACGCAGCCTGGGATGTTGTCCGGTCCCATGTATGCTGTGTTTTTGGCTTTAGAGAGTGCAGCTTTTACCTGCGTAGTTGTGATTACAGGGACTCTGCATTCTTCCTGTATAGATATGGGCCCTTTAGGGGGTGGGGGGTGGGGTAAAGTTAGCACTGAACCTATCTGCCAGGATGTTGGCAATATCAGTTGGCTCTGTAATTTCCGTGCCTTTGTGCTGTAACTCAGAGCAGATCTGAGTGTTGACATTGAGATTCTTGACATAGCTATAGAATGCTTTGTGGTTGTCCTTGGAATTAGTGGCGATTTTATTTTTGTAGCTAGCTATGGAGGATCTTATAAGGGATCTCAGCTTCTTACTGAGGCTGACCAGGGAGCTCCTCCACTCATGGGATTTTACTCTCTTTTGCAACAGTTTCTTCCTTCTGTTGTACAGTTTGTTTATAGCAGGGGACCACCAGATTGGCTTTCTTTTTTTGGAGGATAGCATCTTGGTTCTGTTTGGGATAGCACGATCCATGCACTCATGTAAGTGCTTATAAAGTGCATTTGTGTAGGATTCAGCAGTTGTAACTGTATTGTCCATCTGAAGTTCACTACTTCTGTCTTAAAAAGCATGAAGTTGGCTTTGCTGAATTTTTTTACTGTGGTTTCCTTAATGGGGGGTGGGGGTGGGATGTGGATATCAAGAGTGATTAGCTTATGGTCGGATCGGACCAACAAGAAGTTGACTTCAGGTGTGGAACACTGGTCACTCATGTTGGTAATGACTAGGTCTAGGATATTGTTGTCCCTGGTGGGGGTGTGGATAAGTTGATCTAGGGCATTGGAGTTTATGAATTCCAGAAAGCGTTGCGATAAGGAGTTGGTACATGAGTAGTTTTCCCAGTTAATGGTGGGGTAGTTGAAATCGCCCATTATTAGGGTGTTTGGTTGAACAGGGTTCCAGATTCACATAAATTTCTTTATAAAAACCCTGCTGCTGACCCAGAAACTATTTCTCAGGGTCCCAAAGGGGTCAAGGCTTCCACTGCAAAAAACCCTATCCCCTCTGATAGGGATTCAAGGGCACTGGACAGATGGGGGAAAAAGGTTTACACTTCTGCTACCTTGGCTGTGAGGACTTTAAATTGTCAATTTCATATGCTTAAATATCAGCAATACTTAATGTCACTGCTTAAACAGAAAATGTTAACAAATTCTGAATGTGCAGAAAACAAGGAAATGCAGGATTTATTGCATGCAACTGAACAAGTGGGAAAGCATACTTTGCAATGTGGTTTTGATTCTCTGGAGGCCTCTTGCAGGGCCGCTGTTACAGGTTCTGTCATTAGGTGGCATGCTTGGTTAAAGGAACAGAATCTGCCTGATCATGTTAAAGCAAAATTTTTAGATGCTCCATTACAGCATGATACTTTGTTTGGTGTTAAAGCAGAAGAGGTGTTGAAGAAAATGGAGGACAAAGCGAAATCTATGCAGACAGTTAAGGATTTCTTAAAGGTGCAGCCACCCAGATTTAGCAGGAACTGGCCTACAAAGAATTGGTCCTTTCCAGTGTCAGACAGGCCACAAAGAGGCAGATACAGACACCGCAGAGGCAGATCCCAGCCCCAAGGCTCATACAGGCCTAAACATTGGGGTGCTTCTACCTCCAAAAGTGGAGAAGACAAATCACAGCCATACAGGAAACAGTCCCAATAACTTTCCTCTGCCAGCACCAAGCACGTATCTTTTGGCAGCCCCCTTAGGGGGGAAAACTAGCATTTTTTTCACAAAATTGGCAAATGATCACCCAGGACAAATGGGTCTTGAACATAGTGTCTCAGGGCTACAGGTTCCACTTTCACACCCTGCCAAGGGCAAAAGGTATGCCAGACCTGCCACACAATCAATGGGCAGAGGCATAAAAGCAAGTTTCATCCCTCATGGACATGAGGGCCATTCAGCGAGTACCACAGCAAGAGCAGGGATAAGGATTTTACTTGAGACTTTTCTTGGTACCCAGAAAGGACAAAGCCTGGAGACCAATACTGGACCTGTCTATTCTAAACACATTTCTGGACGTCCCAAAATTCAAAATGTTGACTCTGCAGCAGCTTCTGCCCATGCTGGGCAAGAAGGCTTGGCTTGTAACTTTGGACCTAAAAGAGGCATACCTGCATGTCCCAATCAGACAATCTTGCAGAAGATACCTCAGATTCATAGCTGGCTCAACTCACTACCAATTCTGTGCACTGCCCTTTGGCATATCTACTGCGCCCAGGGTCTTCACAAAATACCTAGCACCAGTAATTGCATTTTGCAGACAAAGAGGAATTCAAATATATCCTTACTTGGACGACTGCCTTATTCAAGCAGAGAACAAGGACATTCTACTAAAGCATCTGGCGTTTGTAAAAAGATTACTAATTTGCCTAGGGTACACAGTAAACGAAAAGAAATCAAAACTAGTACCCTCTCAAGAGATAATATTCCTGGGTGCAAGCTTAAATACAACTGCCCAAATGGCTTAACTCACGCCAGTCAAACAAAGGCAACTGCCTTCTTACTTCAAAATGTTGGCAACAAAGACCCAGTTATCTGCAAGAAAAATTCTGCAGGCTTTGGGCTTCATGGCATCCTGCATTCTGCAAATTCCATATGCCAGACTGCATATGAGGAAACTACAATGGTATCTAAAAAGTGTTTGGACTCAACATTGCCACATCCTGGAAACATTAATTACCCACATTCCCTGCCTGTAACAGGAGTTTCGATGGTGGGCACAGGCCTGTCACTACAACAAGGGACAGCCATTCACTTTACCCACAGCTAGGCAGACACTAACAACGGATGCATCAGATTATGCCTGGGGGGCCCACATGGCAGGAAAATGTATTCAGAGCACATGGCCCGCAAGCCAGATGCATCTTCATATCAATCAAAAAGAGATGCTAGCTGTTCAGAATGCCCTGACAGCTTTCAAGGATCTACTTCATCCAGGACAACTACTGATAAAGACGGACAATACTAGTCATGTGGTACATAAACAAGCAGGGAGGCACACATTCCTACCCCCCATGACTTTGTGGGACACAGCATTGACTTATCAAGTTCACCTGCAAGTACAGTTCCTGCCAGGAAAGATACATACTCTGGCAGACGAACTAAGCAGAAACCTCATGGATCCCCACGAGTGGAAACTGGATCACAAGTCTTCAGCATGATAACAAGGAAATGGGGATGCCCAGACATAGATCTATGTGCCTCCCCTCACAACTGCCAACTACAGAGATTCTGCACAAGGACTTATCACAAGCAAGCATGGAAAGTGGATGCTCTATCATTCAGCTGGAAAACCCTAACAGTATATGCCTTTCCTCAACTGCCACTCCTCCCCAAGGTACTCCTAAAGGTCAGACAAAAGAAGCCAAAAATGATTCTGATTGCCCCAAACTGTCCCCGCCAGCACTGGTACCCAGTCCTAAGAAACTTGACTCAATGCCCAGCATGGACATTACCTCAAATTCCTCACTTACTGACCCAACAAAACAATCAGATCATGCATAGCCAACTCAGGACCTTAAATTTGGCAGCATGGCGGATAATGTAGCCATTCAGAACACTCGTCTCTCCAAAGCTGTGATGGATGTTATTTTGGAGGCCAGGAGGCCCTGTACCAGAAAATCATATGCAGAAAAATGGAAGAGATTCTGTGCTTGGAACCAGGCACAAGGAATTGACACGTTTGTACCAAATATTCCTCAGATTTTACAATACTTAACTGAGATGCTGGACAAAGGCCTATCGTTTTCATGAATTAAGATCCATGCCTCTGCCATTTCAGCCCATTACAATACGGAACCACCGATCTTTTCTCATCCTTTAATAAGGCAGTACCTCAGAGGGGCCAAAAACATAAGACCTCCAAGGAGAGCACCAATACCTGCATGGGACCTCAATTATGTCTTGGAAAAGCTCACACTGCCTCCTTTTGAGCCAGCCTCAACAGCTCACATAAAATTCTTATCCTGGAAAACAGCTCTGCTCCTAGCAATAACCTCTGCAAGACGAGTCTCTGAGTTACAGCCACTCATGGCTGTGGAACCTTTTATCGTTTTTCATCCAGACAGGGTTTCTCTGAGGACAAACCCGACATTTATGCCTAAGGTGGTGTCCAGTGTGGCCCTTAACCAAACCATTCACTTGCCTACCTTTTATCCAAGAACAAGGGTGAGAGACTTCTGCATTCTTTGGACATACACAGACAGCTACGCTTCTACTTGGACAGAACTAAAGCTTTCAGAAAGACTGAGCAACTTTTAGTGGCATATGCTGCAGGATCACAAGGAAAGGCTATCTCAAAACAGACTATTTCAAAATGGATAGGCCATTGCATTCATTTCTACCACTCACAACATGCAAATCAGTGCCTAGGGCATTAGGCCACATTCAACCAGAGCAGCAGCCACTTCAGCAGCCTTCCTCAGAGGAGTACCAACCAAAGACATCTTAGAGGCTGCAACTTGGAGTTCAGTGAACACCTTTACAAAGCACTACCACTTACCTCTCTACTCTAAATCCAGAGCAGGCTTTGCCACTGCAGTTCTGCAGGGCCTCATAGCCTCTTCTAATCCTATTTAGCCCCAGCCACCCATCCTCAGCTTTGGGATTCAACCCAAGAGTAATGACTGCAACAGTGAAACACGATGAACATAGTACAGTTGTGTACCTACCATAAATGTAGATGTTCGAGTGTATTCACTGTTGCAGTCCAGGTTACCCTCCCACCATCCCCCTTTCTTCCTTTCTTTTGCTGGGTCTTATCTGTACTTCTCTATTCTATACAACCTAGGTGGTGCATTTGCTTGTAGATGAAGGAAATGTTTACCGTAGTGCATGCATGTTTATTGGCATAATATTTTTAGCCTACCCTTTTGGGGGCACCTGACATCTGGGGCAAGAAAAACTGAAGAAACTGGCGTCGGCTGCATCTTTTATACCCCTGGCGCACTGGCGTCAGGGAAGAGGCGACAACAACCGATGCCGGACCAAGACTTTGGAATTCAGGCTGACTGCGGGTAGCCTGCCAGCAGGATAACCCAAGAGTAATGACTGCAACAGTGAATACACTCGAACATCTACATTTATGGTAGGTACACAACTGTACTTTTCCTGCACAAGTGTCCAGAACCATTGTAATCTGTTCTCTTTGACCTTCTCTGCAGTTGGAGCTACATGGACTTCTGCACTTATGTCTTCATGTCATCTGTCCCACAGGGTGCATCCTACCACCCATCTCAGGTACTTCATCTCTATCACTTCTAGCTTCCTCAACTGCTCTGCCTTCACTGCCATGGAATCTGCACCGTACAGTAGTACTTGGCCCATCACTGTTTTGTACAATTTGCTTTTCAGCTTCTTTAGCATTCTTCTGCCACATGCTACACTTGACACTCTGTACCAGTTGGCTGCAGCCCCTGACTCTTAACTTTGACCTCCTCATTCAGATTTCTTTTTGCCTCAACTACCCCTCCCAAAAATTTGGAGCTGTTAACTTGTTTAGTATTTTCCCTTATGGCTTCCATCATTTGCTGCCATGACAGCCGTCTTGTCTGCACTCTATTTCGTCTTGTATGCCTTTAGTTTTGCATTCCATTACTGCTATCATTTGCTAACATTTTTTTTCAGTTTTCTTGTAATGTGATATCATCTGCATACAGGAGCTTTTGGTTCATAGGTTCATAGGCGTGTACTAGGCTAACAACAAAAGGGCCTTTTTAAGCCTAGCCATACATCCCAAATCTCTGACAAGTTCTGGTACCCTTGATGATTGTATGCAGTGGCTTGGGAGACAAGCAGGGGCCTGGGAGATTAACAATTTTCAGGCTGCCTGTGTCCATTAGAGACTTAGGTGCCAAACCAGAGATGAATTTCTTGATGTTCTTCATGTTTCACTGTTGCAGTCATTACATTTGGGTAATCTGCTGGCAGGTTGCCCTCATTTGGCCTGAATATCAAAGTCTTGGGTCCTGCATTGGTTGCTGTCTCCTCTTCCATGACGTCAGGTCGTCAGGGGTATAAAACATGCAGCCGACGCCATTTTATTCAGTATTTCTTGCCACGCGGTGCCCAAAGCAGAAGCAGTTCGCAAGTGCCGGTCGGCCGATTCCTGAAATTTTTGCATTTGAGTTTCAGAACCGAAGTCTTCAACTAAAGCTAAGTACCCTGTTGGGGAAACTTTTTCTTGTTCCTTACCGATGTCAGTAAAAGTTAATAATTGCATTACTTGTGGGAAGCAAATTCCTCATAAGGATTTTTATTTGTACTGTATTCCTTGCCTAGGCCCAGATCATAACGTGTCTTGCTGTCGGTTTTGTGCTAGATTTAACCAACGCACTATTAAGCGTCGGTATATTTTTGCTTCAAAATATTTTGGATCCAGATTTAATTACCCAGAAATGTCGTCAGTTAGCAATCCAACTACCGGAGTTCACAAAAAACGCAAAGAAAAAGACAGAGACAGACCGTCGAGATCCAAAACCGATGACGAAGCTTCTCCTAAGCCAGTCGCCAGTTTGCAGCCCCTGATACCTGCTACTTTTGGGTCGCAGGCCTCTACCAAGACCCATACGGAGTCCAGTATGCCGTGAGATTCTCAGAGTATTGAACCCGCGGATATCTCTCCCTTGGATGGGTCTGGAGCTGCTGAGCAGGCACTGGCTTCTGAGAGTGTTTCCAGGCCTCAACATTTTTATATAAAACCGACGCCAGCTTCAAAAACAGTCAAAAACATCTTCTAAGTCTAAAAAACCGAGGCAAGAGCCACATGCTCAGGCCCCTATGCCTAAAAAACAGATTATCAAAATGGCTGAGGACTTAATTACCTTGATCAGGGGTTCCCAACCCCCCTGCTAAGAGGCCTAGGCAAGACACTGATTATGAATTTTCAGATCAGGTTTCCATTTATTCTGATCCCTCTTCTGATCAGGAATTTTCTATTCCACCCTATGAGGATTCAGATGCAGAAGAATCCATCCCATCTGCATCTCCTCCTGAGGATTATTCTTTCGGAGAAACCTTGCATACTTTAAGGGAACATTTTCATTGGGAGAGTCAGGATTTCTCTGAATCAAACAAGAGGCTTAGGGATTTCCTTCTTCTTCCTCAGCATAGGCCTTTGGCAATACCTCCTGTATTAGACATTGTTGATGATGTGTTTTTGGAATCAAGCATGGCTCCTAATTCCCTACCTTCGGCTCCTAGTAAGCCAGACAGATATTACAGGGTTCCTGACTCCCACAACTTTCTATTCAAAAGTCCTGCTGCTGCTGATCCTGAGACTATCTCACAAGGTCCCAAAGGTGTAAAGGCCTCTACAGCCAAAAATCCTACCCCCTCTGATAGAGATTCCAGGGCACTGGATAGATGGGGAGGAAAGGTTTATATGTCTGCAACCTTGGCAATTAGGGCCTTAAACTGCCAGTTTCATATGCTTAAATATCAACAGCATGCTATGGGCTTATTGAAACAGAAAATAATGTTGATTTCTGATTGTGTGGAAAATAAAGAATTACAGGAATTATTGCATGCAGCAGAACAGGTTGGAAAGCATACTTTGCAATGTGGTTTTGATTCCTTGGAGGCCTCTTGCAGGGCCACATTTACTGGATCTGTAATTAGAAGGCATGCCTGGCTCAAGGAGCAAAATCTGCCTGATCATGTTAAAGCTAAATTGTTGGATGCCCCTTTACAGCATGATACTCTGTTTGCTAGTAAGGCAGAAGAGGTTTTAAAGAAAATGGAAGACAAAGCTAAATCTATGCAAACTGTAAACGATTTCTTACAAGTGCAGCCACCCAGGTAGGCACTGGACTACTAAACATTGGTCCTTTCCTGTGTCCAACAGAGCCTCTCAAGGCAAATGCAGGTGCTCAAAAGGCTCAAGATACCAGTCACAGGGTTCTTACAGGTCAAAGCAATGGGGTATCTCCACCTCCAAATCTGGAGGAAATAAAGCACAACCCTTCAGAAAGCAGTCTCAATGACTTCCCTCTACCTTCACCAAGCACTTATCTTTTGGCAGCCCCCTGGGGGGGAAATTAGTACTTCATGCTCAAAATTGGCAGTTAATTACCCAGGACAAATGGGCATTAAACATAATATCCCAGGGGTACAGATTTCATTTCCATACATTGCCAATTCCAAACGGTTGGCCAGATCTGCCACAAAATCAATGGGCAGAGGCTCAGAAACAAGTTACGTCCCTCATGGATATGGGGGCTATTCAACCAGTACCAGAACAGGAAAAAGGACAAGGTTTTTATTCACGACTTTTCTTGGTACCCAGAAAAGACAATGCCTGGCATCCAATACTGGACTTACAGATTTTGAACACGTACCTGGACATTCCAAAATTCAGAATGCTGACTTTACAACAGCTACTGCCTATGCTGGGCAGGAATACTTGGTTAGTGACTCTAGACTTAAAAGAGGCATACCTGCATATCCCAATAAGGGAATCGTGCAGAAGATGCCTCCGCTTCAAGGCAGGTTTTTTGCATTACCAATTCTCTGCACTGCCCTTTGGCTTATCTACTGCGCCCAGGGTCTTTACAAAGTGCCTGGCACCAGTAATTGCATTTTGCAGACAAAGAAGCATACAAATTTATCCTTATCAGGACGACTGTCTCATTCAAGCAGAGAACAAGGACATTCTTCTTCAACATCTGGCATTTGTAAAAAGGCTTCTAACATGCCTAGGGTACACAATAAACGAAAAGAAATCCCAATTGGTACCCTCTCAAATAATTACATTCCTGGGTGCAAGCTTGAATATAACTGCCCAGATGCCAGACAAACAAAGGCAACTGACAACATACTTCAAACAGATGGCAACAAAAACCCAGTTATCTGCAAGACAAATTCTCCAGCCTTTGGGGTTCATGGCATCCTGCATTCTACTAATTCCATATGCGAGACTGCATATGAGGAAACTTCAATGGTACCTAAAAAGTTTATGGAGTCAACATTGTCACAGTCTGGAAACAATGATTCCTCTCATTCCCTGCCTACAACAGGAGTTTCTTTGGTGGGCAGAGACATGTCACCAAAACAAGGGTCTGTCATTCACTCTAAGCCCTGCCACCCAAACCCTAACTACAGACGCATCAGGCTATGCTTGCGGGGCCCACCTGGTGGGGAGATGCATTCAGGGCTGGGGCCCAAAACAAATGCATCTGCATATCAACTAGAAAGAGATGCTAGCTGTTCAGAATGCTCTGACAGCCTTCAAGGACTTACTTCATCCAGGACAACTACTGATAAAGACGGACAACATTACAGTTATGTGGTACATAAACAAGCAGGAGGGTACACATTCCTACCCCCTTTGCAGACTAGCCATGGCATTGTGGAACACAGCTTTGACTTATCAAGTACATCTTCAAGCTCAATTTCTGCCAGGAAAACAAAATACTCTGGCAGACGACCTAAGCAAAAATCTTATGGACCCGCACAAATGGAAACTGGATCCACAAATCTTCAGCATGTTAACACAGAAATGGGGAGCCCAGACATAGATTTATTTGCTTCTCCCCAAAATTATCAACTGGACAAATTCTGCACAAGAACTCATCACAAAAAAGCATGGAAAGTGGATGCCCTATCCTTCAGCTGGAAAAACCTATCAGTCTATGCCTTTCTCCCTCTGCCTGTACTCTCCAAGGTCTCACTAAAAGTCAGACAGGAAAAAATAAAAATGATCCTAGTTGCTCTGGGCTGGCCTCGCCAGCACTGGTACCCTCCTCTAAGGAATATGTCTCAACTTCCTCCATGGTACTTGCTTCAAATACCTTATCTACTGTCTCAGCAGAACAATCAAATTCTGCACACTCAGCTCCAAACTCTGAATCTTGCAGCATGGCTGATCAATTAATTATTCAAACACCTCTCAGTAAATCTGTGATTGATGTCATTTTGGAAGCCAGGAGGCCTAGTACTAGAAAATCTTATGCTGATAAATGGAAGAGATTCTGTGCTTGGAACCAAGAACAAGGAACGGACACAGCAAAGACCAATATTCCTCAGATTTTACAATATTTGACTGAGATGCTTGACTGAGATGCTTGACAAGGGCCTATCTTTTTCTTCAATAAAAATCCATGCCTCTGCCATCTCGGCTCATTACAACATGGAGCCTCCCCTCTTTTCTCATCCTCTGCTTAAACAGTATCTTAGAGGGCCAAAAAGTTTAAGGCCTCCCAGAAGATCACTAACTCCTGCATGGGACCTCACTTTTGTGCTGGAAAAGCTCACCCTGTCTCCTTTTGAACCAGCAGCTACTGCGGATATAAAATTTCTATCTTGGAAAACAGCTTTCCTCTTGGCAATCACTTCAGCAAGAAGGGTTTCAGAGTTACAGGCCCTCATGGCTGTGGAGCCTTTTATTACATTTTACCCGGACATGGTGTCCCTCAGGACCAATCCTCCTTTTATGCCTAAGGTGGTATCCAGTGTGGCTCTTAACCAGACCATTCACCTGCCAACATTTTACCCAAATCCTCAGAACAAGGGGGAGCGGATTCTGCATTCATTGGACATACACAGACAACTAAGATTCTCTTTAAACAGGACCAAATCTCTAAGAAAGTCTGAGCAACTACTGGTGGCATTTTCTTCAGGATCAGAGGGGAAGGCTCTATCAAAGCAGACAATTTCTAAGTGGATAAGCCACTGCATTCGTTTCTGCTACTTGTACCATGGTAAACCTGTGCCCAAGGGGATCAGATCACATTCCACTAGGGCTGCCTCTACTTCAGCAGCTTTTTTCAGAGGGGTTCCAACCAAAGACATTCTAGAAGCTGCTACTTGGAGCTCTGTTCATACCTTCACAAAGCATTATCATTTGCCTCTCTTCTCCAAATCCAGGGCAGGCTTTGCCACTGCAGATGTTCATCGTGCATACAGCTGCAGTCATAACAGATGGGTTCTCCTGCCATCAGGCGGGTCCTCGGTCGGCCGAATTCCAAAGTCTAGGTCCGGCGTCGGTTGTCGTCGCTTCTTCCCTGACGTCAGAGCGACAGGGGTATAAAGGAACCAGCCAACGCCATTTTCTTCAGTCTTTCTTGCCGCGCGGTGCCCGAAGCAGAAGCAGTTCGCAAGTGCCGGTTGGCCAGCTCCTGAGATTACGAAAATTTTGAAACCGAAGTCTTCTTAAAAGCTAAGTACCCCATTGGGGAAACTTTTCTTGCCTCAGACCGATGTCAGACAAAGTTAATAATTGTATTTCTTGTGGGAAGCAAATACCGCATAAGGATTTCCATTCCCGTTGCATACCTTGTTTGGGCCCAGACCACAACGTCTCGGGCTGTCGTTTTTGCGCTACCTTCAATAAACGCACTATCAAGCGTCGGGCAGAGTTCGCCCAACACTACTTTGGTAAAGCTTTTGATTATAAGATGTCATCGGACACTCCGACTACCGTTTTGTCCAAAAAACGCAAGGAAAAGGACCAACACGCGAGACCTGCAGTCTCCGCCGACACCATGCCAAAACAGGCTACACGTGGTCCAGTTCTCAGCGAGGCGCCTTTGCAGTTCCTGACTACCGACTACACTCCTTTGGCGGTGTTCTCTGTACCCGAGACCGCTGGGTCCTCGGTCCTTTTCCAGACTACAACCGAAGCCCCTGCTAATGTCGAGCCTACTAATGTGGACAGGTCCACCTCCACCCATGGTGTATTTAGGCCCTCATCTTCTTTTTCAATAAAGGCTTTTACTAAATCCAAAGCAGCCAGGCATCCCACGAGGCCTGTTGCACAGGGCCCGTCTCCTGGACCCATGCCTAAGAAACAGATGCTTAAAATGGCTGAGGATTTAATTACTCTTATCAGAGGTTCTCAGCCCCCTCCTGAAAAGAGACCCAGAGTGGAGGAAGACTCTCCCTCTTCTGATCAGGGATCCATTTTATCAGAACATTCTGATGCAGAGGAACACTCTTACTCCCCTTTTGAGGATTCGGATGCAGAACAGTCCATTCCTTCTGTATCCCCTCCTGAGGATTTTTCTTTTGGGGAAACCTTGCACACTTTGAGGGAACACTTCCATTGGGAAGGCCAAGACTTTTCATATTCCAAGAAAAGACTTAGGGAATTTCTTTGGTTACCTCAGCACAGACCTCTGGCTATACCCCCTGTTTTGGATGCACTGGATGATGTCTATTCGGAGGCTTGCCTTAACCCTGATTCTCTGCCTCCTGCACCAGTAAAACCTGATAGGTATTACAGAGTACCCAGCTCTCACCAAATTCTCTACAAAGGCCATAATGCTGACCCTGAAACCATTTCACAAGGCCCCAAGGGATTAAAGGCCTCCACTGCCAAGAATCCACTCCCTGCAGAAAGGGAATCCAGATCTCTAGAAAGGTGGGGTAAAAAGGTATATACCTCGGCCACCCTAGCCATGAGGGCCTTAAACTGTCAGTTTCATATGATTAAATATCAACAGTACCTGTTATCACAATTAAGGAACAAAATGTCTCAACCTGAACAACCAGATTTAAAAGAGTTACAGGATATGATGCATAGTGCAGAGCAAGTGGGTAAACACACCTTACAATGTGGTTATGATGCCCTAGAGGCTTCCAGTAGAGCGGCTGCCACAGGATCAGTCATTCGCAGGCATGCCTGGCTTAGGGAACAAAATTTACCTGATCATGTGAAAGCTAAACTTCTTGATGCTCCTTTACAAAAGGATGTATTATTTGGTACTAATGCTGAGGACATACTACGGAAAATGGAAGAAAAAGCCAAATCTATGCAAACTGTCAAGGCTTTCTTACAGGTCCAACCACCACGCTTTTAGCAGAAATTGGCCTTCAAAAAACTGGTCCTTTCCAGCCACTGACAAGCCCCAAAGAGGCAGATACAGACACACAAGGGGCAGAGGGCAATCACAAGGATCATATAGAGGCAGACAATGGCAATCTCCAGCACCAAGAGGTGGTGAAGACAGTGCACAACAATACAGGAAGCAAACCCAATGACTCCCTCATGTCCATGCCAAGCAAGTCTCAGCTGACAGCACCTTTGGGAGGGAAACTAGCATTATTTGCAAGCAATTGGCATATTGTCACAACAGACAAATGGATACTGGACATTATAAACAGAGGCTACAAATTTCAATTTCACACTCTTCCACAAATGAGAGGCATGCCAAACCTGCCACAAAATCAAAGGGCAGAGGCACAACTGCAAATTTCAAAGCTCCTAAACATGAGGGCTATACAAAAGGTACCTACACTCCAACAAGGTCAAGGTTTTTATTCAAGACTTTTTCTGGTACCAAGAAAAGGAACCGACTGGAGACCCATTTTGGACTTATCCATCCTAAACACATTCCTACTCGTGCCAAAATTCAAGATGCTCACATTACACCAACTTCTTCCCATGCTGGGCAAGGAGTTTTGGCTGGTAACATTGGACCTCAAGGAGGCATACCTGCATGTCCCAATCAGACAAAGCTGCAGAAGATACCTCAGATTTCTTGCAGGTTCAATCCACTATCAATTCTCTGCATTGCCCTTTGGCTTATCTACTGCGCCCAGAGTATTCATAAAGTGCCTGGCATCAGTGATTGCCTACTGCAGACTTCAAGGGATACAAATTTACCCTTATCTGGACGACTGCCTGATCCAAGCGGACAGCAAACGCATACTACTGGAACATCTGGCTTATGTGACCCGGTTACTGCTTTCTCTGGGATATACCATCAACAAGGAGAAATCAAGACTAACACCATCTCAGAAAATAACCTTCCTGGGTGCCAACTTGGACACAAACACCCAGATGGCATATCTTATGCCAGAAAAACAAGGGCAACTATCCCAGTACTTCAAAACACTAGCAAAAAGTACCAGGCTTACTGCAAGGAAAATCCTGCAGGCTCTGGGATTCATGGCATCTTGCATTCTTCTAATCCCATGTGCAAAGCTGCATATGAGGAAACTTCAATGGTACCTAAAAAATCTATGGTCTCAACACAGTCACAGTTTGGAAGCAATTATACCAATAATTCCATGTTTGCAAAAGGAATTTCTATGGTGGGCCCAAGCATGTCAAGTAAACACAGGCCTTCCATTCTGCAAGCCTCAAGCAAAACAAGTCATAACCACAGACGCCTCAGATTACGCCTGGGGGGCGCACATGAAGGACAGGTGCATTCAGGGAAGATGGTCCCAAAAGGAAAAGCACCTTCACATCAATCAAAAAGAAATGCCAGCAGTGATAAATGCAATTACAGCTTTCAAGGACTTCCTGCATCCAGGACAATTACTGATAAGAACAGACAACACCACAGTAATGTGGTACATAAACAAACAAGGAGGAACACATTCATACCCCTTGTGCAGACTAGCCATGACTCTTTGGAACTTGGCTCTGGAAAGACAAATCGAACTTCAAGCACAATACTTGCCAGGACTGGAAAACACACTGGCAGACACTCTAAGCAGAAATATGACAGATCCACACGAATGGAAGTTACATCCTCAGGTGTTTACAGAGATAATCCAAGCATGGGGGAGGCCAGACATAGATCTTTTTGCCTCCCACAGGAACTATCAACTGAAAAAGTTTTGTTCAAGGACCTTTCATCCAAAGGCCTGGAAAGTGGACGCCCTTTCATTCAGTTGGACAGTATGGACAGTTTATGCATTCCCACCTCTGCCCCTTCTGCCCAAGGTGCTTTTGAAAGCAAGAACAGACAAACCGAGGATGATACTGATTGCTCCAGATTGGCCAAGGCAACACTGGTATCCACTCCTGAGGAGCCCAACACATACTCCTCCCTGGTCCCTGCCTCTAATGCCTCTCCTACTGACTCAGAACAGCTACAAAACTCTTCACAGTCAGCTGAAAACACTCAACCTCGCTGCATGGAAAATTCCTTGACACCACAACAGTCCCTACTCTCCAAGGAGGTGCAGGATGTCATTTTGGAGGCCAGAAGACCATCTACTAGAAAAGCTTACTCTGCAAAATGGAAGCAGTTTTGCTGTTGGAATGAGAAAAGAGGCCAGGACCCTAGAAAATTGAACTTGCCTCAGGTTTTACAGTACCTAGCTGAACTGCTGAACAGTGGACTTTCATTTTCTTCCATAAAAATACATGCCTCAGCCATTTCTGCAGAATTCAACACGGATCCTCCTTTATTCTCTCACCCACTCTTACAGTTCCTCAGAGGGGCTAAGAATATAAGACCTCCAAGGAAGCAACCAATACCAGCCTGGGACCTTAATTACATACTAGAAAATTAACATTGCCTCCCTTTGAACCTGCTGCCTCAACAGATCTGCAACATTTGTCCTGGAAAACAGCTTTCCTTCTGGCCATCACTTCAGCTCGTAGGGTTTCTGAACTACAGGCCCTCATGGCGGTGCAGCCCTTCCTCATCTTCCATCAGGACAGGGTTTCCCTTCATACCAACCCATCTTTTATGCCAAAAGTGGTATCCAGGGTAGCCTTAAATCAAGCCATACACCTACCTACCTTTTATCCTAACCCTCAAAACAAAGGGGAGAGGCTGCTTCACACTTTAGACATCCATAGGCAGCTACGTTATTATTTGGACAGAACAAAGTCCTTCAGGAAATCAGAACAACTTTTTGTGTCCTATGCCAGGGGCTCAAGGAAACCAGTTACCAAACAGACCATTTCCAAGTGGATTGGCCACTGCATACGGTTTTGTTATTCCTATCATGGGAAATCTGTCCCTACTGGTATCAGATCTCACTCCACCAGGGCCACAGCCACCTCTACAGCCTTCCTCAGAGGCGTTCCTACTAAGGATATTTTGGAGGCAGCCACCTGGAGTTCTGTACATACCTTCACAAAACACTACCACCCACCCTTATATTCCAGAACAAGAGCAGGCTTTGCCACTGCTGTTTTGCAGGGCATTCTGGCTCAACCCAGTTCCTCATAGTACCTACCACCCTATGCATAGCTTTGGGACTCTACCCATCTGTGATTACTGCAGCTGTATGCACGATGAACATAGTACAGTTTTGTACCTACCATAAATGTAGATGTTAGAGTGCTAATACAGCTGCAGTACAGGTTTCCCCTCCTTCCCCACTTGGTAAAGGCATGGGGCCTAACAACCTCTTCATACCACCTGACTGGGTTATCCTGCTATGTTTTATTTGCTTGCTTACACTGATTTTGCATTACATTGCATTGCCTGCATATGTAGATAAGCCTTATTTATGTATTGCCTTCCTTTTGGGGGCACCTGACATCTGGGGCAAGAAAGACTGAAGAACATGGCGTCGGCTGTGTCTTATATACTCTGGCCTTACTGACGTCAGAAGAGTAAGCGACGACAACCGACGCCGGACCAAAACTTTGGAATTCGGCCGACCGAGGGACCGCCTGACGGCTGAAAACCCATCTGTGATTACTGCAGCTGTATTAGCACTCGAACATCTACATTTGTGGTAGGTACAAAACTGTACTTTCCACCTAGTGCCTACCACCCCTTTCTTAGCTTTGGGATTCGACCCATCTGTTATGACTGCAGCTGTATGCACGATGAACATAGTACAGTTTTGTACCTACCATAAATGTAGATATTCGAGTGCTAATACAGCTGCAGTCCAGGTTTCCCTCCCTCCTTCCCCTCTTGGGACAGGCCTATAGGCTAACACATCCTCATACAACCTGATTGGGGTTTTCATTTATGATGTATTTGCTTGCAACTACTGTATTTTGATTATATTGCACTGCATTATCACACTAATTTATGTATTGCCTTCCTTCTGGGGGCACCTGACATCTGGGGCAAGAAAAACTGAAGAAAATGGTGTCGGCTGGTTCCTTTATACCCCTGTCGCACTGACGTCAGGGAAGAAGCGACGACAACCGACGCCGGACCTAGACTTTGGAATTCGGCCGACCGAGGACCCGCCTGACAGCAGGAGAACCCATCTGTTATGACTGCAGCTGTATTAGCACTCGAACATCTACATTTATGGTAGGTACAAAACTGTACTTTGTCAGTAAACATAAAGCAATGCATACATTTTCATTGCTTTTTGTTGGTTTATTGTCTCAGGATTCCCATATCCACTAAGCTAGTAATGGAAATGGTGGGAAAGTTCATATCCACGGCAGCAGCGCCTTTTTATTGAGTAGACAGTTGCAGTGAGAATGTAAAGTAATGTCTGGAGTATCAGGTTTGCAACTCTGGGGGCTGTGCTTATCACTGTATACTAGTTGCTCTTTGTGTCACTAGGTATTGGTGAGATTTCAAGGGTGCTTTTACACAAAGAATGTCAACTCAGGGTGTCTATATCTTACAGGGCACTGCCAAACAGTTGAAGGGAAGCTAATATATATACCCTGATGATTTCTGGATTAAGCATTTAGGGAGATATTTTGAAGTTATGTTAAACAGCAGCTAATCGAGCAGTACTTACTGAAACGAAAAAAATTAGTTTCCTCAAGAATGATGAAAAGATGAGATTTGCCTGATTGGCTACTGCCTGGCTACTACTAGTGTTGATTTCACCACAGCTTCATGCTGCTTGGGATACAATGCTCCTTTGCTTCTCTCACCAGAAGCAAAACAGCAGCACCACTGCCAAGGTGGGAAGAAGGCCACAGGTTCCTTGGTGATCAACACTCTTGTCCCAGATGATGGAGCGGTCTGTAGGCTTGTAGCTTTTTCATGGTAGATGCCTTGAATAAAAAACAGACCAGGCAAGAATGTCCAACATTGAAACTCACTGATTTGTTAATCTGTCCCCACCAACATTCCACCACCAATATGACCTGCAGTGGACTCAAAGCTGATGCACACCCACTAACACTAGGAACTTTTCTTTGAGTCCAAACACTGTTTGTACTTGTGTCATTGAGTTATTGTACTTAGCGTGCAGTAATACTACCAATGTGTCCTGGACTTCAGAAGTTTGCAAGACTGCCTAAATCAGCTTTCTTGGGACATTGTCATACACTTTCTCCAAGATATTTCTCCTTGCATAGAGATTTTTTTTCTTAAGGTATTAACTATCATAATTTGTACAGTGGTGAGGGGTCAGTGGCACAAGTGATAGTTATTTCTTTTTTTACTAGTGGCTATAAATACATGTTAAGGACTGTAATGTGATAGTTTTCCCTGCAAAGCCACTTACAGAGTTTGATGAATTTACTTGTGCAAAGATACTTGCCTTGAAAAACTAAAGTCCATATTTGATTTTTATCCCATATCCCTGTCCACTTTAAACCTGTCCAAAACTTCCTGCTCGGAAAAGATCAATTGGGTAATCCTTTGCCAGTGTCATCTTCTCAGCAGGTGAGTGCCTGTTGGCATACCTAGTTTTGGAGTAACTGAAATGACATCTCAGAACAGGAAACAACCAAGACGGCAGTGAAAGTAAGAATCTTCATGGACTGCAAAGTGGATAGAAAGGGGCAGATTCTGTTTTTATAAGCTAGCTGTGCACAGCAGACTCGAGCATCAGAAAGCAAGTATGAATCTCCCAGCGGCTGGAAGAGATCGTAAATTGCATAAGATAGTCACAAATTTTTTCACACGGTCTTCATTTACATCTCATTACAACCATATTTGCATAATTTTTTTCTGAAACTGCTTCTTACTGCTACACTAACACATGTGCGGCTTTTGAATCATGGCTTAGCTGCATTTAGCTACACAAATACCCACCGCTCTTAACAGTGAATACCACCTTTTGACTTTTAACAAATATGGAGAGGTAAACAAGGTAACTGTTTGAAATGTTGGGCCCCACTAGAGTGAGTACATAAATGCGGAGATTGAATGGCCTAAAGAACGGACTTGCATATACTAAGTCTGAGATGCCATTTCTCTGAATATTCCCTTTTCTCAGAAGTATAGCAATCCTGGAGTTAGTATATATAAGTTCGGGGGTGTGGGGGTACAAAAAGAAGTTTAAAGGAGAGGAGTGATTTTTGAAATTCACTCTTCTGTGTTTTCTGTATTGTTTTTTTGGCTTGTCTGCACTCATCATTTCAAGTGCTGACATTTCAATAGGAAGCCACTAAATAATCCTGAGGGAACACTTTCTAAAAGTATTTGTCAACGTTAAATGTTTGGTAACAGATTTATATAGTTATTATGAAAACTGATGATGTTTTTCACATTTCACTGTTGCAGTCATCACACTTTGGTTATCCTGCCAGGGGTAGCCCTCAGTCGGCCCGAATACCAGAGGCTTATTATTTCTGCGTCAGTTGGTGCCACTCCAGGACTGACGTCAGGTCGTCAGTGGTATAAAATCAGGCAGCCGACACCATTACATCAGTCTTTCTTGCCAAGGAGCCCAAAGCAGAAGCAGTTCACACAAGTGCCGGTCGGCTACTACCTGAGTTTTCGTTTCCGAATTGAAGTTGAAGTCTTGTAAATCTAAGTACCCCATTGGGAATCCTTTTTCCTTGCTCTAACCGATATCAGAAAAAGTTAACAATTGTCTCGCCTGTGGAAAGCAAATACCACACCGAGACTTCCATTCTTACTGCTTCACCTGTTTAGGCCCAGACCACAATATCCCTCGCTGTCACTTTTGTGCTTTGTTCAACACCAGACCTATACGTCGTCAGGCCCTTATTGTAGCTAAATATTTTTGCTCTCAGTCCTCATATTCTGATATGCTTCAGTAAGCCATCCAACTTCCGATCTTCTGAAAAAATATAAGGATAAAGACAGAGACAGACCGCACAGGTCCAGAACTGCCGATGATGCTTCCATTAAGCTAGTTGTCAGTTCTTCAGTCCTCAGTGAGGCACTTTCGCAGACAATGATGCCCGCTTTTGTGGATTTGCAGGCCGCTACCGAGACCCGTTTGGAGTCCAGTATGCCGCGAGACTCTTCTTCGACTAGGGATCCTGCAGATGTCTCTACCGTGGATGAGTCCAGAGCCGCTGAGCAGGTACTGGCTTCCAAGAAAGTTCTTTGCACTACCGATACTAGACAGAAACCAACGACTTCTTTTGCATCTTCAGTTCTTTCTAAAATTACCGAGTTTCTAAGGCCCAGGGTACGAACTATGCCTAAAAAAACGATGACCCAAGCTCAGGCACCCGCTTTCATGCCTCAATCTCAAATGCTTAAAATGGCGGAAGACCTTATTATGCTCATTAGGGGAAGCCAGGCTACCCATTCCAAAAGAAAAAAAGACTTGTCCCCAGTAGTTTTATTTGAACAGAATTCCAATGACTCTGAGGTTTCTGAATATGAAGACATGCAACCCCTCTCTGCTTATGAGGATTCTGATGCAGAGGAATCCATTCCTTCTGCCTCTCCTCCAGAGGATTTAGGATTTTTCATTTGGTGAAACCTTACATACCTTAAGGGAGCATTTCCAATGGGAATGTCAAGACTATCCTCAGTCAAAAAAGAGACTCGGGGAATTCTCAATTTTATCACAGCACAGACCTTTAGACATTCCAGTTTGACTCCTGACACCCTTCCTCCTGCTCCCAGGAAACCTGACAGGTACTACGGAGTCCCTGACTCTCACAAATTCCTTTTCAAAAATCCTACTGCTGATCCAGAGGTAATCTCACAAGGACATAAAGGAATTAAAGCAACCACAACTAAGAATCCCACCCCCTCATACAGGGATTCCTGAGCTTTAGACAGATGGTGTAAAAAAGTATACACCTCTGCAACTCTTGCTATTAGAGCACTAAATTGTCAGTTCCACATGCTGAAATATCAGCAGCATACCATGGAACTCCTCAAACACAAAATATCTTCCTTTCCTGCTTGTGCAGAAAATAAAGAATTACAAGAGCTTATGCATTCTGCAAGCCAGGTTACTAAGCACACCTTGCAATGTGGCTTTGACGACCTAGAAGCATCTTGCAGGGCCGCAGTCACTGGTTCTGTCCTTAAAAGGCATGCTTGGCTTAAGGAACAGACCTTGCCAGACCATGTCAAATCAAAATTATTGCACGCACCATTGAACAAAGACAATTTGTTTGACACCAAGGCAGAAGAAGTCTTAAAAAAGATGGAAGAAAAAGCTAAATCTATGCATACAGTTAAAGACTTTTTACAGGTCCAGCCTCTGAGGTTCAGTAGGCATTGCCCCTTCAAGCACAGGTCCTTTCCAGCCCCCACCAGGCCAGCTCAGCCAAGACCCAGGGGAAGCAGACCCCCCCCCCCCCCCAGACAGCAGTCCCAGGGAGTGCAGAGATCTAAGTAATGGAGTTCCTCTTCTTCAAAAACAGGGAGTGCTAAGCCACCCCCTTATGGTAAAAACTCACAATGACTTTACACCTCCACCCCTTACCTCTTTTCACCTGCTTGTGCCCCTAGTAGAAAAACTCTCCTTCCATGCAAACAACTGGGCCTCTATTTCCAACGACCGATGGGTCCTCAACATAGTGTCCCAGGGATACAAATTTTATTTCCACACTCTGCCAACCCCAAAAGGGTTCCCAGATCTTCCCCCAAACCAGTGGGCAGAGGCCAAAAAGTAAGTCCTTTCCCCTGCTCTCCATGAGGGCAATACAGCATTTTCCTGCAAACCAGATACACCATGGTTTCTATTCCAGACTCTTCCTGGTACCTAGAAAAGAGGGCACCTGGCACCCAATCCTCAATCTATCCATTCTAAACACCTTTCTGGTGATACCAAAATTCAAAATGCTCACCCTCCAGCAGCTTCTTCCTATGCTTTCCAAGGATGCCTTGGCCTAAAAGTGGCCTACCTACAAATCCCAATCAGGGAATCTTGCAGGAAATATCTACGTTTCAGAGCAGGATCTGTGCACTTTCATTTCTCTGCGCTTCTTTTTGGCTTATCCACTGCTCCCAGAGTTTTTGCAAAGTGCCTGGCTCCATCCATTGCTTTTTGCTGACAAAGAAATATTCAAATTTACTGTTACAGCACCTGACCTTTGTAAAGGACCTGCTGACCTCCCTGGGGTATACTATCAATGAAGAGAAATCAAAACTAGTCCCCACACAAAAAATTGTATTCCTGGGAGCAAGCCTGGACACAGCATCCCAGATGGCATTCCTTACTCCAGAAAAACAAGCCTACCTGACAGGCTGCTTCTCTCAACTAGCCACCAGAACCCAGTTATCCTCAAGGAAAATCATGCAAGCTCTAGGGTTCATGGCATCCTGCATTCTACTCATTCCATATGCCAGACTGCATATGAGGAAACTACAGTGGTACTTAAAGAGCCTTTGGTGTCAACATTCTCAGGACCTGGAAACTATTATACCTATGATACCCTGTCTATGGAAAGATTTTTTTTGGTGGGCAGCAGCATGCAACCACAAAAAGTGACTTCCCTTCTCACAACCCCACGCTGCCCAGACCCTCACCACAGATGCATCAGACTATGCCTGGGGTGCACACCTGGGCGGCAGGTGCATTCAGGGCCATTGAAGCCCAAATCAAATACATCTGCTCATCAACCAAAAAGAGATGCTAGCTGTTCAACATGCCCTGACCACTTTCAGACCCCTACTCTTCCCGAGGCCTGTAGTGATCAAAACAGATGACACCACAGTGATGTGGCATATCAACAAGCAGGGAGAGACTCACTCTTATACTCTCTGCAGGCTCGCTATGACCCTTTGGCACACATCCTCAGCCATGCAAGTACACCTACTAGCACAATTCCTGCCAGGCTCCCTAAACTCTCTGGCACACAACTTAAGTAGAAACCTGCTAGACCCACATGAGTGGCAGCTAGACCACAGAACCCTCAACCTTGTAACCCAGAAATGGGGCACCCCGAAGGTGGACCTCTTTGCCTCCCACTCCAGTCATCAGCTCAGCAAATTCTGCACCAGGGAACCTCACAGCAAGGTCTGGAAAGTGGATGCTCTATCCCTCCAATGGGTAAACCTCTCCATATATGCATTTCCCTCTCTACCATTCATTTCAAGGGTACTGCTCAAAATAAGGGACGAAAAACCAAGGGCAATCTTGATTGTCCCAGACTGGCCATGCCAGCACTGGTACCCACTGCTACACAGCCTGTCACCCCTGCCACCATAGCACCTACCTGAGATCCCAACTCTCCTGACCCAGAAGAATGGAGAATTAATGCATCCACAATAGCAGACCCTGAACCTGGCAGCTTGGCTTATTCCCTGATCTCTCCTCCAGCTGCCAGCCTAAGCAAACAAGTATTGGATGTTATACATGAGACCAGATGCCCCAGTACTAGAAAATCCTATGCTGACAAGTGGAAAAGGTTTTGCACTTGGACCCAGGCTAAGGGAGCCAAAACAGCACAGCCCTCCCTACCTCTCATCCTGGATTACCTAGCAGACCTACTACACAGGGGTCTAACCGTCTCTTCTATTAAAATTCATGCCTCTGCCATCTCCACTCATTACAGCACAGAAGCACCTCTCTTCTTACACCCTGTCATCAAACAGTTCCTAAGAGAGGCTAACAACTTAAGGCCACCCAGAAAAGCTCCTACCCAGCCTGGGACCTTAACATTTTGTTGGAAAAGCTCATCCTACCCCCTTTTGAGCCTGCAGCTTCAGCAGAGTTAAAATTCCTCTCTTGGAAAACAGCCTTGCTTCTGGACATCACTTCAGCCAGAAGTGTTTCAGAGCCACAAGCACTCATGGCTGTAGAGCCCTTCATCATTTTCCATGCTGACAGGATCTCCCTCAGGACTAACCCATCCTTCATGCCTAAAGTGGTGTCCGGTGTGGCTCTCAACCAATCCATTCATTTGCCCACCTTTTTCCCTAACCCACAAAATAAGGGGGGGGATTCTGCACATTCTAGATTTGCACAGACAGCTCAGATTCTATTTGGATAGGAATAAATCTTTTAGAAAAACTGACCAATTGCTAGTCAGCTTCACTTCATCCATTTCTGCTACAAACAGCACAGAAAACCACCCCCAAAGGGGGTCAGGATGCATTCCACCAGGGCAACCTCCACCTCTGCAGATTTCTTTCAGAGGGGTCCCCACCAAGGACATCCTGGAGGCTGCAACATGGATTTCTGTTCATACCTTCACCAAGCATTACCACCTGCCTATCTTCTCCAAATCCAGGGCAGGCTTTGCCACTGCAGTCTTGCAGACCATCCTAGCCAGCCCCCAGTCTTCTTGACTGCCTCCACCCTTTTCTTCAGCTTTGGGAATCAACCCAAGTGTGATGACTGCAACAGTGAAACACGAAGAACATAGTACAGTTGATGTTCATCGTGCATACAGCTGCAGTCATTACATATGGGTTATCCTGCCGTCAGGCGGGTCCTCGGTCGGCCGAATTCCAAAGTCTAGGTCCGGCGTTGGTTGTCGTTGCTTCCTCCCTGATGTCAGTGTGGCAGGGGTATATAAGAGGCAGCCGACGCCATTTTCTTCAGTCTTTCTTGCCGCGCAGTGCCCGAAGCAGAAGCAGTTCGCAAGTGCCGGTCGGCCAGCTCCTGAGATTTACGGAAGTATTTCAGCCGAAGTCTTCTTGAAAGCTAAGTACCCCATTGGGGAAACTTTTCTTGCCTCAGACCGATGTCAGACAAAGTTAATAATTGCATTTCATGTGGGAAGCAAATACCGCATAAGGATTTCCACTCTTTCTGTATACCTTGCTTAGGCCCAGACCACGACGTCTCGGCCTGCCGTTTTTGTGCTAGATTCAACAAGCGCACTATTAAGCGCCGGGCGGAGTTCGCCCTTCACTATTTTGGCAAAAAATGTAATTATATTATGTCGTCGGATACTCCGACTCCAGTTTTGAGCAAAAGACGCAAAGATAAGGACCGACATACGAGGTTCGCACCGACTACTGAGACCACGCTAAGGCCGACTACCGGTACTCCGGTGCTCAGCGAGGTGCCTACGCAGCCCCTGAGTACCGATGACACTACATTACCGGTGTCTTCAGTACCCGAGGTCGCAGGCTCCTCGGCCCCATTCCTACTGAAGATACCGACGCCACTCTTGGCGGAGAAACTCAGAATTTAGACAGGCCTGCCATTTCTCAAGGTGTCTTCAGGCCTTCCTCCTTCTCTATTAAAGCTTTCACTAAATCTAAAGCAGCCATGAAAACCAAAAAACAGGGTCCTCAGACCCCCTCTCAAGGCCCCATGCCTAAAAAGCAGATGCTTAAAATGGCTGAGGATTTGATTACTCTTATCAGGGGTTCTCAACCCCCCTCTGACAAAAGGCCCAGATTAGAGGAAGACTACCCCTCCTCAGATCAAGCTTCTATTATCTCAGAACATTCTGAGGACCAGGATTATGCCTATTCTCCTTTCGAAGACTCTGATGCAGAGGAGTCTATTCCCTCGGTCTCCCCCCCTGAGGACTACTCTTTTGGGGAAACCCTACACACATTGAGGGAACATTTTCACTGGGAAGGCCAAGATTACTCAGATTCCAAGAAAAGGCTCAGGGAATTTCTTCTGCTCCCCCAGCACAGGCCCCTGGCTATCCCTCCTGTTTTAGATATATTGGATGACGTGTACACAGAAGCCAGCCTTAATCCAGATTCCTTGCCTCCAGCTCCTGTTAAACCAGACAGGTATTACCGGGTTCCTGATTCTCACCAGTTCCTATATAAAAGCCATACTGCTGACCCAGAAACTATTTCACAGGGTCCCAAGGGAATTAAGGTCTCTACTGCTAAAAACCCATTACCTTCAGAGAGAGATTCCAGAGCTTTAGAAAGGTGGGGGAAAAAGGTGTACACCTCGGCCACTTTAACCATGAGGGCTTTAAACTGCCAGTTCCATATGTTAAAGTATCAACAGTTTTTGTTATCTCAATTTGAAAAGCAAAATGACACAACCAGAACAACCAGATTTAACAGAGTTGCAGGATTTGTTGCATGGTGCAGAGCAAGTGGGTAAGCATACCTTGCAGTGTGGTTTTGATGCCTTAGAGGCCTCATGTAGAGCTGCTGTTACGGGGTCTGTTATACGTAGGCATGCTTGGCTCAAAGAGCAAACCTTACCAGATCATGTCAAAGCTAAATTATTAGATGCACCTCTTCAAAAAGATGTATTGTTTGGTGTTAAAGCTGAGGAGGTACTAAAGAAAATGGAGGAAAAGCGAAATCAATGCAAACAGTGAAAGATTTCCTGCAGGTACAACCTCCACGTTTCAGCAGAAACTGGCCTTCAAAAAATTGGTCCTTTCCAGCCACGGACAGACCTCAAAGGGGCAGATACAGACGCCCAAGGGGTAGAGGGCAACCTCAAGGATCTTTCAGAGCCAGACAGTGGCAAGCACCAACCCCAAGAGGTGGAGAAGATAGATCACAGTCATTTAGAAAACAGACACAATGACTTCCCCCTACACCTGCCAAGCAAAGCTTTAATGGCAGCACCTTTGGGCAGAAAACTGGCATTATTCTCTAAAAATTGGCATATTATCACAAAAGACAAATGGATTCTGGACATTATAGACAGAGGCTACAGGTTCCACTTTCACACCTTTCCAAAAATGAGAGGCATGCCGAACCTGCCACAAAATCAAAGGGCAGAGGCACAAAAACAAATTTCAGCTCTCATGGACATGAAAGTGATTCAAGAGGTACCTGCAAAAGAACAAGGTCAAGGGTTTTATTCCAGACTATTCCTGGTACCAAGGAAAGACAAAGATTGGAGACCTATCTTAGACCTATCCATCCTAAACACATATCTACAGGTACCAAAAGTCAAGATGCTCACATTACAGCAGCTTCTTCCCATGCTGGGCAAGGAGTCTTGGCTGGTAACATTGGACCTCAAGGAGGCATACCTGCATGTCCCTATCAGACAAGATTGCAGAAGATACCTCAGATTTCTTGCAGGTTCAACCCATTACCAATTCTCTGCATTGCCCTTTATCTACTGCACCCAGAGTGTTTACGAAATGCCTGGCATCAGTAATCGCCTTCTGCAGACTACAAGGAGTACAAATCTACCCATATCTGGACAACTGCCTGATCCAAGCGGACAGCAAGGACATTCTATTGCAGCATCTGGCGTTTGTAATAAAACTGTTAAACTACCCGGGATACACAGTGAACGAAAAGAAATCAAAACTAATACCTTCTCAACAGATAATTTTCCTGGGTGCCAGCTTAAATACAACCACCCAGATGGCCTACCTCACGCCAGACAAACAAGGGCAACTGTCTCAATACTTCAGCAAAATGGCAACTTTCACCAGGCTAACTGCAAGGAAAGTCCTGCAGGCTCTGGGATTCATGGCATCTTGCATCCTACTAATCCCATGTGCAAAGCTGCATATGAGGAAACTTCAATGGTACCTAAAAAACTTATGGTCTCAACACAGCCACAGCTTGGAAGCAATTATACCACTCATTCCATGCCTTCAAAAGGAATTTTTGTGGTGGGCTCAAGCTTGCCAAAGAAACACAGGTCTCCCTTTCTGTGTACCTCAAGCAACTCAAATCATCACAACAGACGCCTCAGACTACGCCTGGGGAGCACATATGATAGATCAATGCATTCAGGGAAAATGGTCCCAAAAAGAGAAGCACCTACACATCAACCAAAAGGAAATGCTAGCCGTGCAAAATGCTTTTATGACCTTCAAAGACCTACTGCATCCAGGCCAGCTATTGATAAGGACAGACAACACCACAGTGATGTGGTACATAAACAAACAGGGGGGAACTCATTCATACCCCCTGTGCAGGCAAGCCATGACCCTATGGAACACAGCACTGGAATTGCAAATTCAACTGCAGGCACAATTTCTGCCAGGGAAGGAAAACACACTGGCAGACAACCTAAGCAGAAATATGACAGATCCACACGAATGGAAGTTGCATCCTCAAGTTTTCACAAAGATAACTCAGGCATGGGGAGAGCCAGACATAGATCTCTTCGCTACCCACAGAAATTACCAGTTGAAAAAATTTTGTTCAAGGACCTTTCATCCACAGGCCTGGAAAGTGGACGCACTTTCTTTCAATTGGACAACATTGACAGTCTATGCCTTCCCGCCTCTTCCTCTGCTGCCCAAAGTTCTATTAAAAGCCAGAGCAGAGAGGCCAAAAATGATTCTCATTGCTCCAGACTGGCCAAGACAACACTGGTATCCGCTCATGAAGAGCCTGACACATTCCCCACCATGGATCCTACCTCTAGCCCCTCTTCTGTTGTCCCAGCACAACTACAAAACCCTTCACAGCCAGCTCAAAACCCTAAATCTAGCTGCATGGAGAATTCCTTCATTTCCCAACAGACTCTCCTCTCCAAGGAGGTGCAGGATGTCATCTTGGAGGCCAGAAGACCTTCTACTAGAAAAGCCTACTCCGCCAAATGGAAACGATTTTGTGCCTGGAATCAAGAAAAGGGCCAGAATCCCTGGGTAATAAATATACCTCAAATCTTACAGTAACTAGCTGAGATGTTAAACGGTGGGCTTTTCTTCTTCTCCATCAAGATCCACGCTTCAGCCATTTCCGCACAATACAACACAGATCCTCCTTTATTCTCTCATCCTCTCTTAAGGCAGTTCCTCAGAGGGGCAAAGAATATAAAACCCACAAGGAAACCACCAGTCCCTGCTTGGGACCTCAACTTCGTATTGGAAAAGCTGACCCTTCCTCCCTTCGAGCCAGCTTCTTCAACAGAACTACAATACTTGTCATGGAAAACAGCCTTTCTTCTGGCTATCACCTCAGCATGCAGGGTTTCTGAGCTACAGGCCCTCATGGCTGTGCAACCATTCATCATTTTCCATCAGGACAGAGTTTCCTTACGAACCAACCCTACCTTTATGCCAAAGGTAGTATCCAGTGTAGCTTTGAATCAGTCTATCCACTTACCTACCTTTTATCCTAATCCACAAAACAAAGGGTAAAGACTACTACATTCCTTGGACGTTCACAGACAGCTTCATTACTATTTGAACAGGACAAAGCCATTCAGGAAATCCGAGCAACTCTTGTCCTATGCTACAGGAGCTCAAGGAAAGGCTATTTCCAAACAGACAATTTCAAAATGGATAGCCCACTGCATACGCTTTTGTTACTCATTTCATGGAAAAACTGTGCCTGCATGCATCAGATCCCACTCCACCAGGGCCACAGCCACCTCTGCAGCCTTCCTCAGGGGGGTCCCTACCAAGGACATTTTGGAAGCAGCCACTTCGAGTTCAGTCCACACTTTCTCCAAGCACTATCACCTTCCACTATACTCTAAATCTAGAGGGGGTTTTGCCACAGCAGTCTTGCAGGGCATCCTCGCTCCTCCTACTTCCACTTAGTGCCTACCACCCCTACTTAGCTTTAGGATTCTTCCCATATGTAATGACTGCAGCTGTATGCACGATGAAAATAGTACAGTTTTGTACCTACCATAAATGTAGATGTTCGAGTGCTCATACAGCTGCAGTCCAGGTTACCCCCCCTCCGTCCCCTCTTAGGACAGGCCTTATGACATACACCTTATCATACAACCTATTTGGGGTATTCTCTTATGGTGTATTTGCTTGCAACTACTGTTTTTTGATAATTCTATTTTGCATGTCTGCATAAATTTATGTTTTGCCTTCCTTCTGGGGGCACCTGACATCTGGGGCAAGAAAAACTGAAGAAAATGGCGTCGGCTGCCTCTTTTATATACCCCTGCCACACTGACGTCAGGGAGGAAGTGACGACAACCGACGCCGGACCTAGACTTTGGAATTCGGCCGACTGAGGACCCGCCTGACGGCAGGATAACCCATATGTAATGATTGCAGCTGTATGAGCACTCAAACATCTACATTTATGGTAGGTACAAAACTGTACTTTTACACTTACCATAAATGTAGATGTTCGAGTGTATTCACTGTTGCAGTCCTGGTTTCCCACCCTCCATCCCCCTTCTTTCTCTCTCTCTCTCTTCCTCTCTCCTTACAGGGAATTTTTGGTATTTACTTTCTACTGGTGGTATTCTTCCACCATAACCTAGCTCCCTATTTGGGGAGCTCCTGACAATTGGGGCAAGAAAAACTGATGTAATGGCATCGGGTGCCTGATTTTATACCACTGACGACCTAACGTCACTCCTGGAGCGACATCAACCGACGCAGAAATACTAAGCCTCTGGTATTCGGGCCGACTGAGGGCTACCCCTAGCAGGATAACCCAAATGTGATGACTGCAACAGTGAATACACTCGACCATCTACATTTATGGCAAGTGCACACAACTGTACTTTTAGAGTAATACTGTGTGTGTGTGTGTGTGTGTACGTGTATATTTATATTTATCAACATAGAATAACATTGTAAACATATGTATGTGTGTGTGTATGTATATATACATATATAGATATATATATATATGTGTGTGTGTTTGTGTAAAAACGCACACACATATATACACGTATATATAAATATATGTAGGTACACACATGCATATAAATAGTGTTATATAATATTATTTTTATTATATTATATTATTTTATATATAAATAGTACATATGTGTATCTGTTAACTGAAGACACATTAACTGAAACCGGTATCATAAATTAAGTAATAATGCCAGTTTCATTGAAACAAGCACCTAGGAAACATTTTTGTATGGGGCTTCATCTTCTCCTGACAGTTAATTAAATATACTAATTCCATGACTGCACAGTCATAGGGAAAAATAAATATGCCTTGCATGTAAACAAAAATGTAACACATTTGCAGCACCAGAAAATAATAATAACAGTAAATTAAGAAGTGAAACAGACATTTAAGCAGAAATTCCAGCAAAACGAAATCAAAAGAAAAATTAAAAAAATCAACTAGAAAATAAGCAAGGATTGCAGATTTTTTATCAACAATACTGTCTCACTGTTACTTATTACAGGTATTTATTTGATATTACTTGAAATACAAGGACGCTGTAAAGGTGCCTAAGTAACAAATGGTGTCAACGTACCTTCAAAGGTTCAGTTTATTTAGGAGGACAAATGAGGAAAAACTGCATAAACATAAACATGATAGAAGTGATGCCAGTCATCCTTGTCCTGAAAAGCTTCACCTCACCCTAGAGCAAGGAGTTCAAGTAAAGACTGAAGAATACCACTGTCATGTCATACATTACAAGACAAGAGGAATGCATTCATAGGTTCATAGAGTAGTACTAAGCTAACTGCCCTTGCGAGCCATTTTAAGCCTAGCCAATTATCCCTTGTGAGACTCAAACCCTGCACCTTATGTTTGTAAGGCAAATACCTTAACCATTAGGCCACCCTCCCAACAAACCTGCTACCTGCTCTGCTAGCTGGCCATGCAAACTTGGGAGATAGTCTCAAAGGTGGGTATGACTCTTACTGCAACTTATATCCTCTCTCAGCTGAATGTGTTAGCAGACAGGCTGAGCAGATCTCATATGGGCTCCCATGAATGGAAGATAACAGAGATGTCTTTCTGGATCTGACCAGGCTGTGGGGTGTACTAGAAATAGACCTGTTTGCCTCCCATCTGAACAATCAAATAAAAAGGTTCTCTGGATGGATAGAATTGGAAAACCAATGGCATATTCCTGAATTGGACCAGTCTGTTCCTTTATGCTTTTCCTCCAGTTGCCTTGATCCCCCAGGATACTGCTCAAAGTAAAGGAGGAAAGACCGTAATTCGAATGCCACCCTTTTACCCAAGACAGCAGCGATTCCCTCTCTTGAACAACCTGACAAGAGGAAAATTATGAGTTGCCCAATCTTACAGACCTCCTGACACAAATAATTCCCTGCTGTACACAAACCTGGCAGGTCTAATGTGACAGCTTAGATAATATACCCTGATTCCTGGTAGACAGAGGTATTCAGATGACACTCTAAGTTGAGACTAGGAAATGTAATACAAGAAAAATTATTAATTTGTATTATTTTATATAAAAGCAAACTTTCAGCAAATTCATTTAACATAGATGGTCTCATGAAATGGTCACTTGCAGTATTTAAATAATTTCACAGCATTTATATCCTCATTGCAGTATAACAAATACTCTTTGAATTTCTGCAGACTCATACGTCATGCATACCCAAAGTCATTCCCCTCATACTATCCTTCCCTATTCATTTTGCACTGCATTATCCATCAGATGTAAGAGTCAGAGTACTCTGCTTCCTCATGTGCCATCCTTCAAGGTGGCTCCCTTACGGTAGATACAGTGACTCATTGCTGACACTCCCTGCTCTTGTAGTTAGTCTGACACCAGCTCTTTTATCAAGCAACTTATTTAAATTTTTCCTTTTCCATGGCTCTCAGCCTGTAATCTCTATTCTGAACTCCTCCTTGTCCCCCAAGTGTGGCAGCACTGCCTGACCATACGCTTAATATTTTCTTTATCTGTCAGTTAAGATCAGGGTTGATTTTCAAAATCACAGGTCAGAGCAGTCACCATTTCGAGTGACTAAAAAAAAAAGTCACAGAAACACATTAAAGAAGGTTGTTTAAGTGTAGCTTCCGTTAGGATGTGGGTTCGGACCACCATCAACACCTTCACAATTACCCGTGTCTCCTGGAGATTGCATTAAGTAAGAAATAGCCTCAGTAGTGCTTTACTATGTCTGCTGAATTCAGATTGTATGTCCCAGCTCAAAGTAATCATTTCTTTAAATACAGCCATTTGTTCTCCCAAAAGGATTTTGTCAAAGCGTTAAAGAATTTTTAAAATCTTCCAACCCAATTACATTTTTGAAAAATGTGCACCCAGATGTCCTTCAAGGATGCATCTGCAGTCCTTACAAATGGGTTGTCCTGTCGTCAGGCAGCCCTTCGGTCGGCCGGATTCCAAAGTCTGGGTCTGGCCTCGGCTGGTGTCGCACTTCACCCGACGTCATAGCTGCAGTTCTTCGGGTATAAAGGCATCAGCCGACGCCATTTTCCTCAGTCTTTCTTGCCGCGTGGCGCCCGAAGCAGAAGCTGTTCGCAAGTGTCGGTCGGTCAGATCCAGAGATTACTACTTCCGAATACTACCGAAGACTTCTAAAAGCTAACTACCCGTTAGACTCTTTCTTGCCTCAGCCGATGTCAGAAAAAGTGAATAACTGTTTAACTTGTGGGAAACAAATACCTCATAAAGATTTCCACTCTTACTGCTTTCCTTGTTTAGGCCCAGACCACGACGTAGCAGCTTGTTTAGCCTGTGCTTCTTTCAACCGACGAACGCTTAGGCGTCGGTCGGAGTTCGCTGAACAGTTTTTCGGCTCAGATTTTGCGTACATAATGCCGTTGGATCCTCCGACTACTCAAATTGTTAAGAAACGCAAAGAAAAATTTCTATGCAAAAATCCTAAAACTTGTGGACTTTGCTGCATATGTGGGAGCTTACAGATTTCTTCTCAAGTGCTCCTTTGTAAATTGCCTTGCAATTTTCTTTTCTCAGTCTTTTCTGTCATACTTTAATTGATTCTTATAGTTGTGCAATGTTTTATATACCCTACTAATTATCCATGTTTTTAATGATAGCTTCTTTTCTAGACTAAATTAAAAACACTTTCAGAGCTTTCACCTAGCTCTCCCCTTCCCTTTCTCTGTGCCTATGCTCTGTTACCATCCCCTAGTAGGCTTTTATTGCCTTTACCCTACAACATAACAAAATGAGGCACAACGTCAACAATTTTCAGAAAATCACAAATTTTATATAGAACAGACAACAGACAAAAATATGAGGAACAGACCAAAAATATGACGCAAACAATCTGGACATTCTGCAAAAATCTAGACAGTTGTATTGTAATCCTTACCAGTTTGGTATGCTTGTATGGAATTTGACTGGCTGTAATTGGTTTCCTTTACGACACTCCACCCCAACCCAGAGTAAATGTATGACTTAGAAAACGGTCAAAATCAAGTAGACATTCCGTAATGACATAAGTCGTCAATTCTTTGGACTTACACTATCCTGGCATACTGCAGAAATGTTTGCAGAGGGTTTAGGATCGGGAAGGTTTTAGTACTGTTGAACCGCAGTGGTTGAACTTTTTTTTTCCCCTTTTTTTTTTTTTTTTAAATGAGGTGACGGCATGCGTGTTATATGTACCAGAAGTACTGGAAAACAGTGTTTCATTCATTATCAGTCGCAGATTCTGCAGAAAGATTTTGAATAAGCTTATTTGTTCTGATATAAATGTAGATCTACTTTATAGTAACTTGCATTAGTAAGACCTATGTTGCAAGGGTGGGTTGTTTGACATTCTGTGAATACAATTATTCATGGTGTCGCATACTACATAGAAATGTTTTGTGTTGTGGCAGGACAGGTAGCTTACATCCTTCTAAGTTGCAAGTTGCTGATTGAAGGCTTAGTGTCTGTTATTCTAAGAGTGTATTATTTCTGTTTAAGCACTTGGGCTTCGGGCCAGTTATTTTACATTAAGAAGGTGTAGTCTGCACTCTTGTGGGAGGAGAGGGTAGATTCTGCCCTTCTGAGCTGGGAATTTCTGGTCAAAGGCTTATTGTGCCTGCTTATTTGAACTGTTTCTTTCTGAAATTGGTATGCCTTGTTTGCTGTAGCATAGACTAAATTCAGAACTACTTAATCTAGCTTTGTTTGTATAACTTGAGCACTAATCCAGACCATCTTTTCTTTTTGGAGAAGGTTCCCCTGCACCCTAGTGGCAGGAGTGTGCAGTTAGAACTTGTCTGATCTAAGACTGTTGGAACAGGGCTCAGTTTTTAGCTTTTATTGGTTAATTTGTTTAAATCAGTTTGCTCATTTGCTACTGTTATATTAAAAAAAATACACTTTATGCATCGCCGCTTAGGTAGGGTGAAACTATTCCTGGCGCCATAAAGTGTGCTCTTCAAAATTTCCCTTAGAACTAGCCAGTTTTTTAGTTTTAGCACTCAAATCTGTTTCTTTGAGCTCAGCGCTTGTTCAGAACTCATTGTAAGCACTAAATAAGCTACAAATTATTACAGCACTTAACTTTCCTCACTTGTCTAGAGGAAACCAGTTTTTAGTACATAATAAATAAGCACCTATCCAGGCATGTCCAAGGGTCAGCTCCTGGTGTTTTCTCCTGTCTACCTGATGAATCTGGGCATGTTGGGACAATGCAGCAATTGCCTCATGTACACAGACAACCCTCTCCTCCTACCACCCAACACTACAACCTGTGAGAGATGCACTTATATAGCCAAACTAGAAGCAAAGCTCTCTTCAACCCAAGACTGGACTAGACCATCAAGAGGAGAAGGTAAACACTTGCACCACACCACACTCATCATAGGTTCATAGGTTCATAGGTTGGTACTAGGCTATCGGCCATAACAATTCCCTGGAAATTTTTTCCCACAATATTTACTTCTCTGGGCCCCTGTCTAGCAGGGTGACTGACATGATCCCTGGGGTGAATTTCATATCTCCATCCAATCATCAAGGTTCCTTTTGAAGAGGGCCAATGAAGTGCTCTGCTTGACATGTATGGGCAATCTATTCCAGAGTATGGGGAGTCTCTGGGTCAGGAACCTATCCCTCCAGCATGTTTTGTTCAATGTGATGGTAAGGTTTAGATCCCTGGAGCGTGTGGCTCTGTGGGATTGGAATTTCTTTAAGTGGAGCATGTCCCAACAGCTCAGGGTTTGACATGGAACTCATTCACTCCAGTGCAACTATTTTGAGTATGTACCTTTAACTCCTAGTGGGTGTGGCCTGAGCCTTTAAAAATTAAATTATCACCTTACAATTCTAACAAATACTCATTGACAGAGGTCAAATATCAATACAATTGTGTTTGCCATCAGGTATGCTTCAAGATAAAATATTTTTAAACCTTGTATGTAGCATGGTTTTGGAATTATTAATGCAAATATGCATAAGTAATATTTGACGCCTAGAGGAGCAGTAGGAGGTAACTGCAGATGCACCTGGAGGCGTCACTCGGATGTAATGAGATCGCCTCTGAGTAGACGATATGCCACAGAGTATAGCTGGAGTTTTTTTAGACGGTCAGCATATGGCATCTGCTTTAGGCCTGTGATTCTTTTAGTGAGGTATTTCTGTGGCCTTTCCAGCTGTTGCAGATGTCTTGTGAGGTACATACCAAATGGGGCATTATACTCTATAATGGGTCTAATGAGGGATGAGTACAGTGGGACAATGACCTTCTTTTTTCTGGATGAAAAGCCCTTAGTGATGAGGTGTGCCACGTAGAAGGATTTCCTGACTGTTGTGGTGATGTGGTTATCGAAAGTAAGACCACTGTCCACTTGTGTCCCTAAGTCTCTCATCATACTTTCGATGTTTAGTGTCCTGCCACCTGTGTGGCAGTTCATGGGTACATGTTTTTTTCCAAAGGGGATGACTATACATTTCTTGGCATTAAGCTTGAGCCCATGGCTCTGGCACCAGGCATCTGTTTCTGTAAGGCCCTTTTGTAGAATATCCACATCATTTGGGGATTCAGTAATGGCTCCCAGTTTGCAGTCATCTGCAGACTTTGTTAGCCAGAGTCCCTTAATGTTGGCCTGTACTTCAGAGAAGTAAATGCCAAACAAGATTGGTCCCAGGACTGAACCCTGAGGTACTCCACTTGTCACTTGTCTGGAGCTGGATTTGGAGTCAGCTACTTTTACAGTCTGGGTTCTGTCAGTAAGCCAGTTGGCAACCCATCGAGTGACGTAGGGATTTATGCCCAGCTTAGTAAGTTTATCTATGATTCCAGAGTGGGGGATGGTGCCGAAGGCCTTGGCGAGGTCCAGATAGGCTGTGTGGACTTCTTTACCCTCATCCACAGCTCTGGAGACCGATTTGAAGAAGTCAATCAGATTCAGGAGACACGATCGGCCCTTCACAAACCCAAACTGGGTGGGGTCCAGTGTCTGGAGGTTGCCAATGTCTTTGTTTATAAGTTCCATGATAATGCATTCCATGCCCTTGCAGATCAGGCTTGTCAGACTGATGGGGTGGTAGTTCCCAGGATCCAAGGTGGATCCTTCCTTGTGGAGCGGGATAACTGTAGCTGTGCGCCACTCAGTGGGCACGAAGCCTGAGGTGAGGCTATGATTAAACATGACACTTAGGTGGGGTGCCAGTTCATTTTGTAGTTCATGTAGTACACAGCCTGGGATGTCATCTGGTCCCATGGATGCTGTTTTCTTAGCTTTGGAGAGTGCTATTTCTACCTGTGTGGCTGTGATTATCGGAATTTGTCAATCTTTTGGTATTGAGATGGGCCCTTTAGGGGGTGAGAGGGGAGTGAAGTTGACACTAAATCGATCTGCCAGGATAGTGGCAATATCCTTGGGATCAGTATATTTAATGCCATTCTGTTGTAGTTCAGAGCAGATCTGAGCATTGCCATTTAGATTCTTGACATAACTATAGAATGCCTTGTGGTTGTCTTTGGAACCTTTGGCAATTTTATTTTCATAACTAGCTTTTGAGGATTTTATGAGGGATCTCAGCTTCTTACTGAGGCTGGTGAGGGAGTTTTTTGCATCCTGTGATTTTCCTCTTTTCTGCAACAGTTTCTTCCTTCTGTTGTATAGTTTGTTTATAGCAGGGGACCACCAGATTGGCTTCCTTTTTTTGGAGAAGAGCATCTTGGTTCTATTTGGGATGGCACGATTCATGCACGAGTGGATGTGTTTGTACAGTGCCTTAGTGTAGGATTCTGCAGTCGAACTTCCAGATCCTGTCTGCATGGGTGTTGTGAAGTTTGTCACTTCTGACTTCAGTAGCATGAAGTTGGCTTTGGAGAAGTTTTTTAAGGAGGTTTCCTTACTGGGGGGTGGGGCTGGGATGTGGATGTCAAGGGTGATTTGCTTATGGTCAGACCTGACCAATGAGGGGGTGACCACTGGTGTGGAGCATCTATCTCCCATGTTGGTAATGACCAGGTCTAGGATATTGGAGCCCCTGGTGGGACAATGGATTAGTTGATCCAGGGCATTGGAATTGATGAATTCCAAGAACCTTTGGGAAAAGGAGTTGGTACCCGAGTAGTTTTCCCAATTAATGGCAGGGTAGTTGAAATCACCTAGTATTAGGGTGTTTGGTTGTATCTTAATAATTTCCAGTACGTTTAGGAATGTGTAGTGAGAATCTTGGGGTATGGTGGGGGATCTGTAGCAAGCTACAATTTGGATTGCAGTCTTACCTAGTGTTAGTTGCACCTGGAGAATTTCAGATGCATTGTGTTGGGCAACTCGCCTGGAGGTGTGAATATCCATGGTGAATATGGACACTCCTCCACCTTTAGTGTTTCGGTCTTGGTTTTGTGGCCGAAAAGTGTGGTAAGAATTGTAGCCTGGTATTGCAGGGGTGCTCTCTGGAACCTTGAACCAGGTCTCAGTCACTGCACGGATATCGATGTTCTCCATTTTTAGGAGTGCCTCGAGAGAGTGCATTTTGAGGTTTAGACTTCTAGCATTGAGTAGCATTACCTTCAGATTTTGCATGCTTGTATCTGTTACGGTGGTGGTTTTATCCTTTGAACCTTGCCTAAAAAAGGCACTATAGGGGTGGCAAGAGCTTTAGCCAGTAACCTGAATCCCAGGGGTGACAGGTGCAGACCATCTCTGGAAAAGCATCGTGGTTTGTCGATCATGTCTTCCCAGGCAGACAAATACTGGATCCCCTTTAAATTACACCAGAGTCCCTCAAAACCTATACCACCAAAACACACACATAGCAACACAAAACACACACTTACATTCACGGAGGCTCTCAATAAAAATCTGCTCAAGCAACAGAGACCTCCAAAGCAGAAACGCATGCAACCTCCACCCCCCCCAACACAACCCAAATGACACATAGCCCACAAACCCAGTGTGCCACTCAACCACAGCCCATAAGGCATAACAACTTACCCAACACTCTAGTCATAGGTGACTCTATAGTCAGGCACACTGATGTTCCACTCACCAGGCTAAACAAGTAGAAAGTTACTGTCATCTGCCTGTCGGGTGCCAGGATCCGCCACATAATGCACGCACTCAGTTCACTCCACAACAAGTACAAATATGACTCTGTCATTGTCCATGTTGGTGTGAATGACCTGAGACGTACCTCCCTGGACTACATGAAAAGAGAAATGGAGGAGCTCTCCGATCTTGTAGCCCAGGCAGGTATAACCCTAGCCCTGAGCAGCATCCTGCCATCACCCAGAATGATACCACAGTACAAGGGCAAAATGATTGGCTTCAACAATTGGCTAAGCTTCTGGTGTCATTCTAAGGGGATCCAGTATGTACCTGGGATGACATGATTGACAGACCACGATGCTTTGCCAGAGATGGCCTGCACCTGTCGCCCTTGGGATTCCGGATACTGGTTAAGGCTCTTGCCACCCCTATAGTGCCTTTTTTAGACAAGGTTCAAATGACAAATTCACCACCATAACAGGTACAAGCATGCAAAATATGAGGGTAATGCTACTCAGTGCTAGAAGTCTAAACCTCAAAATGCATTCACTCGAGGCACTCCTTAAAACAGAGAACATCGACATCTGTGCAGTGACAGAGACCTGGTTCAAGGATCCAGAGAGCACCCCTGCATTACCAGGCTGTAATTTATACCACACCTTTCGACCACCTAACCTGGACCAAAACACTAAAGGTAGAGGTGTGTCCATATTCATTAAGGATATCGACACCTCCAGGCTAGTTGCTCAGCATAATGCATCCGAGATTATCCAAGTGCAACTAACTCTGGGCAAGACCGCAATCCAAATTGTAACTTGCTACAGATCCCCCACCATGCCCCAGGATTCCCACTCCTCATTTCTTGATACACTGGAAAATGTTAGGGTACAACCCAACACCCTAATAATGGGTGATTTCAACTACCCTACCATTAACTGGGAAAACTACTCATGTACCAACTCTTTTGCTCAATGTTTTTTGGAATTCATAAATTCCTATGCCTTGGATCAACTTATTCACACCCCCACCAGGGGCAGCAATATCCTAGACCTGGTCATTACCTACATGGGTGACCGGTGTTCCACACCAGAGGTAAATTCCTCATTGGTCAGATCCGACCACAAGCTAATCAACCTAGACATCCACATCCTGCCCTTACCCCCCCATTAGGGAAACCACCGTAAAAAATTTCTCCAAAGCCAACTTCATGCTTCTTAAGACAGAAGTGGCAAACTTCACAACACCCATGCAGACGGACAATAGAGGTACGACTGCTGAATCTACACAAATGCACTTTATAAGCACTTACATGAGTGCATGGATCGTGCTATCCCTAACAGAACCAAGATGCTATCCTCCAAAAAAAGGAAGCCAATCTGGTGGTCCCCTGCTATAAACAAACTCTACAACAGAAGAAAGAAACTGTTGCAAAGAGAGTAAAATCCCATGATTGGAGAAACTCCTTGGTCAGCCTCAGGAAGAAGCTAAGATCCCTCATAAAGTCCTCCAAAGCTAGTTATGAAAACAAAATCGCCACTGATTCTAAAGACAACCACAAAGCATTCTATAGCTATGTCAAGAATCTCAATGGCAACACTCAGATCTGCTCTGAGTTACAGCACAACAGCACTAAATATACAGAACCAACTGATACTGCCAACATCCTGGCAGATAGGTTCAGTGCTAACTTTACCCCTCTCTCACCCCCTAAAGGGCCCATCTCTATACCAGAAGAATGCAAAGTTCCTGTAATCATGGCTCCACAGGTAAAAGCCACACTCTCCAAAGCCAAGAACACAGCATCCATGGGACCCGACAACATCCCAGGCTGCATTCTACATGAACTACAGAATGAACTGGCACCCCACCTAAGCACCATGTTCAATCATAGCCTCACCTCAGGCTTTGTGCCCACTGAATGGTGCACAGTGACAGTTATCCCACTCCACAAAGGGGGAGCCAGCACGGACCCCAGGAACTACCGCCCCATTAGCCTAACGAGCCTGGTCTGCAAGGCCATGGAATGTATCATCATGGTACTTATAAACAAATACATTGGTAATCTCCATACTCTGGACCCCACCCAGTTCGGGTTTGTAAAAGGCAGATCATGTCTCCTAAACCTGATTGACTTCTTTGAAGCAGTCACCAAAGCCGTAGATGAGGGTAAAGTGGTTCACACAGCCTATCTAGATCTCACCAAGGCTTTTGACACCATCCCCCACTCTAGAATTATAGATACTCACTAAACTAGGTATAAATCCCCATGTCACAAGATGGGTTGTCAACTGGCTCACTGACGGAACCCACACTATGAAAGTAGCAGACTCCAAATCTGACTTCAGACCAGCGACAAGTGGAGTTCCACAGGGTTCAGTCCTAGGTCCTCTCCAGTTTGGTATCTACTTTTCTGAAGTACAGGCTAACACAGAAGGTCTTTGACTAACGAAGTTCACAGATGACTGCAGACTAGGAGCTATAATTGTAACTCCTAACGATGTGGACATCCTACAAAAGGTTCTCACTAAGAAAGATGCCTGGTGTCAAAGCCATGGCCTCAAGCTCAATGCCACAAAGTGCATTGTCATCCCCTTTGGTAAAAACTCTGTACCCATGAGCTACAGCATAGGTGGTAGTCTACTTAACACCGAAAGTGTGATAAGAGACCTTGGGATATAGGTGGACAGTAGTCTCTTTTTTGATAATTGCATCGCCACAGTAGTTAGAAAATCCTTCTACGTGGCACACCTCATCACAAAAGGTGTCTCATCCAGGAAAAAAGAGGTCATTGTCCCACTCTACTCGTCACTCATTAGAACCATTATAGAGTACAATGTCCCTTTTGGTATGTACCTCACAAAACATCTACAACAACTGGAAAGGCCACAGAAATGCCTCATAAAGAGGATTACTGGCCTCAAACAGATGCCCTACGCAGACAGTCTCAAAAAACTCCAGCTTTACTCCGTCGCATATCGCCTACTCAGAGGTGATCTCTGCCAAACATACAAAGCTATGTCAAACCCAGAGCGGTTGGACATGCTCCACTTAAAGAAATCTCAATCCCTATGAGCTACACACTCGAGGGACCTAAACTTTGTCACCACAATAAACAGAACATGCTGGAGGGATAGATTCCTGTCCCAGAGACTTCCCATACTCTGGAACAAGCTACCTATCTATATCAAACAAAGCTCCTCATTAGCACTCTTCAAGAAAAGTCTTGATGATTGGAAGGGAAATAGGAAACACAGGAAAATAATTTTCTTGGGTAGCGAAAGCCAGGGTACCTTTTTGGCTAGGCTTGTATAGGCCTTAGGGCCAATAGCCTAGTACCTACCTATGAACCTATGAAACACGTGGGTTATCTCTTTATACTTTGTTTACACTTATTTTTTTGGATTTACTTCTGTCACTGTGAAAATGAATAGTGTTGATCTTGTAAGATTACAGCAATATATTCTTGCATTTATGGCATGGAAGTGGGCCAGAGGATTTGACTAATTTTGCAAAAGGAAAGGGTAGATGAGTTTCTTGTTCTGAGTCCTGACAGGTTAATTTGACCTTTTATATCAAAGTTGGAGCATCTGACTGAGCCGTGTCACTATGGCTTTATCATTTTTGTAGTGGAGTGGGGCAGTTATGAAAGTTATCAATAAGTTGACCAAATTTTATGTTTTCCCACTTAAATGAATAGCTTATTTAAATTAGTTTTCGGTAGGTTTTTTTGTTCAATCTTGATTTTCAGAGTGCAGTGCGGAGCTTGAGATTTGTCTGTTGAACTCGAGACTGTCCCGCTGAAATCAGGACATCTGGCAACTATGCTTAAGATCCACCCAGTTCTTGTCTCTGATTTCATCTACTGTATTGTAAACTTTGAGGCCCAAGTACTCCACCCCCCCCCCCCCGCCCACACACACATTTTTTTCATGGAGTGCATTGCTTTTCTTCATCTTATTCAAACCTGCTGTAATCACAACTGATTTTTGGGGATGTCAGTGTAGCCCTGATTTATAACCAACCTACTGAACATCACCAGTATGCCTAGAAGCTGCACAGCAACATTTTCAAGCAACATCATGTGATCATCAGTAAACAAATACTTCTCACTTCTTTTCTTAACATTGTTCTAATTTGACCAGTTGTCCCTCACTATGTGCACCAGACATTCAGTGACCATTAGGAAAAGCCCTGGCAATAGAGAGCAGCCCTGTCAGGATGTTCATCGTGTTTCACTGTTGCAGTCATTACACTTGGGTTATCCTGCTGGCAGGCAACCCACAGTCGGCCTGAGTTCCAAAATCTTGGTCCGGCATCGGTTGCTGTCTCCTCTTCCCTGACATCAGTGCGCCAGGGGTATAAAAGTTGCAACCGACGCCATTTTCTTCAATCTTTCTTGCCGCGTGGTGCCCGAAGCAAAAGCAGTTAGCACGTGCTGGTCGGCCGACTCCTGAGATTTTCAAATTTGAGTTTCAGAACCAAAGTCTTCTATAAAGCTAAGTACCCCGTTGGGGAAACTTTTTCTTGCTCCAGACCAATGTCAGTAAAAGTTAATAATTGTATTTCTTGTGGGAAGCAAATACCTCATAAGGACTTTCACTCTTACTGTATTCCTTGCCTAGGCCTTGGCCATGACGTTATCAGTTGTCAGTTTTGTGCTAGATTCAATAAACGCACTGTTAAACGTCAGTTCGATTTTGCTTTACATTATTTTGGCCGAAAGTTTAATTACATAATGCCGTCGGAACAACCGATGACCGGAATTTATAAAAAACGCAAAGAGAAAGAAAAGGACAGGCATCTGAGGTCCAAAGCCGACAACGAAGCCTCTTCTAGGCTAGTCGCCGGTTCACTGGTTCTCAGTGAGGCGCTTTCACAGCCCCTGATACCCGCTACCTCAGAGCCACAGGCCGTAACCGACAGCCACATGGAGACACCGAGGCCTGTGGAAACTCAAGGTATTGGGCCTATGGAAACTATTCCCTCAGATGGCTCTGGAGCTGCTGAGCAGGCAAGGGCTTCTGAGGGTGTTTTCAGACCTTCACAGCTTTCAATTAAGCCCACTTCAGCAGCCAAGGCAAAGTCAAAAACACCATTAAAGACAAGGAAACAAGTACAGCATTCTCCTAAACAGTCATCCATGCCAAAGAAACAGATGCTTAAAATGGCCAAAGACCTAATTAGTTTAATCAGGGGTTCCCATCCCCCTCCTAACAAAAGGTCTAGGCAAGACACTGACTATGATTCCTCTGACCAGGTTTCCATTTCCTCTGATTCCTCTTCTGATCAGGGATATTCTCTCCCTCCCTATGAGGACTCTGATGCAGAAGAGTCTATACCTTCAGCCTCTCCACCTGAGGATTATTCTTTTGGGGAAACCCTGCACACTATGAGGGAGCATTTCCATTGGGAGAGCCAGGATTATTCAGAATCCAAGAAAAGGCTCCAAGACTTCCTTTTATTACCTCAGCACAGGCCCATGGCTATCCCCCTGTGCTTGATATTGTTGATGATGTTTTTTCTGAATCCAGTCTGTCTCCTGATTCTTTACCCCCTGCACCAGTCAAGCCAGACAGGTACTACAGGGTCCCTGACTTTCATATATTTCTTTACAAAAACCCCGCCGCAGACCCAGAAACCATTTCTCAGGGTCCTAAAGGAGTTAAGGCTTCCACTGCTAAAAATCCTGTCCCCTCCAATAGGGATTCCAGAGCTCTGGACAGATGGGGGAAAAAAGTTTACATTTCTGCTACTTTAGCTGTAAGGGCTTTAAATTGCCAGATGTTCGTCGTGTTACACTGCTGCAGTAATTACACTTGGGTTATCCTGCCGTCATGCGGTTGACGTCGGCCGGAGTTCCAAAGTCTTGGTCCGGCATCGGTTGCTGTCACCTCCTCCCTGACGTCAGTGTGAAAGGGGTATATAAGATGCAGCCGACGCCATTTTCTTCAGTCTTTCTTGCCACGCGGTGCCCGAAGCAAAAGCAGTTCGCAAGTGCCGGTCGGCCGACTCCTGAGATTTTCATTCCGAATCCAGAACCGAAGTCTTCTACAAAGCTAAGTACCCCGTTGGGGAAACTTTTTCTTGCCTCAGACCGATGTCAGTAAAAGTTAATAATTGTATTTCTTATGGGAAGCAAATACCTCATAAGGATTTCCATTCTTATTGTATCCCATGCTTAGGCCCAGACCACGACGTCACTGGTTGTTGGTTTTATGCTAGGTTTAACAAGTGCACTATTAAACGTCGGTTTGATTTTGCCCGACATTACTTTAGCAGAAAATTCAATTACACCATGCCGTCGGAACTTCCAACGACCGGAATATATAAAAAGCGCAATGACAAGGATAGGCATCTGAGGCCCAAAACTGACGACGAAGCCTCTTCTAGGCCAGTCGCCGGTTCTCCGGTTTTCAGTGAGGCGCCTTTGCAGCCCCTGACAACCACTTCTGTAGAACCACAGGCTGCCTCTGACTCCCACGTGGAGATGGCTGGGCCTTCGGATGCACAAGATTTTCAGCCTACCGAAACTAACCCTTCAGAGGGATCCGGAGTAGCTGAACAACCCGTAGCTTCAGAGGGTGTTTTCAGACCTACTCAGTTAAGCATTAAATCTTCTGCTAAGGCTAAACCTCCTTTAAAAACAAAGAAACAAATACAGCATTCTCCAGTACAGGTCTCCATTTCTAAGAAACAAATGCTCAAAATGGCTGAAGACCTAATCGCTCTGATCAGGGGGTCCCATCCCCCTCCTGATAAAAGGCCTAGACAGGATGCAGACTATGACTCATCCGACCAGGTATCCATCTCTTCAGATTCATCCTCAGACCTAGGATACTCTTTACCCCCTTATGAGGATTCTGATGCTGAGGAATCAGTTCCATCAGCCTCTCCGCCTGAGGACTACTCTTTTGGGGAAACCTTACATACCATGAGGGAGCATTTCCATTGGGAAGGCCAGGATTATTCAGAATCCAAGAAAAGGTTCCGAGACTTCCTTTTATTACCTCAACACAGACCCCTTGCTATTCTGCCAGTGTTAGATATTGTGGATGATGTGTATACTGAATCCAGTTTAAATCCTGATTCTTTACCTCCAGCCCCAGTTAAGCCTGACAGATACTACAGAGTCCCTGACTCACACAGATTTCTTTATAAAAGCCCTGTTGCTGACCCTGAAACTATTTCACAGGGACCCAAAGGGGTTAAGGCCTCATCAGCAAAGAATCCAGTCCCCTCTGACAGAGATTCCAGAGAATTAGATAGATGGGGAAAGAAAGTATATACATCTGCAACTTTAGCAATGAAGGCCTTAAATTGCCAGTTTCACATGCTAAAATATCAGCAATTTTTGATGTCTCAATTGAAACAAAAAATGCTTCCAGATTCAGATCCTCCTAATTTTAAGGAAATGCAGGATTTATTGCATGCAGCTGAACAAGTGGGAAAACATACTTTGTAATGTGGTTTTGATTCTCTAGAGGCCTCCTGTAGAGCAGCAGTTACAGGTTCTGTCATTAGAAGACATGCTTGGTTAAAAGAACATACGTTACCAGATCATGTTAAAGCAAAACTATTGGATGCACCTTTGCAGCAGGATGTGTTATTTGGAGTTAAGTCAGAAGAGGTATTAAAGAAAATGGAGGTTAAGGCAAAATCTATGCAAACGGTGAAGGATTTCTTACAGGTTCAGCCTCCTCGATTTAGCAGAAATTGGCCAACAAAGAATTGGTCCTTTCCAGTTACAGACAGACCTCAAAGGGGCAGATACAGACATCCAAGAGGTAGAGGTCAACCACAAGGTCCTTACAGGCCTTGACAATGGGGTGCATCAGGCCAGAAAGAAGGGGAAGACAGGCCCCAACCATATAAAAAACAGCCCTAATGACTTCCCACTACAGCTGCCAAACAGCTCTCTCTTGGCAGCCCCCTTGGGGGGAAAACTGGCACTTTTCTATCACAATTGGCATATGATCACCAAAGACAAATGGGTTCTCAACATTGTATCTCAAGGTTACAGGTTCCACTTTCTCACTCTGCCAAGGTTAAAAGGAATGCCAAATCTGCCACCAAATCAATGGGCAGAGGCTCAAAAACAAATTACAGCACTCATGGACATGAGAGCTATTCAAAAGGTACCACCACAGGAGCAAGCACAAGGATTTTATTCAAGACTCTTTCTGGTTACCAGAAAGGACAAAGCCTGGAGGCCCATTCTGGATCTTTCTACTCTAAACACTTACCTGGATGTTCCGAAATTCAAAATGTTGGCACTACAGCAGCTTCTTCCCATGCTGGGCAAGAAAGCTTGGCTCGTAACCTTGGACCTCAAGGAGGCATACCTGCATGTCCCTATCGGACAAAACTGCAGAAGATACCTCAGATTCATAGCTGGTTCAATGCACTATCAATTCTCTGCACTGCCCTTTGGCTTATCTACTGCGCCCAGGGTCTTCACAAAGTGTCTGGCACCAGTAATTGCATTTTGCAGACAGAAAGGAATTCAAATTTATCCGTACCTGGATGACTGCCTGATTCAAGCAGAGAGCAAGGACATTATTCTAAAGCATCTGGCGTTTGTAAAAAAGTTATTAAGTTGCCTATGGTACACAATAAACGAAAAGAAATCAAAACTAGTGCCCTCACAAGAGGTAATATTCCTGGGTGCCAGCTTGAATACAATGGTCCAGATGACTTATCTCACGCCAGACAAGCAAGGACAACTAACTCAATATTTTCAATTGATGGCAACAAGAACCCAACTCCCTGCAAGAAAAATTCTGCAGGCCTTGGGTTACATGGCATCTTGCATACTACTAATTCCATATGCCAGACTGCATATGAGGAAACTACAATAGTACCTGAAGAGTGTCTGGTCTCAACACTGTCAAAGTTTGGAAACAGTTATACCACTAATTCCTTGCCTTCAACAGGAGTTTCGATGGTGGGCTCAAGCTTGTCACCTCAACAAGGACATTTTACTCAACCCACAGCCAGGCAAATACTGACAACAGATGCATCGGATTACACCTGGGGAGCACACATGGCAGGAAAATGTATTCAGGGCAAGTGGCCTGCAGAACAACGGCATCTTCACATCAATCAAAAAGAGATGCTAGCTGTACAAAATGTCTTTATAGCCTTCAAGGACCTTCTGCATCCAGGACAACTACTACTAAAGACAGACAACACCACAGTTATGTGGTACATAAACAAGCAAGGGGGCACTTACTCTTATCCCCTCTGTAGACAAGCCATGACCTTGTGGAACACAGCTCTAAACTATCAAGTTCATCTGCAAGCACAATTCCTGCCAGGAGAGAAAAACACACTGGCAGCTGACTTAAGCAGAAACATCATGGATCCCCACGAATGGGAATTGAATCCACAAATATTCAGAATGATAACACAAAAATGGTGGAGCCCGGACATAGATCTGTTTGCATCCCCAAAGAACTGCCAGCTACAGAAATTCTGCACAAGGACTTACCCATCCACAAGCATGTAAAGTGGATGCCCTCTCATTCAGCTGGAAAAACCTACAAGTATATGCTTTCCCACCACTACCTCTCCTTCCAAAGGTACTCGTAAAAGCCAGGCAAGAAGAGCCAAAGATGATCCTAATTGCCCCAGACTGGCCATGCCAGCACTGGTACCCAATCTTAAAGAACTTAGCACAAGGACCACCCTGAATTTTGCCTCAAATCCCACATCTTCTGACTCAGCACAACAATCAGATACTTCACAGCCTGCTAAAGACTTTAAACCTGGCTGCATGGCAGATTCCTTAGTCAAGCAAGCAATGGCTGTCTCCAAAGCTGTTATGGATGTCATTCTGGAGGCCAGAAGGCCTAGTACCAGGAAAGCCTATTTGGATAAATGGAAGAGATTCTGTGCCTGGAACCAGGCTCACAGCCTTGACCCTCTTGTCCCAAATATTCCTCAGATACTACAGTATTTAACTGAGATGCTGGACAAAGGCCTCTCCTTTTCATCCATCAAGATCCACGCCTCTGCCATCTCTGCTCATTACAACACGGATCCACCTATTTTCTCTAATCCCTTGCTAAAACAGTACCTCAGAGGGGCTAAAAACATAAGACTGCCCCATAGAGCACCTACTCCAACATGGGACCTCAACTTTGTGTTAGAAAAATTAACATTACCTCCTTTTGAGCCAGCTAACACAGCAGATTTAAAATATATCTCTTGGAAAACTGCTCTGCTCCTGGCAATAACATCAGCACGAAGAGTTTCAGAATTACAGGCACTAATGGCAGAGGAACCTTTCATCATTTTCCACCAAGACAGGGTGTCTTTAAGAAGTAACCCTACGTTTATGCCAAAGGTGGTATCAAGTGTGGCTCTAAACCAAATTATTCACTTGCCAACTTTTTATCCAAATCCACAGAATAAAGGGGAGAGACTACTGCATTCTTTGGACATACACAGGCAGTTACGCTTCTACTTGGACAAAACCAAAGCTTTCAGAAAATCTGAGCAATTATTGGTAGCATATGCTGCAGGAGCACAGGGAAAAGCCATTTCAAAACAGATTATTTCAAAATGGATAGGACACTGTATATGTTTCTGCTATACACACCATGGGAAACCTGTACCTAACAGCATTAGATCTCACTCCACCAGGGCAACAGCCACTTCAACTGCCTCCCTCAGAGGAGTACCTACCAAGGACATTTTGGAAGCAGCAACTTGGAATTCTGTACATACCTTCACCAAGCATTACCATCTGCCTCTATACTCTAAATCCAGAGCTGGCTTCGCCACTGCAGTCCTGCAGGGCCTTATAGCCACCCCTAATGCCTTATAGAACCAGCCACCCTACCTCAGCTTTGGGATTCTACCCAAGTGTAATGACTGCAGCAGTGTAACACGATGAACATAGTACAGTTTTGTACCTACCATAAATGTAGATGTTCGAGTGTATACACTGCTGCAGTCCAGGTTACCCTCCCTCCTTCCCCTCTTACTTGCTGGTACGTACCTATGTCTTCTACCCTTTACTACCTATGGGGAGTATTTGCTGGTAACTGAAAGTTGTTGATTGCTTTTCTTATGTATGTTTTATTAGCAATTTGAATTGCCTACCTTTTTGGGGGCACCTGACATCTGGTGCAAGAAAAACTGAAGAAAATGGCGTCGGCTGCATCTTATATACCCCTGTCGCACTGACGTCAGGGAGGAGGCGGCAGCAACGATGCCAGACCAAGATTTTGGAACTAAGGCCGTCTGGGGAACCGCCTGATGGCAGGATAACCCAAGTGTAATGACTGCAGCAGTGTATACACTCGAACATCTACATTTATGGTAGGTACAAAACTACTTTTCACATGTTTAAATATCAACAGTATCTCGTGTCATTGTTAAAACAGAAAATGGTTTCCAATTCAGAAAGTCCTGACAGTAAGGAAATGCAGGATTTATTGCATGCAATTGAACAAGTGGGAAAGCATACTCTGCAATGTGGTTTTGATTCATTAGAGGCTTCTTGTAGAGCCGCATTTACAGGCTCTGTTATTCAAAGGCATGCTTGGTTGAAAGAACAAAGTTTACCTGACCATGTTAAAGTAAAATTACTGGATGCTCCTCTACAGCATGATACTTTGTTTAGTGTTAAGGCAGAAGAAGTGTTAAAGAAAATGGGGGATAAAGCAAAATCAGTGCAGACAGTGAAGGATTTCTTACAGTTTCAACTACCTAGATTTAGCAGGGACTGGCCTTCAAAAAATTGGTCCTTTCTAGTATCAGACAGGCCACAAAGAGGCAGATACAGACGCCCAAGAGGCAGATCTCAGCCTCAAGGTTCCTACAGACCTAAACAATGGGGTGCTTCAGCCCCCAAAGGAGGGGAAAACAAATCACAACCTTATAGGAAACAGTCCCAATGACTTCCCTCTACAAATGCCAAGCACTTACCTATTGGCAGCACCTCTAGGGGGAAAGCTTGCACTTTTCTCAAAAAATTGGCACATAATCACCCAGGACCAATGGGTGCTGAATATTTTTTCTCAGGGTTACAGGTTCCACTTCCACACGCTTCCAAAATCAAAAGGTATGCCAGACCTGCCACAAAACCAATGGGCAGAGGCCCAAAAACAAATTGCTGCTCTTATGGACATGGAAGCTATTCATAGAGTTCCACAGCAAGAACAGGGACAAGGATTTTACTCAAGACTTTTCTTAGTACCTAGAAAGGACAAAGCCTGGAGACCAATACTGGACCTGTCAATCCTAAATACTTTCCTGGATGTTCCAAAATTCAAAATGTTAACACTACAGCAACTTCTGCCCATGCTGGGCAAGAAGGTTTGGCTAGTTACTGTGGACCTCAAGGAGGCATACTTGCATGTCCCAATCAGACAATCTTGTAGAAGATACCTCAGATTCATAGCAGGCTCAATGCATTACCAATTCTCTGCACTGCCCTTTGGCTTATCTACTGCACCCAGGGTCTTCACAAAATGCCTGGCACCAGTAATTGCATTTTGCAGACAAAAAGGAATTCAAATATATCCCTGCTTGGATGACTGCCTTATTCAAGCAGAGAGCAAGGACATTCTTCTAAAGAATCTGGTGTTCGTAAAAAGATTACTAATTTGCCTAGGGTACACAGTAAACGAAAAGAAATCAAAACTAGTGCCCTCTCAAGAGATAATATTCCTGGGTGCAAGCTTAAATAGAACTGCCCAGATGGCTTATCTCACACCAGACAAACAAAGGCAACTGACTCATTACTTTCAAATGATGGCAACACCCAGCTCCCTGCAAGAAAAATTCTGCAGGCCCTGGGCTTCATGGCATCCTGCATTCTACTAATTCCATATGCAAAACTGCATATGAGGAAACTACAATGGTATCTGGAAAGTGTTTGGACTCAGCATTGCCACAGCCTGGAGACAATCATAACTTTAATTCCCTGCCTACAACAGGAGTTTCGATGGTGGTCCCAGGCCTGTCACCACAACAAGGGACAGCCTTTCACCTTACCCACAGCCAGGCAGACAATAACAATGGATGCATCGGATTATGCCTGGGGGGCACATATGGCAGGAAAATGTATTCAGGGCACATGACCCAAGGAATAAATGCATCTTACATCAATGAAAAAGAGATGCTAGCTCTTCAGAATGCCCTGACAGCTTTCAAGGACCTACTACATCCAGGACAACTATTAATAAAAACAGACAATACCACAGTTATGTGGTACATAAACAAGCAAGGGGGCACACATTCCTACCCCCTGTGCAGGCAAGCCATGACTTTGTGGAACACAGCACTGACCTATCAAGTACATCTTCAGGCACAATTCCTGCCAGGAACAAAAAATACTCTGGCAGACAAACTAAGCAGAAATCTCATGGATCCTCATGAATGGAAACTAAATCCACAGGTGTTCAGCATGATAATGAGGAAATGGGGACACCCAGACATAAATCTTTTTGCCTCCCCTCAAAATTACCAAATACAGAAATTCTGCACAAGAACTTATCACTCTCAAGCATGGAAAGTGGATGCTCTATCATTCAGCTGGAAAGGCCTGACAGTCTATGCCTTCCCTCCGATGCCTCTTCTTACCAAGGTGCTCATAAAAGTCAGACAAGAAAGGCCAAAAATTATCCTGATTGCCCTAGACTGGCCACACCAGCACTGGTACGCAATCCTAAAGAACTTGTCTCAAGGCCCAGCTTGGCTTCTACCTCAAATTCCTCACCTTCTGACACAGCAAAACAATCAGATTCTGCACAGTCAACTCAAAACCTTAAATCTGGCAGCATGGCAGATAATGTAGCCAATCAAGACTGCACCTCTCTCAAAAGCTGTTATGGATGTCATTTTAGAAGCCAGGAGGCCCAGCACTAGGAAATCTTATGCAGAAAAATGGAAGAGATTCTGTGCTTGGAACCAGGCACAAGGCCTCGAGCCACTTGCCCCCAATATACCTCAGATTTTACAATACCAAACTGAAATGCTGGACAAAGGCCTATCTTTCTCATCAATTAAAATCCCTGCCTCTGCCATTTCAGCTCATTACAATACGGACCCTCCTATTTTTTCACATCCTCTACTACGACAGTACCTCAGAGGGGCAAAAAACATAAGACCGCCAAGGAGAGCACCAGTACCAACTTGGGATCTCAACTTTGTTTTAGACAAACTCACACTGCCGCATTTTGAACCAGCCAGCACAGCTGATCTAAAATTCTTATCATGGAAAACTGCTCTGCTCCTAGCAATAACCTCAGCAAGAAGAGTTTCAGAGTTACAGGCATTAATGGCTGTGGAACCTTTCATCATTTTCCAACAGGACAGGGTTTCTCTTAGGACAAACCCAACATTCATGCCAAAAGTGGTCTCCAATGTGGCCTTGAACCAAACCATCCATTTACCTACTTTCTACCCAAATCCCCAGAATAAAGGGGAGAGACTTCTGCATGCTTTGGATATACACAGACAGCTATGATTCTACTTGGACAAAACAAAAGCCTTCAGAAAAACTGAGCAACTGTTTGTAGCTTATGCTGCAGGATCACAAGGAAAGCCTATTACAAAGCAGACCATTTCAAAATGGAGAGGACATTGCATCCGCTTCTGTTATGCACAACATGGCAAATCAGTGCCTAAGGGCATTAGGCCTCATTCTACCAGAGCAGCAGCCACTTCAGCAGCTTTTCTCAGAGGAGTACCAACCAAGGACATTTTAAAAGCTGCAACCTGGAGCTCAGTGCACACTTTCACCAAGCACTACCACTTACCTCTCTACTCTAAATTTAGAGCATGCTTTGCCACTGCTGTTCTGCAGGGCCTGGTAGCCTCTCCCAATCCAATTTAGACCCAGCCACCCAACCTCAGCTTTGGGATTCTACCCAAGTGTAATGACTGCAACAGTGAAACATGATGAACATAGTACAGTTGTGTACCTACCATAAATATAGATGTTCGAGTGTATTCACTGTTGCAGTCCAGGTTACCCACCCACCATCCCCCTTTTCATTGCTGGGACTTTTCTGTACTTCTCAACTCTATACAACCTATGTGGTGTATTTGCTTATAGATGAAGGAAATGTTTATAGTAATATATGCATGGATTTTGGCATATTTTTATCTTTACAGCCTTCCTATCTGGGGGCACCTGACATCTGGGGCAAGAAAAACTGAAGAAAATGGCGTTGGTTGCAACTTTTATACCCCTTGCGCACTGACGTCAGGGAAGAGGCGACGGCGGACCAAGACTTTGGAACTCGGGCCGACTGCAGGTCGCCTGCCAGCAGGATAACCCAAGTGTAATGACTGCAACAGTGAATACACTCGAACATCTACATTTATGGTAGGTACACAACTGTACTTTCCTCTTCCTAATGTTATTTCTTCTGTATGTCCACCATTCATGAAAGCTGCAGTTTTTGGACCCTACATAGGGCTTTCAGTTTCTTGAGCCACCTAGAGTTTGCAATAGCATCTGTCAAGATTTCTCTCATGAATTCTCATGTGACATAGTCAAAGGCCTTCTAAATGTTCCCTAACACAACTCCTGCTTTACCATAGCCTTTGTCCTTAGCCCTCTGTGCAAAATCTATAAGAATGTGCCAATGATCCGTGGATGATCTGCCTTTAATAAAGCCTGCTTGCTCTTGCCATGTTAATCTCAAGAGAAACTTTACAATTTTGCTGTCAAACTTTAAGCAAAAACATTTGTATCGACATTACATAAAGATCTAGGGGTGTTTGTTAGCACTGGTCTCTTTCCCTTTCTGTTTATACAGTACTGTTGCTTCACTCCTCTTCCATACATTTGGTTAACTTCCCTTTCTCTGTAATATCATTGAAAATATCTGCCACTGTACTACTCATCTGGAAACCCACTCTTCTCTTTTATAAAAGTAAATTGGATAACCATTTGGTCCACTTGCCTTACCACCTCCCCTCCTGTGCCTGATAGCCTCAATTATGTACCCACTATGTATGGTAGATGTTCTTCGTGTTTCACTGTTGCAGTCATCACATTTGGGTTGTCCCTGCCAGGGTAGCCCTCAGTCAGCCCAAATACCAGAGGCTTAGAATTTCTGCGTCATTGCTGACGCTTCAAGACTTGACGTCAGGTCATCAGTAGTGTAAAGTAAGGCAGCCAACGCAATTGCATCAGTTTTTCTTGCCGAGGAGCCCGAAGCAGATGCAGTTCGCACGAGTGCTGGTCGGCCGCTACCTGAGTTTGGTTTTCTGAATTGAAGTTGAAGTCTTCTAAAGCTAAGTACCCTGTTGGGAATCCTTTTTTCTTGCTCTAACCAGTGTCAGAAAAAGTTAACAATTATCTCGCCCGTGGAAAGCAAATACCACAGTGAGACTGTCATTCTTACTGCATCACTTGCTTAGGCCCAGACCACGACATCCCACCCTGTTGTTTTTGTGCTTTGTTCACCACCAGAACTATAAGTCGTTGGGCCCTTATTGTAGCTAGATATTTTCGCTCTCAGTCCTCTATTTACAATATGGCTTCAGTAAGCCATCCAACATCAGTTCTTCTGAAAAAACGTAAGAATAAAAACAGAGACAGACCGCACAGGTCCAAACCTACCGACAACGCTTCAGTTAAGCTAGTCATCAGTTTCTCCGGTCCTCAGTGAAGTGCTTTTGTAGCCCCAGATGCCAGCTTATGTGGATTCACAGGCTGCTACCAAGACCCTTTCGGAGTCTGGTATGCAGCAAAACTCTTCATCGACTAAGGATCCTGTGGTTGTCTTTACCTTGGATGGGTCTGGAGCCACTGAGCAGGCACTGGCTTTCGAGGAAGTACTTCACAGTACCAATTCTCGACACAAACTGACGACTTCTTTCACGCCATCTGTTCTTTCGAAAACTACAGAGTTTCTAAGACCCAGGGTAGGAACCACACCCAAGAAACCGACGACCCCCATCTCGGGCACCTGCTTCCTTGCCTCAGTCTCAAATGCTTAAAATGGCAGAAGACCTTATAACGTTGATCAAGGGAAGCCAAGCTACCCCTTCCAAAAGAAAAAGAGATTTGTCTCCATTAATCTTATCTGAGCAGGTGTCAGATGACTCAGATGCTTCTGAATATGAAGACATGCAACCCCTCTCTGCTTATGAGGATTCTGATGCAGAGGAATCCATTCCTTCAGCCTCTCCACCCGAAGATTGTCATACTTTAAGGGATCATTTCCAGTGGGAATGTTAGGACTACCCTCAGTCTAAAAAGAGACTTGGGGAATTTTTAGATCTTCCACAGCACAGACCCATGGCCATTCCTCCTGTCCTGGATGTTGTGGATGATGTTTTCATGGAATCTAGTTTAACGCCTGACACTCTTCCTCCCACTCCCAGGAAACCTGACAGGTATTACAGAGTCCCTGACTCTCACAAATATCTTTTCAAAAATCCTACTGCTGACCCTGAGGTTATCTCCCATGGGCTTAAAGGAATTAAAGCAACTTCTACTAAGAATCCCACCCCCTCAGATAGGGATTCCCGAGCATTAGACAGATGGGGTAAAAAAGTATACACCTCTGTTACTCTTGCTATTAGAGCACTAAATTGTCAGTTTCATATGCTAAAATTCCAGGAGCATACCATGGAACTCCTCAAACAAAAAAATATCAACTTTTCCTGCTTGTGCAGAAAATAAAGGGTTGCAAGACTTAAAGCATTTTGCAAGCCAAGTGACTAAGCACACCTTACACTGTGGTTTTGATGCCCTAGAAACATCTTTCAGGGCAGCAGTCACCAGTTCTGTCCTTAGAAGGCATGCTTGGCTTAAGGAACGGCCCTTGCCAAACCATGTCCAATCTAAACTATTGGATGCACCCTTGCACAAAGACAACTTATTTCGCACCAAGACAGAGGAGGTCTTAAAAAAGATGGAATAAAAAGATAAATCTATGCAGACAGTTAAGGATTTCCTGCAGGTCCAGCCACCCAGGTTCAGTAGGCATTGCCCCTCCAAACACTGGTCCTCCAGGTCACTTCAGCCCAGACTCCGGGGAAGCAGACCCCCAGACAACAGCATGCAGAGGTCAAAGCAATGGAGTACTTCCAATTCTAAACCAGGGAGTGCAAAGCCACCCCCTCAAGTTAAGAACTCACAATGACTCTCCACTTCCACCCCCTCCCTCTGCCCACCTGCATTTGCCACTGGGAGGAAAACTGTCCTTCCACGCAAGCACCAGGGCCACCATTACCAACGACTGCTGGGTCCTCAACATAGTGTCCCAGGGATACAAATTTTCTTTCCACACTCTACCAACCCCAAAAGGGTTTCCAGATCTACCTCCAAACCAGTGGGCAGAGGCCAAAAAGCAAGTCCTTTCCCTGCTCTCCATGAGGCCAATAGATTATGTTCCTGCAGAACAGATAGGCCAAGGTTTCTACTCCAGGCTTATCCTGGTACCCACAAAAGAGGGCACCTGGTGCCCCAGCCTTGATTTATCCATTCTAAAAACCTTCCTGGTGATACCAAAATTCAAAATGCTCACCCTTCAGCAACTTCTACCTATGCTGTCCAAGGATAGCTGGCTAGCCACCCTAGACCTAAAAGAGGCGTACCTACACATCCCATTCAGAGATTCATGCAGGAAGTATCTACATTTCAGGGCAGGATCTCTGCACTTTCAGTTCTCTGCACTTCCCTTTGGCTTATCTACTGCTCCCAGAGTTTTCACAAAATGCCTGGCTTCCACCACTGCTTTTTGCAGGCAAAGAAATATTCAAATTTACCCATACTTAGATGACTACCTAATTCAGGCAGACAGTCAGGAAAAGCTGCTGAAGCACCTGGCCTTTGTAAAGAACCTGCTGACCTCCCTAGGGTACACCATCAACGAAAAGAAATCCAAACTAGTACCCACCCAAAAAATTATATTCCTGGGAGCAAGCTTGGACACAGCATCCCGGATGGCATTCCTTACACTAGAAAAGCAAACTTACATGACAGCCTGTTTCTCTCAACTAGCTACCATACCCCAGTTATCCACAAGGAAAATCCTGCAAGTTCTGAGGTTCATGGCATCTTGCAGTCTACTCATTTCATATGCCAGACTGCATATGAGGAAACTTCATTGGTACCTAAAAAGCCTTTGGTGTCAAAACTCTCAAGACCTGGAAACTCTTATATCAATGATACCTTATCTAAGGAAAGATTTCCTTTGGTGGGCAGCGGCATGCTACCACAACAAGGGGCTACCCTTCTCACCACCCCATGCCACCCAGACCCTCACCACAGACGCATCAGACTATGCCTGGGGTGCACACCTGAACAGCAGGTGCATACAGGGCCAATGGAGCCCACAACAAGTATATCTGCACATCAACCAAAAAGAGATGTTAGCTGTCCAGAATACATTGATAGCTTTCAGACCCCTTCTCTGTCCAGGGGCTGTACTGATCAAAACAGACAACACCACAGTGATGTGGTTTATCAACAAGCAGGGAGGGACTCACTCCTACCCTCTGTGCAGGCTCGCCATGACCATTTGGCACACAGCCTCATCTATGCAACTACACCTGTTAGCACAATTCCTGCCAGGCTCTATAAACTCTCTGGCATACAACTTAAGCAGAAATCTTCTGGACCCACACAAGTGGCAGCTAAACCAAAGAACCTTCACCCTCATAACTCAGAAATGGGGCACCCCGAAGGCAGACCTCTTTGCTTTCCACTCCAACCATCAACTCAGCAAGTTCTGCACCAGGGAGCATCACTGCAGGGCCTGGAAAGTGGAAGCTCTATCTTTCCAGTGGGTCATCCTCTCGGTCTGTACATTTCCCCCACTGCTTCTCATTACCAGGGTACTGCTCAAAGTAAAGGAGGAAAAACCAAGGACAATCCTGATTGCCCCAGACTGGCCACACCAGCACTAGTACCCACTGCTGCGCAGCCTGTCACCTCTGCCACCATGGCATCTCCCTCAGATCCCAAAACTCCTGACCCAGAAGGAAGGAGAATTCATGCATCCCCAATTGCAGGCCCTCAGTTTGGCAGCCTGGCTTATTCCCTGACCACTGTACAAGCTGCCAATCTCAGTAAACCGGTTTTAGATGTTATACGTGAGGCCAGACGCCCTAGCACTAGAAAGTCTTATACTGACAAATGGAAAAGGTTCTGCACCTGGATCCAGGCTAAGGGAGCCGATACAGCACAGCCCTCTCTACCTCTCATCCTGGATTACCTAGCTGACCTACTACACAGTGGTCTATCCTTTTCCTCTATTAAAATTCATGCCTCTGCTATCTCTGCTCATTTCAGCACTGAGCAACCTCTTTTCTCACATCCCCCCCCCCCATCCAAACAGTTCCTCAGAGGGGCTAGCAACTTGAGGCCACCCAGAAGAGCATTTACCCCAGCTTGGGACCTAAACTTTGTGTTAGAGAAACTCACCCTGCCCCCCTTTGAACCAGCAGCTTCTGCAGAATTAAAGTTTCTCTCATGGAAGACAGCCTTGCTTCTGGCCATCACTTCAGCAAGAAGAGTATCCAAGCTACAAGCACTAATGGCTGTAGAGCCCTTCATCATTTTCCATGCTGACAGGGTCTCCCTCAGGACTAACCCATCCTTCATGCCCAAAGTGGTGTCCAGTGTGGATCTCAACCAATCCATTCATTTGCCCACCTTTTTCCGTTACCCACAAAACAAGGGGGAAAGAATACTGCATTCCCTAGATGTGCACAGACAGCTCAGATTCTGTCTAGACAGGACTAAATCATTCAGAAAGACTGATCAATTGTTAGTCACCTTTGCTGCAGGAGCAGAGGGCAAAGCCATATCCAAACAAACCATTTCCAAATGGATAGCACACTGCATCCATTTCTGCTACAAGCAACACGGGAAACCTCCCCAAGGGGGTCAGAACTTACTCTACCAGAGCAACCTCCACCTCTACAGCTTTCCTCAGAGGAGTCTCCACCAGGGACATCCTGGAGGCTGCAACATGGACATCTGTTCATACCTTCACCAAGCATTACCACCTGCCTATCATCTCCAAATCCAGGGCAGGCTTTGCCACTGCAGTCTTGCAGGGCATCTTAGCCAACCCCCAGTCTTCTTGACTGCCTCCACCCTTTTCCTCAGCTTTGGGAATCAACCCAAATGTGATGACTGCAACAGCGAAACACAAAGAACATAGTACAGTTGTGTACACTTACCATAAATGTAGATGCTTGAGTGTATTCACTGTTGCAGTCCTGGTTTCCCTCCCTCCATCCCCCTTCTCTCTCTCTCTGTCTCTTATTACAAGGAACTTTTTGATATTTACTTTCTACTGGTGGGGTTCTTCCACCATATCCTGGCTCCCACTTGGGAGCTCCTGACAGGGCAAGAAAAATTGATGTAATGGCTTCGGCTGCCTTACTTTATACTACTGTCAACCTGACGTCAGTCCTGAAGTGACAGCAACCGATGCAGAAATACTAAGTCTCTGGTATTCGGTCTGGCCGTGGGTACCCTGGCAAGGATAACCATAAATGTGATGACTGCAATAGTGAATATACTCGAACATTTACATTTAGGATAAGTGTACACAACTGTACTTTTTTATTCTCTGCTGATGTTCATCATGATGTTCATTGTGCATACAGCTGCAGTCATAACAGATGGGTTCTCCTGCCGTCAGGCGGGTCCTCAGTCGGCCGAATTCCAAAGTCTAGGTCCGGCGTCGGTTGTCGTCGCTTCTTCCCTGACGTCAGTGTGACAGGGGTATAAAAGAACCAGCCGACGCCATTTTCTTCAGTCTTTCTTGCCGCGCAGTGCCCGAAGCAGAAGCAGTTCGCAAGTGCCGGTCGGCCAGCTCCTGAGATTACGAAAAATTTGGAACCGAAGTCTTCTTAAAAGCTAAGTACCCCGTTGGGGAAACTTTTTCTTGCTTCAGACCGATGTTAGACAAAGTTAATAATTGTATTTCTTGTGGGAAGCAAATACCGCATAAGGATTTCCATTCCCTCTGTATACCTTGTTTAGGCCCAGACCACGACGTCTCGGTCTGTCGCTTTTGTGCTACATTCAACAAACGCACTTTTAAGCGTCGGGCGGAGTTCGCTCAGCATTATTTTGGGAAAGCATTTAACTATACTATGTCGTCGGATACTCCGACTCCGGTTTTGTCTAAAAAACGCAAAGACAAGGACCGACACTCGAGGTCCGCGGCCTCTACCGACACCATGCCAAAGCCGACTACACGTGGTCTGGTTCTCAGCGAGGCACCTACGCAGCCCCTGATTACCGATGACACATCTTTGGCGGTGTCTCCTGTACCCGAGGTCACAGGCTCCTCGGCCCACACCCTGACTACAGATACCAAAGCCACGCTTGGCGTTGAAACACAGAATGTGGACAGTTCCACCTCCACTCAAGGTGACTTCAGACCTTCCTCTTCTTTCTCCATCAAGGCTTTCACCAAGTCTAAAGCTACCATGCACCCTAAGAGACCAGCTACACAGGGCCCATCTCCAGGCCCCATGCCTAAGAAACAGATGCTTAAAATGGCTGAGGATTTAATAACTCTAATCAGAGGTTCTCAGCCACCTCCGGACAAAAGACCCAGAGTGGAGGAAGATTCCCCCTCCTCTGATCAGGGCTCCATTATTTCAGAGCACTCTGATTATCAGTAACAGTCTTACTCCCCTTTTGAAGACTCTGATGCAGAGGAATCTATTCCTTCTGTATCCCCCCCTGAGGATTACTCATTTGGTGAAACTCTGCATACCTTAAGGGAACACTTCCACTGGGAAGGCCAGGATTATTCAGATTCCAAGAAAAGGCTCAGGGAATTTCTTTTGTTACCCCAGCACAGGCCTCTGGCTATACCCCCTGTCCTGGACATCCTAGATGATGTTTACTCGGAGGCCTGCCTTAACCCGGACTCTCTTCCTCCAGCTCCAGTTAAGCCTGACAGGTACTACAAGGTTCCTGACTCACACCAATTTCTATACAAAAGCCATGCTGCTGACCCAGAAACCATCTCACAGTGCCCCAAGGGAGTTAAGGCCTCCATTGCCAAAAACCCATTGCCTTCCGAGAGAGATTCCAGATCCTTAGAAAGGTGGGGAAAAAAGGTATATACCTCGGCTACCTTATCCATGAGGGCCTTAAACTGTCAGTTTCATATGCTAAAATACCAACAGTTTCTGTTATCTCAATTGAAAAGTAAAATGTCACAACCTGAACAACCAGACATGAAGGAGTTGCAGGATTTGATGCATAGTGCAGAACAAGTGGGTAAACATACCTTACAATGTGGTTTTGATGCTCTAGAGGCCTCATGTAGAGCTGCTGTTACAGGCTCAGTCATCGTAGGCATGCCTGGCTCAAGGAACAAGCCTTGCCTGATCATGTCAAAGCTAAATTACTAGACGCCCCTCTTCAAAAGGATGTACTATTTGGGGCAAATGCTGAGGAAGCATTATGGAAAATGGAGGAAAAGGCTAAATCAATGCAAACTGTGAAAGAATTTCTGCAGGTTCAACCCCCACGTTTTAGTAGAAATTGGCCTTCCAAAAACTGGTCCTTTCCTGCCACAGACAGACCCCAAAGAGGCAGATACAGGCGCCCGAGGGGCAGGGGACAAACACAAGGCTCGTACAGAGGCAGACAATGGCAAGCTCCTACACAAAGAGGTGGTGAGGACAACTCACAATCTGTCAGAAAGCAAAACCAATGACTTTCCCCTTTGCATGCCAACCAGGTCTCAAATGGCAGCCCCCTTAGGAGGAAAGCTGGCACTATTCTCAAAAAATTGGCATATTGTCACAAAGGACAAATGGATCCTGAACATTATAAACAGAGGCTACAAATTCCATTTTCATACCCTTCCAAAAATGAAAGGCATGCCAAACCTGCCACACAATCAAAGGGCAGAGGCACAAAAGCAAATTTCAGATCTTATAAACATGAAAGCTATTCAAGAGGTACCTACACACGAACAAGGTCAAGGTTTTTATTCCAGGCTATTTCTGGTGCCAAGGAAGGGAAAAGATTGGAGACCTATTTTAGATCTTTCCATCCTAAACACATTCCTAGTCGTACCAAAATTCAAGATGCTCACTCTACAGCAACTTCTTCCCATGCTGGGCAAGGAGTCTTGGCTGGTAACACTGGACCTCAAGGAGGCATACCTGCATGTCCCAATCAGACAAAATTGCAGAAGATACCTCAGATTTCTTGCAGGTTCAACCCATTATCAATTCTCTGCATTGCCCTTTGGTTTATCTACTGTGCCCAGAGTATTCACGAAATGCCTGGCATCAGTAATTGCCTACTGCAGACTTCAAGGGATACAAATATACCCTTATTTGGACGACTGCCTGATCCAAGCGGACAGCAAGCACATTCTTCTGAAACATCTGGCTTATGTAATAATGTTATTAAACTCTCTAGGATACACAGTCAACAAAGAGAAATCAAGACTAATACCCTCTCGGAAGATAATTTTCCTGGGTGCCAATTTGGACACAAACACCCAGATGGCCTACCTCACGCCAGAAAAGCAGTGGCAACTAATTCAATATTTCAGAACACTGGCAAATTGCACCAGGCTGACTGCAAGGAAAATCCTGCAGGCTCTGGGATTCATGGCATCTTGCATCTTACTAATCCCATGTGCAAAGCTGCATATGAGAAAACTACAGTGGTACCTAAAAACATATGGTCTCAACACAGCCACAGTTTGGAAACAATAATACCACTAATTCCATGTCTGCAAAAGGAATTTCTGTGGTGGGCTCAAGCATGCCAAACAAACACAGGTCTTCCATTCAGCAAGCCTCAAGCAAATCAAGTCATCACAACAGACACCTCGGACTACGCCTGGGGGGCGCACATGACAGACCGGTGCATTCAGGGCAAACGGACCCAAAAGAAAAGCACCTTCACATCAATCAAAAAGAAATGCTAGCAATGATAAATGCTATTACAGCTTTCAAGGACCTTCTACAACCAGGTCAGCTATTGATAAGAACAGACAACACCACAGTTATGTGGTACATAAACAAGCAGGGAGGAACACATTCTTATCCCCTATGCAGACTGGCCATGTCACTTTGGAACATGGCCATGGACTTACAAATGGAACTACAAGCACAGTACTTGCCAGGCAAGGAAAACACGCTGGCAGACAACCTAAGCAGGAATATGATAGATCCACACAAATGGAAGTTGCATCCAAAAGTTTTTACAGAAATAATCCAAGAATGGGGAAGGCCAGACATAGATCTCTTTGCCTCCCACAAAAGTCATCAATTGACAAAATTCTGCTCAAGGATCTTCCATCCAAAGGCCTGGAGAGTGGACGCTCTCTCTTTCAGTTGGACATCAATGACAGTTTATGCCTTCCCACCTCTTCCTCTGCTGCCCAAAGTCCTATTGAAGACCAGAGCAGACAGACCAAAGATGATCTTCATTGCTCCGGACTGGCCAAGGCAACACTGGTACCCACTCCTGAGGAGCCTGATGCATTCCCCACCATGGACCCTGCCTCTAATGCCTCTTCTTCTGACTCAGCACAGCTTCAAAACTCTTCACAGTCAGCTGAAAACACTCAATCTAGCCGCATGGAAGATTCCTTAGCATCGCAGCAGGCCCTGCTCTCCAAGGAGGTGCAGGATGTCATTTTGGAGGCCAGAAGGCCATCGACTAGAAAAGCTTACTCTGCAAAATGGAAACGTTTTTGTTTGGAATGAGAAAAAGGGCCAGTGCCCTGGAAAACTGAATTTACCTCAAATACTACAATATTTGGCTGAACTGCTAAGCAGTGGACTTCGTTCTCCTCCATCAAAATCCATGCCTCAGCCATTTCTGCAGAATACAACACTGATCCACCTTTATTCTCTCACCCTCTATTAAGACAGTTCCTCAGAGGGGCTAAGAATTTAAGACCTCCAAGAAAACAACCAATACCTGCTTGGGATCTTAATTTCATTCTGGAAAAACTGACTTTGCCTCCTTTTGAGCCAGCTGCCTCATCAGATTTACAATATTTGTCCTGGAAAACAGCTTTCCTTCTGGCTATCACTTCAGCTCGTAGAGTTTCAGAACTACAGGCTCTTATGGCTGTCCAGCCTTTTATCATCTTCCATCAGGACAGAGTTTCATTACGTACCAACCCGTCCTTTATGCCTAAAGTGGTATCCAGGGTAGCTTTAAATCAGGCCATACATTTACCTACTTTTTATCCTAATCCTCAAAACAAAGGGGAGAGATTACTGCATTCCTTGGACTTCCAAAGACAACTGCGTTATTATTTGGACAGAACAAAACCTTTCAGAAAATCAGAACAGCTTTTTGTGGCCTATGCGGTAGGAGCTCAAGGAAAGTCAATATCCAAACAGACAATCTCAAAATGGATAGCCCACTGCATACACTTTTGCTATTCCTTTCATGGCAAAACTGTACCTACAGGCATTAGAACTCATTCTACCAGGGCCACAGCCACCTCTGCAGCCTTCCTCAGAGGAGTTCCTACCAAGGATATTTTAGAAGCAGCCACTTGGAGTTCTGTGCATACCTTCTCTAAGCACTACAACCTACCATTATACTCCAAATCTAGAGCAGGCTTTGCCACTGCAGTCTTGCAGGGCATTTTGGCTCCTCCTAGCGCCACCTAGTGCCTACCACCTCTTTCTTAGCTTTGGGATTCTACCCATCTGTTATGACTGCAGCTGTATGCACGATGAACATAGTACAGATGTTCTTCATCTCACATTGCTGCAGTCATAACCTGTGGGTAGTCCGCTGTCCTCGGTCGGCCCGAATACCAAAGTGTTAGGCTGGCGTCGGTCATGGTCGCTCAGATCTGACGTCAGTACGCCGTGGTACTAAAGCGCATGACCGACGCCATATCCTCAGTCTTTCTTGCCGCATGGTCCGAAGCAGAAGCAGCGTTTGCAAGTGCCGTTCGGCATCCTGAAATTTTCGTATTCTGAGTTTCAGACCGAAGACCAAGTTGGGCTAAGTACCCCGTTGGGGAATATTTTTGTCTTTTCTTGCCTCAGTTAAATCCGGATGTCAGAAAAAGTGAATAATTGTATTTCTTGTGGAAAACAGATACCTCATAGGGATTACCACTCTCTCTGTATTCCTTGCTTGGGGCCTGAGCACGACGTAGTCGGGTGTCTTTGTGCTAGATTTAATAACCGCACCATTAAGCTGAGGTTAGATTGTGCTAGGCTTGTCTTGAGCGGTGTAACTACAATATGCCGTCGGATCCTCCGGCCGCTACCGCTAAGAAGCGTAAGGAAAAATCGTTAAAGTCCAAGCAGGATGAGTCGTCCGTTACGGACGCCGGTTCTTAGAAACTACGGTGGAATCTGTGGATCCAGCCGAGGTTTCAGCTGAGTCTCAGGGGGAGCCTTTAATTTTGCAGGAGGTGGCCTCTCAGGAGTCGGGTCAGGCTGAGGGGGCCTCTCAGGTCTCTGTAGTCCCTTCTTTGCATAAGGTGGTTAGGCCTTCTACTTCTGTCTCTAAGGTATCTTCCAAGGTCAGGCCTGGTTTGTCTTCCTCTGGCGTCAGCCCTAGTTCTGCAGGTTCTGTACCTAAAAAGCATATGCTAAAAATGGCAGAGAATTTGATTACCTTAATCAGGGGTTCTATGCCCCCTCCAGATAAGAGGCCTAGGGTGGAGCCAGAGGTGGAAGGATTGGAGCATTCTTCAGATTACTCAGAGTCTTCGGCTGAAGACATTTAGGATTTTCCTCCTTATTCTGATTCAGATGCAGAGGATTCTAGTCCTTCTGCCCCCCCCCCCCCCCAGAGGATTTTTCTTTTTCAGAAACCCCGCATTCCATGAGGGAGCATTTTAAGTGGGAAGGTCAGGATTTCTCAGACTCTCGAAAGAGACTTAGGGAATTTTTGTTTTTACCACAACATAGGCCCTTGGCTATACCCCCTGTTTTGGATGTTGTTCAGGATGTTTTCTCTGAAGCTTCCCTTAATCCTGATTCTTTGCCTCCTGCCCCGGTCAAGCCAGACAGGTATTGCAGAGTGCCAGAGGCTCATAAATATTTGTATAAGAGCCCTAGAGCTGACCCGGAAACTGTTAGCCAGGGACCTAAGGGTGTCAGGGCTTCTGTTGTAAAGAATCCAGTTCCTATGGATAAAGATTCTAGAGCTTTGGATAGGTGGGGTAAAAAAGTGTATACCTCTTCCACTCTAGCAATGAGGGCTTTGAATTGCCAGTTTCATATGCTGAAGTACCAGAATTTTCTCCTAAGTCAGTTAAAATCTAAGGTAGATGCTTTGGCAGAGGGCATAGAGTGTAAGGAATTGCAGGATTTAGTTCATGCCTCTGATCAGGTGGGTAAGCATTCTTTGCAGTGTGGTTTTGATGCTCTACAGGCTTCTTCCAGGGTGGCTGCCACTGGATCAGTTATTCGTAGGCACGCCTGGCTTAAGGATCAGAACTTGTCAGAGCATGTTAAAGCTCGAATTTTGGATGCTCCCCTTCAATCTGAAGTTCTGTTTGGTTCTCCTGTGGAGTCAGTTTTGAAGAAAATGGAAGACAAAGATAAGTCTATGCAGACTGTTTAGGATTTTTTACAGGTGCAGCCCCCTAAGTTTAGCAGAAATTGGCCTACTAAGGGGGATGGGCTTATCCTGCTTCTGATTTTCAGTCTAGGGGCAGAACTAGACGTGGTAGGGGCAGAGCTCATGCTCAGGGTTCCTTCAGGCCTAGGACGTGGAGCTCCCCTGCACAATCTTCAGGTGAGGGCAGGGGTCAGCCTTTTCATAAACAGACCCAATGACCTGTATCTCCAGCTGCCAGATCCCTCCTGTCTGGCAGCTCCTCTGGGAGGAAAGTTGGCACTTTTCAGACAAAATTGGCTTTTAGTCACCCAGGACAAATGGGTGTTGGACATTATAGACCGAGGCTACAAGTTTTATTTTCACACCTTGCCTCCTTTCAAAGGCATGCCAGACGTTCCTCCTCAGCAAAAGTTGGAGGCTCACAAACAGATTTCTTTACTTTTAAAAATGGGGGCTATCCAGGAGGTTCCTCCGTCAGAAGTGGGCCTAGGATTTTATTCTCGCCTGTTTTTGGTACCAAAGAAAGGAAACACTTGGAGGCCAATTCTGGATTTGTCTATTCTCAACACATACCTGGACATTCCCAAATTCAAGATGTTAACTTTGCATCAGCTTCTGCCTCTGCTAGGCAAAGATCACTGGATGGTAACTCTGGATCTCCAAGAGGCTTATCTTCACATTCCTATCAGGCCCAGCTGCAGGAGGTTCCTGCGTTTTCAGACTGGCACTTTTCATTATCAGTTCTCTGCATTGCCCTTTGGCTTATCTACTGCGCCCAGGGTGTTCACAAAAGTCCTGGCTCCGGTGATAGCCTTCTTAAGACTAAGGGGAATACAAATTTATCCTTATCTGGACGATTGCCTGATTCTTGCTCAAGACAAAGTCAAGTTACTTCACCATCTTTAGTATGTTATGACAGTGTTAAGGTGCCTAGGGTATTCTGTGAACGAAACAAAGTCCAGTCTAGTACCCTCTCAGGACATGTGCTTTCTGGGTGTGAGACTGAACACAGCCTCTCAGATGGCGTTCTTGACCCCGGACAAACAAAGAAATCTTGCCCTTTACTTCCAGCAATTATCTCTACGGTCCAGGCTGACTGCAAGGACAGTCCTTCAGGCCTTGGGGTTCATGGCATCTTGTATTCTGGTGCTTCCCAATGCCAAACTGCATATGAGGAAGCTACAATGGTATCTCAAAAGCGTATGGACTCAACATTGCCACAATTTGGACACTGTCATTCAGATAATACCTTGCATCCAAAGGGAATTCTTGTGGTGGGCTCAGGAATGTCACCTAAACAAGGGACTCTCTGTGACCCGACCAGAGGCGAGTCAGATCTTAACGACAGATGCCTCAGACATGGCTTGGGGAGCACACTTCAATGGGAAATGGATTCAAGACACATGGCCTCCCAGACTACAACATTTGCATATCAACATGAAGGAGATGTTAGCAGTCCAATTTGCCCTGATGGCTTTCAAGGATCTACTTCGACCAGGACAGGTGTTGATTCAAACAGACAACACAACAGTCATGTGGTACATCAACAAGCAAGGGGGAACTCATTCGTACCCTCTTTGCAGACAAGCTATGATTTTGTGGGAGACTGCTCTCAGTTTGCACCTCACTCTTCAGGCAAGGTTTCTGCCGGGAGCACAGAACTCCTTAGCAGATGTTTTGAGCAGACAGATGGTGGATCCCCACGAGTGGAAATTGGATCCTCATGTATTTCAACAGTTGACGGTGGCTTGGTACATAGATCTGTTCGCTTCTCCACTAAATTTCCAACTGCCAAAGTTTTGCACAAAGCTGTTTCACCCAAAAGCTTGGAAAGTGGATGCTCTATCATTCAGTTGGATCAGCCTTCACGTCTATGCCTTTCCTCCTCTGCCTCTTCTTCCCAAGGTGCTCTTGAAGGTCAGACAGGACAAGCCTTGCATGATTCTCATAGCTCCAGATTGGCCACGTCAGCACTGGTACCCTCTGCTGAGGAGTTTAGTACGGGAGCCTCCTTGGCCTTTGCCATCAGTTCCACACCTTTTGTCCCAGGCAAGCAATCATTTCCGCAATGTCAGGATACAGTCCCTGCATCTGACAGCTTGGCATATTCTGTTTTAGACCCTGGGGGGGTCGCAGCTTCCTCAACAAGTTTTGAATGTCATTTTGGAGGCCAGACGGCCTAGTACCAGGAAAGTTTATGCTGATAAATGCAGGAGATTTTTTCTTTGGAGCAAAACAAAGAGCTTTGATGTCTCTGTGCCTAATTTGAGTGTTTCACTTCAGTATCTTACAGATTTATTAGACAAGGGTTTGTCTTTCTCCTCTGTAAAAGTTCATGCTGCAGCCATTTCTGCTCACTATGACTGTGACCCTCCTTTATTTTCTCACCCTTTGTTTAAGCAATTTCTTAGAGGGGCAAAAAACATAAGACCCCCACGTAGAGCTCCTACTCCTTCCTGGGATCTCAATTTTGTGTTGGAAAAGCTCACTTTACCTCCTTTTGAACCTGCAGCTACTACGGAGTTGAAGTTTTTGTCTTGGAAGACTGCTTTTTTGTTGGCCATTACGTCTGCTAGAAGGGTATCTGAATTACAGGCTCTAATGGCAGTTGAACCCTTCTTGATATTTCATAAAGATAGGGTCACCCTGCGTACTAACCCTACCTTTATGCCTAAGGTTGTTTCTAATGTGGCATTAAACCAATCTATTCATTTGCCTACATTTTATGCTGATCCCCAAAATAAAGGGGAGAAAATTTTGCACTCTTTGGATATTCACAGGCAGTTGCGTTATTATTTGAGCAGAACCAAAGGGTTCAGGCAGTCTCAACAGTTGTTTGTTTCTTTTGCTTTGGGTTCTCAGGGGAAACCTGTTTCAAAACAAACTATTTCTAAGTGGATTGGCCATTGTATTGCTTTTTGTTATTCTCATCATGGTAAGGAGGTTCCGGCTGGAATCAGACCTCATTCCACTAGGGCTACTGCCACTTCTACTGCTTTTTTAAGGGGTGTAGCTACTAAAGATATTTTGGAGGCAGCTACTTGGAGTTCAGTGCACACTTTTTCTAAGCATTACCATCTCCCTCTTTATTCCAAATCTAGGGCTGGGTTTGCCACTGCAGTTTTACAGGGCATGTTAGCAGCTCCCAATGCTTTATGATTTTGCCAACCCCCCTTTACCTTTGCTTTGGGATTCTACCCACAGGTTATGACTGCAGCAATGTGAGATGAAGAACATAGTACAGTTTTGTACCTACCATAAATGTAGATGTTCAAAGATCCACATTGCTGCAGTCCAATTTACCCTCCCTCCTTCCCCTCTGTAGTTTGGGGTGGTTTTGTTGTTGGTGTTGTAAATATTGTTTCTACATGGGTGATTGGGTGTTTTTCCATGTTTGGCTATGGCCTTTCTTTTTGAGGCCTTCTGACATCTGGGGCAAGAAAGACTGAGGATATGGCGTCGGTCATGCGCTTTAGTACCACGGCGTACTGACGTCAGATCCGAGCGACCATGACCGACGCCAGCCTAACACTTTGGTATTCGGGCCGACCGAGGACAGCGGACTACCCACAGGTTATGACTGCAGCAATGTGGATCTTCGAACATCTACATTTATGGTAGGTACAAAACTGTACTTTTTGTACCTACCATAAATGTAGATGTTCAAGTGCTAATACAGCTGCAGTCCAGGTTTCCCTCCCTCCTTCCCCTCTAGGGGTCTTCTTTTATGGTGTATTTGCTTGCAACTACTGGTCTTTGATTATATTGCATTGCATTATTACATAATTTTATGTATTGCCTTCTTTCTGGGGGCACCTGACATCTGGGGCAAGAAAAACTGAAGAAAATGGCGTCGGCTGGTTCTTTTATACCCCTGTTGCACTGACGTCAGGGAAGAAGCGATGACAACCGACGCCGGACCTAGACTTTGGAATTCGGCTGACCGAGGACCCGCCTGACGGCAGGAGAACCCATCTGTTATGACTGCAGCTGTATTAGCACTCGAACATCTACATTTATGGTAGGTACAAAACTGTACTTTTCACTGTTGCAGTCATTACACTTGGGTTATCCTGCTGGCAGGCTACCCGCAGTCGGCCCAAGTTCCAAAGTCTAGGTCCGGCGTCGGTTGCTGTCGCCTCTTCCCTGACGTCAGTGCACCAGGGGTATAAAAGATGCAACCGACGCCATTTTCTTCAGTCTTTCTTGCTGCGCGGTGCCCGAAGCAAAAGCAGTTTGCGAGTGCCGGTCAGCCGACTCCTGAGATTTTCAAAATTGAGTTTCAGAACCGAAGTCTTCAATAAAGCTAAGTACCCCGTTGGGGAAACTTTTTCTTGCTCCAGACCAATGTCAGTAAAAGTTAATAATTGTTTTTCTTGTGGGAAGCAAATACCTCATAAGGACTTTCACTCTTACTGTATTCCTTGCCTAGGCCCTGACCACGACATTACTAGTTGTCGGTTTTGTGTTAGATTCAACAAACGCACTATTAAACGTCGGTTTGATTTTGCTTTACATTATTTTGTCCGAAGGCTTAACTACATAATGCCGTTGGAACAACCGATGACCGGAATTTATAAAAAACGCGAAGACAAAGAAAAGGACAGGTATCCGAGGTCCAAAACCGACGACGAAGCCTCTTCTAGGCCAGTCGCCGGTTCGCCGGTTCTCAGTGAGGTGCTTTCGCAGCCCCTGACACCCGCTACTTTCAGAGCCACAGGCTGGATCTGACAGCCATGTGGAGACACCGAGGCCTGTAGAAACTCAAGGTATTGGGCCTGCGGAAACTATTCCCTCAGATGGGTCCCGAGCCGCTGAGCAGGCATCGGCTTCTGAGGGTGTTTTCAGACCTTCACAGCTTACTATTAAGTCCACTACAGCAACCAAGGCAAAGTCAAAAACACCTTTAAAGACAAGGAAACAAGTACAGCATTCTTCTGAACAGTCATCCATGCCAAAGAAACAGATGCTTAAAATGGCCGAAGACCTAATTACTTTAATCAGGGGTTCCCATCCCCCTCCTGACAAAAGGCCTAGGCAAGACCCTGACTATGATTCCTCTGACCAGGTTTCTATTTCCTTTGATTCCTCTTCTGATCAGGGATATTCTCTCCCTCCCTATGAGGACTCTGATGCAGAAGAGTCTATACCTTCAGCCTCTCTGCCTGAGGATTATTCATTTGGGGAAACCCTACACACCATGAGGGAGAATTTCCATTGGGAGAGCCAGGATTACTCAGAATCCAAGAAAAGGCTCAGAAACTTTCTTTTATTGCCTCAGCACAGGCTCCTGGCTATTCCCCCTGTGCTTGATATTGTTGATGATGTTTTCTCTGAATCCAGTCTGTCTTCTGATTCTTTACCCCCTGCACCAGTCAAGCCAGACAGGTACTACAGGGTCCCAGACTCTCCTAAATTTCTTTACAAAAACCCTGCTGCAGACCCAGAAACAATTTCTCAGGGTCCTAAAGGGGTTAAGGCTTCCACTGCTAAAAATCCTGTCCCCTCGGATAGGGATTCCAGAGCTCTGGATAGATGGGGGGAAAAAAGTTTACACTTCTGCTACTTTAGCTGTAAGGGCTTTAAATTGCCAGTTTCACATGCTTAAATATCAACAGTACCTCATGTCCATGTTAAAACAGAAAATGGTTACAAACTCAGAAAGTCCTGACAGTAAGGAAATGCAGGATTTATTGCATGCAGCTGAACAAGTGGGAAAACATACTCTACAATGTGGTTTTGATTCATTAGAGGCTTCTTGTAGAGCTGCAGTTACAGGCTCTGTCATTCGAAGGCATGCTTGGTTGAAAGAACAAAGATTACCTGAACATGTTAAAGTAAAATTATTGGATGCTCCACTACAGCATGATACTTTGTTTGGTGTTAAGGCAGAAGAGGTGTTAAAGAAAATGGAGGATAATGCAAAATCAATGCAGACAGTAAAGGATTTCTTACAGGTTCAGCCACCTAGATTTAGCAGAAACTGGCCTTCTAAAAATTGGTCCTTTCCGGTGTCAGACAGGCCACAAAGAGGCAGATACAGATGCCCAAGAGACAGATCTCAGTCCCAAGGCTCCTACAAACCTAAACAATGGGGTGCTTCAGCCCCCAAAGGAGGAGAAGACAAATCACAACCTTATAGGAAACGGTCCCAATGACTTCCCTCTACAGATGCCAAGCACTTAGCTTTTGGCAGCACCCCTAAGGGAAAAGCTAGCACTTTTCTCAAAAAATTGGCATATAATCACCCAGGACAAATGGGTACTGAATATTGTTTCTCAAGGTTACAGGTTCCACTTTCACATCCTTCCAAAATCAAAAGGTATGCCGGACCTGCCACAAAACCAATGGGCAGAGGTACAAAAACAAATTGCTGCTCTCATGGACATGGGAGCTATTCAAAGAGTACCACAGCAAGAACAGGGACAAGGATTTTACTCAAGACTTTTCCTAGTACCCAGAAAGGACAAAGCTTGGAGACCAATACTGGACTTGTCAATCCTAAATACTTTCCTGGATGTTCCAAAATTCAAAATGTTAACACTACAGCAACTTCTACCCATGCTGGGCAAGAAGGCTTGGCTAGTTACTTTGGACCTCAAGGAGGCATACCTGCATGTCTCAGACAGTCATGCAGAAGATACCTCAGATTCAAGGCTGGCTCAATGCATTACCAATTCTCTGCACTGCCCTTTGGCTTATCTACTGTGCCCAGGGTCTTTACAAAGTGCCTGGCACCAGTAATTGCATTCTGCAGACAAAGAGGAATACAAATATATCCTTACTTGGATGACTGTCTAATTCAAGAAGAGAACGAGGACATTCTTCTACAGCATCTGGCGTTTGTGAAAAGACTTCTAACATGCCTAGGGTACACAGTCAATGAAAAGAAATCAAAACTAGTACCCTCTCAAGAGATAATATTCCTGGGTGCAAGCTTAAATACAACTGCCCAGATGGCTTATCTCATGCCAGACAAACAAAGGCAACTGACTACCTGTTTAAAAATATTGGCAACAAAGGCCCAGTTATCTGCAAGAAAAGTTCTGCAGGCTTTGGGCTTCATGGCATCCTGCATCCTACTAATTCCATATGCAAGACTGCATATGAGGAAACTTCAATGGTACCTAAAAAGTGGTTGAACTCTACACTGCCACGGCCTGGAAACAATGATTACTCTCATTCCCTGCCGGCAACAGGAGTTTCGATGGTGGGCGAAGGCTTGTCACCAGAACAAGGGATAGCCATTCACATTACCCCCACTCTGACAGACACTAACAACAGATGCATCAGATTATGCCTGGGGGGCGCACATGACAGGAAGATACATTCAGGGCACATGTTCCTCAAACCAAATGCATCTACATATCAATCAAAAAGAGATGCTAGCTGTTCAAAATGCCCTGACAGCCTTCAAGAACCTACTACATCCAGGACAACTACTGATAAACACAGACAACACCTCGGTTATGTGGTATATAAACAAGCAGGGGGCACATATTCTTACCCCCTTTGCAGACTAGCCATGACTTTGTGGGACACAGCATTGACTTACCAAGTACATCTGCAAGCACAATTCCTGCCAGGAAAGGAAAATACTCCGGCAGACGAACTAAGCAGAAACCTCATGGATCCCCATGAGTGGCAGCTGGATCCACAAGTCTTCAGCATGATAACAAGGAAATGGGGATGCCCGGACATAGATCTATTTGCCTCCTCTCACAACTACCAACTAAAAATATTCTGCACAAGGACTTATCACAGACAAGCATGGAAAGTGAACGCCCTATCTTTCAGCTGGAAAAACCTGTCTGTATATTCCTTTCCTCCACTACCTCTCCTCCCCAAGGTACTCCTAATGGTCAGACAGGAGAAGCCAAAGATGATACTGATTGCCCCAGACTGGCCCCTCCAGTACTGGTATCCAGTCCTAAGGAAGTTGTCTCAATGCCCAGCTTGGACCTTACCTCAAACATCCCATCTACTATCCCAGCAAAACAATCAGATCCTGCACAGCCAACTCAAGACTTTAAACCTGGCAGCATGGCGGATAATGTAATTATACAAAACACACATCTCACTAAAGCTGTGATGGATTTCATTTTGGAAGCCAGAAGGCCTAGTACTAGAAGATCTTATGCTGGAAAATGGAAGAGATTCTGTGCTTGGAATCAGGCACATGGAACTCATACAGCTGTACCACATATTCCTCAGATTTTGCAATACTTAACCGAGATGCTGGACATAGGCCTATCTTTTTCATCCATTAAAATCTATGCCTCTGCCATTTTAGCTCATTACAATACAGAGCCACCAGTCTTTTCTCATCCTTTGTTAAAGCAGTACCTCAGAGGAGCCAAAAATTTAAGGCCTCCAAGGAGATCACCAATACCTGCATGGGACCTCAACTATGTCTTGGAAAAACTCACCCTGCCTCCTTTTAAGCCAGCTGCTACTGCTGACATAAAGTTTTTATCTTGGAAAACAGCTCTGCTCCTAGCAATAACTTCTGCAAGATGAGTTTCAGAGCTACAGGCACTCATGGCTGTGGAACCTTTTATCATGTTTTATCCAGACAGGGTTTCTCTTGAGGACAAACCCAACATTTATGCCTAAGATGGTGTCCAGTGTGGCTCTTAACCAAACTATTCATCTGCCAACTTTTTATCCACACCCACAGAACAAGGGGGAGAGAATTCTGCATTCATTGGACATACACAGACAGCTTAGATTCAACTTGGACAGAACAAAAGTTTTCAGGAAGACACAGCAATTACTAGTGACATATGCTGCAGGATCACAAGGAAAGGCTATCTCAAAGCAAACTATTTCAAAGTGGATAGGCCACTGCATTCGTTTCTGCTATTCTCACCATGGCAAACCAGTTGCTAAGGGCATTAGGCCACATTCAACCAGAGCTGCAGCCACTTCAGCAGCCTTTCTCAGGGGAGTACCAAACAAAGACATTTTAGAGGCTGCTACTTGGAGTTCAGTGCACACCTTTACAAAGCATTATCCTCTGCCACTTTACTCTAAATCCAGAGCAGGCTTTGTCACTGCAGATGTCCTTCATGGATGCATCTGCAGTCATAACAACTGGGTTGTCCTGTCGTCAGGCAGCCCTTCAGTCGGCCGGATTCCAAAGTCCGGGTCCGGCTTCGGCTGATGTTGCACTTCACCCGACGTCATCTCTGTTGGTCTTCGGGTATAAAAGCATCAGCCGACGCCATTTTCCTCAGTCTTTCTTGCCGCATGGCTCCCGAAGCAGAAGCTGTTCGCAAGTGCCGGTCGGTCGGATCCAGAGATTACTTCTACCGAATACTCCCGTTGGGGACTCTTTCTTGCCTCAGCCGATGTCAGAAAAAGTTAATAATTGTTTAACCTGTGGGAAACAAATACCTCATAAAGATTTCCACTCTTATTGTCTGCCTTGTTTAGGCCCAGCCCACGACGTAGCAGCCTGTTCGGCCTGTGCTTCTTTCAACCGACGAACGCTTAGGCGGCGGTCGGAGTTTGCAGAACAGTTTTTCGGTTCTGATTTTGCGTACATTATGCCGCCGGATCCTCCGACTACCCAATCTGCCAAAACGCAAAGATAAAGACCGACACTTCGGTCCGCGGTTTCGCCGAAACCATGGTTAAGCAAACGCGAGTGTCTCGGTTTCGGCGAAACCGAGAAAACTGATCAAAGTACAGCTGAACCTATCTCTACAACTGAGGCCCCTGCTACCACTCTTGAATCGGCCTCAGAAATTTTATCCACTACGGTGGTTGCCACTGACTTATCAGACACCATTCCCTTGGATGTCTCTACCCCAGCGTGGTGCTGCTAGGCCTCCAGCAGCCATGTCCATTAAGGCCTTCGCCAGGGCTAAAGCAGCCAAGACTACTAAGACAGTGCCTGTTAAACCCCCACAACCAGGCCCTCTTCTAGTTCTCAAATGCTTACTTTGGCAGAAGATTTAATTTCATTAATTAGAGGATCTCAGTCTCACCCAGACAGGGCCTCTCAGCCCCAGAGAAGAGACCTAGGGCAGAGCCCCTGAGCCAGTGTCCTCTGATGATTCTGCTGACGAATCAGACATAACTGACCAGCCAGAGGCTCCTTTCTCCAATTTTGAAGATTCTGATGCTGAAGAATCCATTCCAGCTGCTTCTCCACCAGAAGAATTCTCCTTTGGGGAAACCTTACATGCCATGAGAGCAGTTCCAATGGCAGCAACAGGATTTTCAGACTCCAGAAAAGACTTAGGACCTTTCTGCACCTCCCACAGCACAGGCCCTTAGCTATACCTCCTGTTCTCTCTGTGGTGGATGATGCTTTCAATGATGTCTGCTCGCCAGATTCCTTACCCCAGCCCCTGCCAAACCAGACAGATTTTACAGGGTGCCAGATACTCATCACCACCTTTACAAGGCCCCACTTGCAGACCCCAAAACTATATCCCAGGGTCCCAAGGCAGTAGCCGACCATAGCTAAAAACCCTATTCCTTCTGAAAGGGAAGCAAGGTCATTAGACAGATGGGGTAAAAGGTCTACACTTCAGCTACTCTCTCAGCTAGAGCTTTAAACTGTCAGTTTCACATGATACAATACCAAGAGTTTATGCTTGATCAGTTAACTAAAAACTAACCACTGATGAATCTCTTGATAAGAAATATGTATTAGAAATGGTAAATAACATACAACAGGTTAGCAACCATTCCTTAAAATGTGGCTATGATGCACTGGAGGCTTCATTTATATCAGCCATGACTGGCACAGTGATAAGAAGGCATGCATGGCTAAAGGAGCAAGCTTTACGGATCATGTTAAAGCTAAGTTGCTAGATGCTCCTATGGATAAGACAAGTTTGTTTGGTACACCTGCCCAGCAGGTTATGAAGAAAATGGAAGAAAAGGCAAAATCTGTTCAAACGGCTAAAGATTTCTTGCAGGTTCAACCCCCAAGGTTTAGCAGGAACTGGCCTGCCAAAAATTGGTCCTTTCCTGACTCCACAAAATTTCAAAGGGGCAGGAATAGACGTTCCAGAGGCAGAAACCAATCCAGAGGAGGTGCCTACAGAGGACGACAGTGGCAAGGTAACAACAGAGGCACAGACACAACCACTGCCACTACATCAGCACAACCACAGTGACTTAACCCTAAATCCGCCTACCAGGGAACAAATAGCAGCTCCTCTAGGCGGAAAGTTAACCTTATTTTCAAAGAACTGGCACTACATAACAAAAGACAAGTGGATTTTACAAACCATAGATCAAGGTTACCGGTTTCACTTCCACACTTTACCAGTCAAAGAGGAATGCCAAATCTACCTCCAAATCAAAAACAGAGGCACTACAACAGATAATGGAGTTAGCAAACATGAGAGCTGTGGAAAGAGTGCCAACAGCAGAGCAAGGAAAGGGTTCTACTCCAGACTATTCCTAGTTCCAAGAAAGGAAAAAGTTGGAGACCAATTCTCGACCTGTCCACCTTAAATACATACATCATTGTCCCAAAATTCAAAATGCTGACCCTACAGCAACTTCTTCCCATGCTGGGCAAGGAGTCTTGGCTGGTAACTCTAGATCTCAAGGAGGCATACCTGCACGCCCCATTCGACCAATCTGCAGAAGATACCTCAGATTTCTTGCAGGATCAGAGCACTATCAATTCTCAGCATTGCCCTTTGGCTTATCTACTGCCCAGAGTATTCACAAAATGCCTGGCATCAGTAATCTCCCATTGCAGACTACAGGGAATTCAAATTTACCCATACCTGGACGACTGCCTGCTACAAGGGACAACAAAAGCAAGCTGACAACAGATTTACAAAGGGTCATTTACTTGCTACAAGCACTGGGATACACAGTCAATTTACAAAAGTCAAGGCTGATACCATCCCAAACAAGGACATTCTTGGGCGAATTGGACACAGTAAAACAAATGGCATTCCTGACTACAGAAAAACAAAAGAACTCCTCTTTACTTCTTGGCACTAACAAAACTGAACAAGTTAACAGCAAGAAAAGTACTGCAGGCCTTGGGCTTCATGGCATCATGCATAATCTTGGTCCCATTTGCCAGACTACATATGAGAAAACTACAGTGGTACCTAAAGAATTTATGGTCCCAACACAGACACAGCCTAGAAACAGAAATCCCACTAATTCCATGCTTAAAGCAGGAGTTCCTATGGTGGGCTCAGGCATGTCAGTCAAACCCAGGCCTACCCTTTCGCAGATGTCAAGCAAGCCAGACCATCACAACAGATGCTTCAGACCTAGGATGGGGGGCCCACATGCTGGACAAATGCGTGCAAGGATTGTGGACACAGGATCAACTTCACCTGCACATCAACCTAAAAGAAATGCTGGCAGTAAAACTGGCAATCCAAAAGTTCAAACCATTTCTCCAAGAGGGCCAGTTGATGATAAGGACAGACAACACCACAGTCATGTGGTACATCAACAAACAGGGAGGCACTCATTCATACCCCTATGCAGAATGACTTTGGAGCTGTGGACCCTGGCACTCAGCTACAACATCCAGTTACAGGCAATATTTGTACCGGGAAAAGAAAATACTCTAGCAGACATGTTAAGCAGAACCACATCGGATGCCCACGAATGGAAGCTGCACCCGGACATCTTCAAGACCATCTCAAAGAAATGGGGAATGCCTCAGATAGATCTATTCGCATCACCTCTCAATCACCAGCTCAAAAAGTTCTGCACAAGGACATTCTACCCACTAGCATGGAAAGTGGATTCGCTCTCCTTCAGCTGGAAAGGCCTAACAGCATATGCATTCCCACCTCTTCCCTTGATACACAAAGTACTACTAAAAATCAAGGAAGAACGTCCAAGGATAATCCTGATAGCTCCAAACTGGCCAAGACAACACTGGTACCCACTGCTGAGGAGCATGTCTCGGAACAATATGTGGCCAATACCCTGATGCCTTTGATGTTAACTCAGAACAACTACAGCATCATACATCCAAACCTAAAACGTTGCAACTGACTGCATGGAACATCACATAGCAGCAGCTAATCCAGAACTTTCCCAAAGAGTTAAAGACATTATTCTTGAAGCACGCAGACCTTCAACTAGAAGGAACTATGCTGGAAAATGGAAAAGGTTTGTCATTTGGAGTACGGAAAGAGGAAAAGATGTGTCAAACATAGATATGCCTAACATTCTGGAGTATCTGGCGAACTTCTTCATTCAGGCCTGTCCTACTCCTCCATCAAGATACATGCATCAGCTATTTCAGCAGAATACAGCTTTGATCCACCTGTTTTTTCGCACCCTTTGCTCAGGCAGTTCCTCAGAGGAATCAAGAATGTAAAACCTCCAAGGAAACCACCATTACCAGCTTGGGACTTAAACTTTGTGCTAGAAAAGTTGACACTATCACCCTTTGAACCAGCAGCAACAGCAGACCTACAACACCTGTCATGGAAAACTGCTTTCCTACTGGCAATTACTTCAGCAAGGAGGGTTTCAGAACTACAGGCCTTAATGGCAGTGCAACCCTTCCTAATCTTCCACCAAGATAGAGTGTCCATGAGGACTAATCCTACATTTATGCCTAAGGTGGTATCCAGAGTGTCTTTAAACCAGGCAATCCACCTACCTACCTTCTTTCCCAACCCACAAAACAGAGGGGAAAGAATACTGCATACCTTGGATGTACATAAACAGCTACGCTACTACTTGGACAGAACAAAAAATAGCAGAAAGACTGACCAACTTTTTGTAGCCTATGCAACAGGAAGGGAAGGAAAAGCTATTTCCAAACAGACAATCTCCAAATGGATAGGAAATTGCATACGATTCTGTTACTCCTTCCATGGAAAACCAATTCCACAGAACATAAGACCTCATTCTACAAGGGCAACAGCCACTACCACTGCCTTCTTACGAGGAGTGGCAACCAAAGACATTATTGAGGCGGCTACTTGGACCTCCGTGCATACATTTGCCAAGCATTATAATTTGCCTCTATATTCCAGATCCCGAGCAGGGTTTGCCACTGCGGTACTGCAAGGGATCCTAAACACACCATAATCTACTTTTATCCTCCTCCCCTAGTTGGCTATGGTATTCTACCCAGTTGTTATGACTGCAGATGCATCCATGAAGGACATAGTACAGTTTTGTACCTACCATAAATGTAGATGTCCGAACTGGATAGCATCTGCAGTCAGGATTACCCTCCCTCCTTCCCTCTGTGGTACTCCTAGGGTGTTTACCCTCCTAATAGCTAGCTGGTGGGGGGGAGTCTTTTATGGTGTATTTGTTTGTATATATGTACATACATGCTTATTTTTGTGTTTACCTCTATCTTTTGGAAACATTGGCATCTATCCAAATTTTAGCCTTCAAGAGGGCTACTGGCATCTGGGGCAAGAAACACTGAGGAAAATGGCGTCGGCTGATGCTTTTATACCCGAAGACCAACAGAGATGACGTCGGGTGAAGTGCGACATCAGCCGAAGCCGGACCCGGACTTTGGAATCCGGCCGACTGAAGGGCTGCCTGACGACAGGACAACCCAGTTGTTATGACTGCAGATGCTATCCAGTTCGGACATCTACATTTATGGTAGGTACAAAACTGTACTTTCTGCAGGGACTCATAGCCATTCCTAATGCTGTTTAGCTCCAGCCTCCCAACCTTAGCTTTGGGACTCTACCCAAGTGTAATGACTGCAACAGTGAAACATGAAGAACATAGTACAGTTGTGTACACTTACCATAAATGTAGATGTTCGAGTGTATTCACTGTTGCAGTCCAGGTTACCCTCCCGCCATCCCCCTTTTTCCTGCTGGAACTTATCTTTCCTTCTCTGATTTATACAACCTATGTGGTGTATTTGCTTGTAGATGAAGATAAAGTTTATATGGGTACATGTATTTATATATATATATATATATATATATATATATATATATATATATATATATATATAAATTTTGCCTACCCTTTCAGGGGGCACCTGACATCTGGGGCAAGAAAAACTGAAGAAAATGGCGTCTGCCGCTTCTTTTATACCCCTGATGACCTGATGCCTGACAGCAACCGATGCAGGACCCAAGACTTTGGAATTCAGGCCGACTGAGGGCAACCTGCTAGCAAGATTACCCAAATGTAATGACTGCAACAGTGAATACACTCAAACATCTACATTTATGGTAAGTGTACACAACTGTACTTTATTTGTGTCCAAGATAACCCCTATGAATTCTGTCGACTGAGATGGGGTGAGGTTGGATTTTTGCCAGTTTATGGTTATGCCTAGCCTTTGTGCAGTGAGGAGAGAGTATGCCAGGGCTTCTTCCAATAGATGTCTGGTGGGGCGGAAGTGAGTCAGTTGTCTAGGTATGGAAACACCTGGAATCCTTGAAGTCACAAGTGAGCTGTGACAACTGCCATGCACTTTGTGAACACTCTGGGGGCTGTAGAGAGTCCGAAGGGTAGTACTCTGAACTGGTAGTGACTGGCTCCTGCACAGAAGCGCAGAAATCTTCTTGGTGGCCTGTCCACTTTTATGTAGTAGTACGCATCTTGAAGATCTATCGAGCACATCCATTCATCTTTTTCCAAAAGCGGGAGGATAGACTGTATTGTGACCATCCGGAATTTTTGTACTCTCACAAACTTGTTCAGTACACTGAGATCCAAAATTGGTCTCCAGTCCCTGGTTTTCTTTGGCACCAAAAATAGTTTTGAGTAGAATCCGGATCCTATCTGGTCTGGAGGGACTATTTGGATGACTCTCTTTCTTAGCAGCTTTTCTATCTCTAGTGCTGCTTCTTCCCTTTGACTGGGTGGAACGTCGGGAAGGTTTTTTGAAGGGACAGGACAAAGATTGAAGGGGATATAATAATCTCTGGTTATAATCCTTTGTACCCAAGAATCGGTGGTGATGGTTAGCCAGGCAGAAGGGTATAAGGAGAAACGTCCTCCAACCACCTCCAGAGGAAAGGAGTTGGGCCGCTCTTCAGGAGCACTGGTAGGATTGACCAGGGAAAGAATCCCTGGATCCCTGGCTATGCGGACCCCATCTGCCCTGAAAGGAGCATCTTCCCTGTGAGTTCCCCCTCTGCCTCTAGGGGAGAACTCGGCCTGTGTGTCACGGAAAGGACCCTGAGATTTCTTCAACCATGTCTTCCCACTCTTTTGGTTTTGGGAGAAAGCATGTTGAGGGGAAGAATAACAGACACCTATGGCTGAAAGGCTCTTACCGTCCTGTTCACATCTGGCCAGTGTGCTTTTAACTTTGGGTCCAAACAATGAGGAGGCCTCAATGGGAGCATTAAGAAAGGAAGCCTTAAAGGGTTCCATGAAATTGCACAAGCGGATCCAGGCATGTCGTCTCAAGACTGCAGCTGAACCCGCTGCTCTAGCTGCTCCTTCTGATGCATGAGATAACAGTCGCATTGAGGAGTTGGATATTGACTCAATGGTGGCCAGCTGAGAGTTCTCTTTGTCACGGACCTCATCAGATATGGCACCAGCCAAGGTTTCAGAGAGCTCAGAAATCAAATCCCTTTGAAGTCTGTTAAAGTGTGCCATATAATTCAGGGACCTGATAGCAAAGGTCGCTGATGCAAAGGTGCACTTCCCTATCCTGTCCAGGGCCCGGGACTCTTTGTTAGGCGGATGGACAGTCTGGCTTTCTTCTTCTGCGAGATCTTTTTTTGTTGCGGCCGCCACCACCAAAGCATCCACAAGAAGACCTTTTGACCAATGGAGATCCATAGCAGGAGGGGACAAAATCTTATCTGGCCTCCAGGGAATAGCTTTTTCAGTGTCAGGAGCCTTCCAAGCATGCTGCACGATAAGCCGGACAAGTTCATCGGCAGGTGGAGTAACCCAGGAGGTAGGGGGCTGGGCACGAAAGGCCTGCAGGAACAGAGATTCCTCAGAAGTTGGATTAGAGGACTGCCAGTCACCTCTCTGTTTCAGGATTTTGAGGATATCACCAAAGGATACTCAGAGGGTGACCGAGGGGATCCTTCCCTCTCATCAAAATCTATGTCTTCAGTGAGGGACTCTTCTGTGGAGTCCATGTGCTTCCTCTTACACAAACTTTACCAGTGGACTTCCTCAGTGGGAGAAGCTGGGGAACACAGCGGAAAAGGGGTTTCCTGTGGGAATATATCCTGAGGCCCTTGCACCTGGTGTCTGCTCAGTGCAACTTGTGAAACCAGTATACCAGAGGAGGGCGGAGGGATGGACAGTCCAGTATCGCCAGCAGCAGCGAAAGCCTTCTCCATCAGTTGGAAGGCTGGCCCACCTGAAGAGGAGTGAATGTCTAGGACAGGGGTCACCCACCCTAATTGGCTCAGCCTGCCGACCCGGAGTCCCTGGATGGCTGTGGAGCAGCAAACTATGCATGTCACAACTGACATCCTGGGTCATAGCAAAACTTTTCTGCCATGAAGGCAACTGCGGTTCCTTAGTGAGATCCATAAAGGGAACCGCAGAAGGGGAAGACTGTGCTATATCCATGGACTTCAAAGGCAATGAAGGAGGAGAATAAGAAGGGGTCTTTGGAGACGGGTAATCACCTCCCAAGGAAGGATAGTTCCTTGGGGGGGTGGGATACCTCTGGCCAAGAGTACCTGATCCACAAGACGCAACACATCGTATTCGGAAAGGCTTCTAGTGGACCTCACGGAGACTGAGGGAGAAACAGGCCTGTCCACACAAGAGGCAAACTCGGTGCCCATCTCACCAGTCCGCACCGAGAACAACGGTGCTGTGAGAGACTGGACTACGGGTGTCTGCACCAAAGAAGTCATCGTTGCCGAGGTCATGGTCTGCACCGACACAGGGATCGGTGTCGAAGTGGTTGTCACTACCAAAGAGGGAACCAACAAAACTGGAGTCAACAATAAAGGCGTCGGTTCCGAGGAAGATCTCGGAGCCGACTTGGTCAAGGTCTGCACCGACTGAACAGTCAGTGCCGATGCAGTGGTAATAGTCTGAACTGAGGAGCCCCTCGGTGCCGATATAGTGAAGGCTGCAGGAGAAGACGGAGCCGAGATCACTAATGGAGCTGAAGGCCTCGGTGCCAAAGTTCTAAGTACCAAAAGCACTGAGGCTGACTGAGCTCCAGAGCCGAAACTTTAGCCTTTTTAGGATGTTCATCATGTTACCCTGCTGCAGTCATCACACTTGGGTTATCCTGCCATCAGGCAGTCCCGCAGTCGGCCCGAATTCCAAAGTCTTGGTCCGGTGTCGGTTGCTGTTGCTTCTTCCCTGACGTCAGTGTGCCAGGAGTATATAAGAGGCATCCGACGCCATTTTCTCCAGTCTTTCTTGCCGCGCGGTGCCTGAAACAGAAGCAGTTCGCAAGTGCCGGTCAGCCGACTCCCCGTTGGGGAACATTTTCTTGCCTCAGTCCAATGTCAGAAAAAGTTAACAATTGCATTTCTTATGGGAAGCAAATACCTCATAAGGACTTCCATTCCTATTGTATTCCTTGCATAGGCCCAGACCACGATGTCACAGGTTGTTGGTTTTGCGCTAGGTTTAATAAACGCACTATCAAATGCCGTTTTGACTTCGCACGGCATTATTTTGGTAGGAAATTTAATTATATCATGCCGCCGGAGCAACCGATGACCGCAATTCATAAAAAACGCAAGGATAAGGACAGGCAGCCTAGGAATAAGCCAGACCCCGAGGCCTCAGCTGCGCCTGTCACCGGTTCTCCGGTTTTCAGTGAGGCGCCTACACAGCCACCGATGACCGCAGAGCTGGAACCCCAGACAGCTGCTGACTCTCAAGCGGAGTCTACTAGGCCGACGCAGCCATCTACCGACATCGGAGCAGAATTAGACACCGGTGCAGAGGAAACACCTTCGGTTGCAGAAGGTGTCTTCAGACCGACTGCACTCACCATTAAATCTTATGCTAAGCTTAAAACTCCTTTAAAGCCTAAGAAAACTGTTCATCAGTCTACAGGTCAAGGCCCCATGCCTAAGAAACAGATGCTTAAGATGGCTGAAGATTTAATTACCCTTATCAGGGGTTCCCATCCCCCTCCTGATAAAAGACCAAGACAAGAGGAGGATTATGCATCCTCTGACCAGGTTTCTCTCTCCTCAGACTCTTTTGAGGAACAGGATTACACTTTTCCACCTTATGAGGATTCTAATGCTAGAGACTCTATTCCCTCAGCATCTCCCCCTGAAGACTACTCCTTTGGGGAAACATTACATACCATGAGGGAACATTTCCACTGGGAAGGCCAGGATTACTCAGATTCTAAGAAAAGGTTCCGAGTGTTCCTTTTATTACCCCAGCACAGACCTCTTGCTATCCCTCCTGTTTTAGATATTGTGGATAATGTCTACTTGGAGTCTAGTTTAAATCCAGACTCTCTACCTCCTGCTCCAGCCAAACCAGACAGATACTACAGAGTAGCTGACTCACACAAATTCCTTTATAAAAGCCCTATAGCTGACCCAGAAACCATATCCCAGGGTCCTAAGGGAGAAAAAGCTTCTATGGCTAAAAATCCTGTGCCCTCTGAAAGAGATTCCAGAGCCCCTAGCTAGATGGGGAAAGAAAATATACACCTCTGCAACTCTGGCTATGAGAGCATTAAATTGAAAGTTTCACAGGTTGAAATATCATCAATTCCTGATGTCTCAGTTAAAACAAAAAATGAGCACACTTTCAGAACAGCCTGAATTCAAGGAAATGCAGGATCTGTTGCATGCAGCTGAACAGGTGGGCAAGCATACTTTACAATGCGGATTTGATTCATTGGAAGCATCCTGTAGAGCAGCTGTTACTGGCTCTGTCATTCGTAGACATGCTTGGTTAAAAGAACAAACCCTCCCTGACCATGTTAAAGCAAAATTGTTAGATGCACCTTTACAACAAGATGTATTATTTGGTGTCAAAGCAGAAGAGGTTTTAAAGAAAATGGAGGATAAGGCTAAATCTATGCAAACAGTCAAGGATTTCTTGCAGGTACAACCCCCTCGCTTCAGCAGAAATTGGCCAACAAAAAATTGGTCCTTTCCAGCTTCAGACAGATCACAGAGGGGCAAATACAGACGCCCTAGGGGCAGAGGTCAGTCACAGGGCCCTTACAAACCTCGCCAATGGGGTTCTGCTACCCAGAAAGGAGGAGAAGACAGGCCCCAAGCTAGCAGAAGGCAGACACAATGACTCTATCCTCAAACTACCAAGCAAATCTCTCCTGGCAACACCCTTGGGAGGAAAACTAGCATTTTTTGCAGACAACTGGCACATCATCACAAAAGACAAATGGGTTCTAAACATTGTCTCTCAAGGATACAGATTCTACTTTCATACCTTACCAAGGATCAAAGGAATGCCAAACCTGCCACAAAATCAATGGGCAGAGGCACAAAAACAAATTACAGCCCTCATGAACATGAGAGCCATTCAACAGGTACCTACACAGGAGCAAGGACAAGGATTTTACTCAAGACTCTTCCTAGTTCCAAGAAAGGACAAAGCATGGAGACCCATTCTGGATCTTTCAAATCCGAACACCTACCTGCAAGTGCCAAAATTCAAGATGCTAACACTACAGCAGCTTCTTCCCATGCTGGGCAAGAATGCTTGGCTAGTCACTTTGGACCTCAAGGAGGCATACCTGCATGTCCCTGTCAGACAAAATTGCAGAAGATACCTCCGCTTCATTGCAGGTTCAACACATTATCAATTCACTGCACTGCCCTTTGGCTTATCTACTGCGCGCAGGGTCTTCATAAAATGCCTGGCACCAGTAATTGCATACTGCAGACAAAGAGGAATTCAAATATACCCATACCTGGACAACTGTCTTATTCAAGCAGAAAGCAAGGGCATTCTTTTACAACATCTGGCATTTGTCAAACACCTTCTAAGTTGCCTAGGGTACACAGTAAACGAAAAGAAATCAAAACTAGTGCCCTCACAAAACATAATATTCCTGGGTGCCAGCTTGAATACAACGGCCCAGATGGCTTATCTCATGCCAGACAAACAACGACAGCTGATTCAATATTTCAAAATAATGGCAACAAAGACCCAACTCCCTGCAAGAAAAATTCTGCAGGCCTTAGGCTTCATGGCATCTTGCATACTACTAATACCATTTGCAAAACTGCATATGAGGAAATTACAATGGTACCTGAAAAGTGTATGGATTCAGCACAGCCACAGCTTGGAAACAATGATTCCACTCATTCCCTGCCTTCAACAGGAGTTTCTATGGTGGGCACAGGCATGTCACCTCAACAAGGGTCAGCCTTTCACCTTACCCACAGCCAGGCAAACTATGACAATGGATGCATCGGACTATGGCTGGGGAGCACACATGGCAGGACAGTGCATTCAGGGCAAATGGACTACAGATCAGAGACACCTGCATATCAATCAGAAAGACATGCTAGCAGTGCAGAATGCCCTAACAACTTTCAAGGACCTTCTACACCCAGGACAACTACTAATAAGGACAGACAACACCACAGTTATGTGGTACATAAACAAGCAAAGGGGCACACATTCCTACCCTCTATGCAGGCAAGCAATGACCTTGTGGAACACTGCACTGTCTTACCAGGTTCAATTACAAGCACAATTCCTGCCAGGAAAGAAAAACACATTGGCAGACGACCTAAGCAGAAACATCATGGATCCACATGAATGGAAACTAGATCCACAAGTATTTGCAATGATAGCTCAAAGATGGGGGCGCACAGACATAGATTTGTTTGCAAGCCCCCACAACCACCAACTTCAAACATTTTGCACAAGGACCTTCCATCCACTAGCTTGGAAAGTGGACGCTCTCTCATTCAGTTGGAAAACATTAACAGTGTATGCCTTCCCTCCACTGCCTCTTCTAGCAAAGGTACTGCTGAAAGTCAGATTAGAGAGGCCACAAATGATTCTCGTTGCACCAGACTGGCCATGCCAACATTGGTATCCAATTTTAAGGAACATGGCCCAGGGCCCACTATGGATTTTGCCACAAATTCCTCACCTGCTCACCCAGCGAGACAATCTGATTCTACACAGCCAGGTCAAGACTTTAAACCTGGCTGCATGGCAAATTACCTAAACAACTAGCCAACACCTTTATCCAAAGCTGTTATGGATGTCATTCTGGAGGCCAGGAGGCCCAGCACCAGAAAAGCCTATTCAGACAAATGGAAAAGATTTTGCGGCTGGAACCAGGCTAAAGGCCTAAATCCCCTGGAGCCGAACATTCCTCAGATTCTACAATATTTAACTGAGATGTTACACAAAGGACTTTCCTTTTCATCTATTAAGATCCATGCCTCAGCAATTTCAGCTCATTATAGCACGGATCCTCCTTTATTTTCACATCCACTCCTAAGACAGTACCTCAGAGGGGCTAAGAACCTAAGACCACCAAGGAGAGCTCCAACACCTACTTGGGATCTCAACTTTGTCCTGGAAAAGCTTACACTGCCACCCTTTGAGCCAGCTTTTTCAACTGATTTAAAATTTCTTTCATGGAAAACTGCCCTACTTCTAGCAATAACCTCAGCTAGAAGACTCTCAGAGCTACAGGCACTAATGGCAGTGGAACCTTTACTCATTTTTCATCAAGACAGAGTTTCTGTATGAACTAATCCTTCCTTTATGCCAAAGGTGGTATCCGGTGTGGCCTTAAACCAAACCATTCACTTGCCCACCTTCTTCCCAAATCCCAAGAACAAAGGAGAAAGACTCCTGCACTCTTTGGACATTCACAGGCAATTACGTTACTACTTGGATAAAACTAAGGCTTTCAGAAAAACTGAACAGCTCTTTGTAGCCTATGCTACAGGATCACAAGGAAAAGCTATCTCAAAAAAGACCATTTCTAAATGGATAGGACATTGCATACGTTTCTGCTACACACATCATGGGAAACCAGTACCTGGTAACATTAGCTCCCACTCCACCAGAGCTACAGCTACATCAGCAGCCTTTCTCAGGGGAGTGCCAACCAAGGATATTCTGGAAGCTGCTACTTGGAGTTCAGTGCCCACCTTCACCAACCACTATCACTTACCTCTTTACTCTAAGACTAGAGCTGGTTTTGCCACTGCAGTTTTGCAGGGCCTACTAGCTTCTTCTAACCCTGTTTGACTCCACCTCCCCTCCTTAGCTTTGGGATTCAACCAAAGTGTGATGACTGCAGCAGGGTAACACGATGAACATAGTACAGTTTTGTACCTACCATAAATGTAGATGTTAGTCCAGGTTACCCTCCCTCCATCCCCTCTGAACTAGCTGAACTTATCTCTACCACTTTATCCTATTCTACCTCTGTGGTGTATTTGCTTGTACCTAAGGGTTTTGTTTTATTTTTATATAGCCATATGTACATATATATATATATATATATATATATATATATATATATATATATATATTTTGCCTACCTTTTGGGGGCACCTGACATCTGGGGCAAGAAAAACTGAAGAAAATGGCGTTGGATGCCTCTTATATACCCCTGGCACACTGACGTCCGGGAAGAAGCGACAGCAACTGACGCCGGACCAAGACTTTGGAATTCGGGCCGACTGTGGGACCACCTGATGGCAGGATAACCCAAGTGTGATGACTGCAGCAGGGTGAACACTTGAACATCTACATTTATGGTAGGTACAAAACTGTACTTTTTGGTTGGCGGGAGTCCCCAGCCGGGGACGAAGGCAAAGATTTAGCCTTGGTAGGAACATCCAAGATTTTCTTATGGGCTCTAGGAGGGGTTGAGGCCTCCAACCCAGAAATAGCCTCTGAAAAGGGAGATTTAAGAAGTCCCTTCAGTAACAGCTTGTTTTTCTTTTCCAACAAGGTTCTATTTGAAAAGTTCTCACAAAATAGTACAGGGCGGGTCAACAGACAAGTGGGACACCCCCAAACAATAAACTCACAAAGAGTGTGCATCAGAAGTAGGTAGTTTGTGTCCACAATCAGAACACCGTTTAAACCCCGGACTACCTTTCTTATCTGCCATAATAGTTAAAATAGAAAGCAGAAAAGGGTACCAGCAATTGTACAAAAGAATACCTGAAGGTATGAGAAAAAGGGAAGGATTACCAATGATGGTAAGGGGAAAATACCTCGCGGTAAAAAGGTAGAGAAAAGAGAAGAAAAACCTGAATAAAGTATGATCGCTAGATGCGATAGGGTAAGAGACAATGAAATAGAAACGTTTCTGACAGAAAAGTAATATAAATGTTTTTTAAACAACAAACAACTGTACTTAGCTCAAGAGAAGCAGATTGACGTGATCGAATGGCAATGCGGCAAACAAAATCTGGGGTAACAGGGAGAGGGGGATTGTGGGTAAGAGTTTAGCTCGAGAGTTTGAAGCTGACGCGAGCTTGGAAAATGGCCGGCTCGGTTCCGAGGTCGGAACCAATACCTATACGTAAGGAATGAACGAGGATTAACAATATCAGATCTTGTTTTCTCTTGCAGAATGTCATTGCAAGCATGGAACTCTTTCATTGACACTTTACAACACTTTCCATACTACAAACATTTTGCTGCATACAACATAACATTTGCTGCTCCTTTTTTATGATTTGCAGTGTCATCATGAACCTTTTAGACATCTCAAAATGCTGCAGGATCTTGTCAACCTTTCCTTCCATTTTACCAAATTAAATCATCCACAAAATACATTTTGCCTTCTAAACCACTTAGAACACAATTTTCTTCTCATTATTGGTTGAATTATCATCCAAACTCCATGAAAAATATACTGTTAACATCCACCAGTCTGGCTAAATGGAAGTAGTTCTTCTCGACTTTACCAATTCAGGGACTTTGACCCAAAGGAAGCTAAAGAGTCTATAGTCCTGAAGTATGTGCCAGACCTTTTCAAATCAGGTGTGTGCTTCTGCTGTTTTGTCCTGTGTCCCTTTGTCACCCTCTGCGCACTCCAAACCTTCAGCTAATTAATTTTTTAAAGGAGGGCTATTACCACTGACCATCAAGAAAAAAGATTGCTCCATTGCAGGATCTAATCTAAATTGTGTGTTAGAAAGACCTGATACCAAACAAACTTTTTCAAAATGTCTGGCTTACTGTGTTTTTTTTTTTTCTTTGTTCAAACCATAACACGCCTGTCTTGGACCAGAACCGGGCACGCTGCACTAGAGCCACTGCTGCCACCACAGCTGTTCTTACGGGAGTTACTACTCTGGCTGTCCATGAAACAACTACTTGATTATCTGTGCACACTTTCTCCACGCATTAGAACATAGCTCTTACTCCAGAGGTTGTCCATGGGTTTACTTTTGCTGACTTGCATAGCCTCATATCCAAGTATCCTTTACCCTTGTCCCCAAAACACTGTGTTTTTGGAATCTTCCCAAATGAAGAGTGCAGCAGTGAAGAGTGCAGTGACATAGTACACTTGTGTTTAGAACTCGCTGTAAATGTAGATGTTGCGTAGGCTCCCTGTTGCAGTCTAGGTATCCTTCCACTTTTTTCTTATTTTCCTATGGGCTTTTGTGGCTCCCTGTTTCCTGTTAGATGACTTCCCCTCACTTCCATACTCTAGGTCCCCATCCTTCATTTGTCTGTCTACTACCTGAAATGAGAGATCAGGGTTCCTTTCAGGTGGACCTGAAGCATTTGGCCTGTACTGTTTGGTCCAGTAGGATGGCAGTACCTAAATAATTTGAGATTGTTCCTTTAGTCCACTGTGGCCCTGGCACCATGGTCTTTTTCCTGATTATTGTGGGAGCAAGCAAGATCTGAAGATTGCACTGGCCAATACAGCCTTTATACCACCATCTTCCTTACACCTTGGATGGAGAGCATTGGCTGAAGCCCTGGGAGAGGGTAAGGCTCTAGACGTTGGGCCTGCCACAGGCTACCTGCATGCCTAATATCCTTAATGTGGGGACTGCAGCAGTGAAGCTTCTTGAACATGTGCATTTGTGGTGAATTCCTAGCAAAAATTGTACTTTCCCCACCAATTAATTGCCTTAATCTTATTGTTTAGAATGTTCTTAGTGTTGTTTTCTCTCAGTTGTCAGATACTGGCTTCACCTTTGCAGTTTCCCAGCTACATTCTGAGTGAGACATCTCTTCTCTTTGTCAAACTGCTGACTGGCTGAGCATTTTATGATCCATTTGTTAACTGTTTAAGCCCACTTGGCAAAAGTGTGTCTTTTCACTAGTGAATCTGCAACATTTTCATGTTAAATAATGTCTTCAAAGTGATATAGTTTGCAAGTGGCGATTAAAGGAATCAAACCCCTGACCACAGTATGAATGTCATTAATTGCTCATACCTGTATTCCCTTTGCTAAACTGTCATATTTGCCAAAATGTTTGTGTAGTGACAGTGAATAGCCACCAATGGAAGCATATTTAGAGTCGTATGAGTTGCTCTTTTGAATCCTTCCAGAAACTGCAAATTGCTTGGATATTTTGGTGCCTTGCAGGTAGAAAGGCAAGAAATAAATTGTCTGACAATGGGATAATGCATTATTTATAATAAAGATTTAGATAACCATTGACTGGAAGAAAACTACACTTCAGGGCATCAACATCGTTGAGTTAGGGGTAATGCTTGTTACATCTGTACTGCTCAGCACTGTATATGTTGCTTGTCAAACATTTAGGTTATGATGCTTACTAATGCACAAGTTCTCTCTGTAGTTATTTGCAGTACGGGTTGATAGACTGAAACATGTACAGCTTTATGCAGTGCCAATGTGTAGGAATCAACTGGTATGATTTCTTTGATAGGTAGAGTATATCCATTTCACAGGTCTTAATAAATGTGGCTCTTGATCTGTTGTTCCTGTACTCCAAAAGTATGCCTCAGGGGCAAAAAGTTAGCTTACACGTAAGATATTTCTTTCCTATAAATATCTGCATACAAGATGTAGAGCTGTATCTCAGCATTTGTTAAAAAATTTAGGGTCTAGTTACTGCATATTGTAGACCCTCCTCTGTTAAGTAAGGTGCTTCTGTATCGTCTGACTTACTTTTCACTGAGAGAATGCACATGATAATAAAGTCATGACTTGCAGAATGTAAAATAAATGTTTGCTTATCGTATTTGTAAAGTGCAGGTTGTTTATAGAGAGTGTTGGCCAAGGGCTGAAAATGGCAAAGAACAGGACAAAATGTGTGTGGCTTATGTGTGCGTAAATTCTAACATTTTAATAATTGCAAGGCAGAGCTGTAGACTTACATATGGCTGTCCTTGGTAAAATGTTGTAGTATGGAGGAAGTTGAAGAGACAAAGAAGGGGGCTAAGATTTTCAAACGGATTGTGTAACTCTGAGGTGGGTTAACCATTTGAATGTCCATGACTCATAAGTTCGAGTCCTGGAACAGCAAGACAAAATGTGCTAAAGTTTAAGGTTTGCATGCCAAGTTTAAGACTGCTATATCTTAGAGTATTCCCCCTTTCCGTGAGGTACCCCAGTCATAGAGTTAGTATATGTAAGTAGTGGGGTGTGCAAGGGGGCTTGCCCCCTAAAAAGAAAATCTAAAAGGAGAACAGTGATTTTCTTGCTATTCTTTTTAAATCTTTTTATTTTTTTTATTTATTTTTTTCACCTTTTGGGAATTTTAGAACTTAGTTTCATCCATCCAGTGCTGCCAAGTCAGATTGGACTCTGAAGTGAACCATGAGTAGCCAACACTTATAAGTCTCAAAATTACAGTAGGATGTCCCAGAGCTGGTATGTCTTATGACTTCCTTCTAGAACTGTAAGTTGTGATGTTGAAGGAAGGAAGTGGTATTACCACTCTAGGGATGAGGACTTCAAAGTCCAGTGCATTTCATTTATATGTTTGTTCAGCACAGCTTTAATCTTGCTGAGATTGTCTGCCAAGAGCAGACAGTGGTAAGCTCCCCCCAACATCCTAGAAAGAAGGTAGTGTTAGGTTATAAGTATTCATAGGCACTACTCCCACTTCAGCCCACATTAGTAAGCACCTAGGACCATGGATTTGCACTTTCCAGCCATCTCTGTAGCTAGCTTGGCTGAAATGGACATCCTGAAACAATGTAGCAATTATCTCATATCTGCTGACATCCACTTACTACTTAAACAAATTGATACAGTGCATGAGAGATGTAGTTATGTAATGCTGTTGGAGGCCAAGCTCTTACAGTAAGCCATGACAAATAATATGCAGGTTGTCAGTACCACACAACACCACACTAAAGTAATCACACATAGCTCAGACCAAACACATGGACCTATATATGGTGAGGCTCTTAAAATCAACCTACCTAATCCACAAACAGCACCCATAATGAAACATGCGTTTAAGAGTCATACTAACTTCAAAAGCTCTTAAGGCAAACCTCCATACAATCCAATATCATAGTCACAGTTGACTCCATAGTGAGACACAGTGATGCATCACTAACCAGGCTGTGCAAAGGGACGGTCAAGGTCATTTACTTATCAGGTGCCAGGATTCACCACATCAATCATATGTTCTAGTCCTTGCATCACAAATACACCTATGACACAGTTGTAGTGCACATGGGTGGAAGTGACTTGAGATGTACCTCCCTAGACTATATGAAAAGAGACATTACGGAGCTCTCTGAATATCTGTCTGATGCAGGTATGAACCTAGCCTTGCGCAGCATTCTACCATCACCAAGAATGGTGCTGCAGCAGCGGTAGATACAGGCTTTGGCACAGTGGCTCTCGCCACTCCCTTTTCTGGTACGGCCACTCACCCATACGTGATCTACTTCAGTCTATTCTTTAACGTATAACTATACCTGTAGTTGTACCTGTAGTTGTACCGCTTTTTGTAGTAGTTTCCAATACTTATTTTTGCTTTACCTCTTTTTGTGAAACACCGATTTCATCTGCTCCAGAAAACAGTTTACTAACTTTTTTTTTTGCAAATATGCAGCATCATCAGACCAGGTAATGTTATTGGAGACTTCAGGATCAGGGGAAACTAGCCTCGGGAGCTTCTGTAGGAGTCACTTCATTGTAAATTTAACCTGGCTAGCTTATAACTCCTAAAGGACAGGATGCGTTTTGTCTGCAAGTTGTATGTATCTGTTTTTAAAATGTAGTTAGCTCGCCTTTAGAGAATCAAGCAATCGGTTTCAGTGAGTGAGAGTGGAGATGAGTTGACATTTGTTTTACATCAGCAGCCATCCACTGCAACTAGTAAGGTAAAACAAATGAACAAATGAAATGTGCATTATACAAATTTTCATTTTGTTTAATATTTGTGTAAAATTAATTCTGATATTGTCTTGTTAACATTTAACCCATTATTAAAACCATGTCAAGGCTCCTGAACATCATTTTCAAAAAAAAAAACAAATTAATGAAATTGCCTGTGTGTGTGTGTGTGTGTGTGTGTGTGTGTGTGTGTGTGTGTGTGTGTGTGTGTATGCGTGTGTGCGTGCGCACGCGTGTTTGTATGCGTGTGTGCATGTGTGTGTGTGTGTGCGCGTGTGTGCATGTGTGTGTATGTGTGTGTGCGTGCGTGTGTGTGTGTGGATGTATTGTGTGTGTGTATTGTGTATAAATGTTGTGTTGTCATAAATCCCATAGCTATTTTAAACATTGTTTTACTAAATATATTGGATTCTGTAGGTTGGCTTTAAGCTGAGCTATCTGGTACACATTGTTGTTAAACATAAACGTTTAGATAGTGTAATGGCATATTATACAGCTTCTGTTGAAATATATTGGATTTATGCCTGATTACAAGTGTTTTGTTACATTGCCTCAAGAATAAAATGCTAAATGTCCATCAAATATTACATATCTAAAAGCACTGGTTAGAAAGTGTTAGCTTACATGAATTAAGGCATAATGACAGCATACTGCAGTTGGTGCTCTATAATTTGTTTTAAATTAATATATGGCTTTGGAATAAAAGAGCTTGTATGCATGTATGGTGTGTGTGTAAGACAGAGAGCAGAAAAAAAACAAAGGGAAGGAAGATTTTTCTTCAGTATTGTTATCTCATAACAAAGATATGAAATATGCTTATATTTTTGCATCATTTTGTCGCGCTCATTTTTAAACTTGTGTTTCAAAGTAGTACCCTACAGCCCTATTGGAAATTAATTTATATATGTATATTTTGAGGTAATTAGGTGTCCTTTATTTTTGGTCTGGATGCACCTACATTTCAGACCAACAAACCTTGCTCCCAGCATGCTCATTGGGCCCATTTGGGTTTCCTCATGGTGAGGGCTCATCTTCACTGTTACTGTTTCTCTCTTCCCTGGGAGCAAGGGTTGAACTACCTTGAGTAACTGTAATCTTGAAAGGCACTGGAATTTTCCTAACTCTTATACACTCCCCATACCTGTTGATGACAACTGTATTGGGATGAGGGTGCAATGTGAAGTAGCTGAAATCTGTGCTTGCTCTTTCCTCCTACCCATTCAGCCTGTTGTCATCTGAGTTCTAGCCTCCACCAGAGCTCTAACAGAGAGATTTCCCAACATGGTCCTTCATCCCAAGGGCAGGAAAACAAAACCTCCCTGCTGGTACCATCAGATGCCTGAACCAGTAATCAAACCTAGTTTGCCTGGGTTGTAGTCAGGGTTTTATTCCTTTGTGTCACTGTGCTGGTGACACCTCATCTTTTTTTATGTCTGTAGGTTATGAGGTATGTGTCTAAGGAGTATGCCCTGAGAGAATTTTTCTTCAATACAAACTGTCTGTGGGCAGTGGTGACAGTGTCCACTACCCACAACAGCATTCCAGTCATTTTTTTTATTAATTACAAGAATCATGGCAGAGGTAAGTGTTGTATAGCAGCAAAATAGAATACATTAGTTTTACTACTTTCTGCTGATCCCATTTTAGAGTTGATCAACAGAAGTGGCTGTAATACTGGTGGTGTTGCAGTGGTGGTACAGTGGTCTCCATATCCTCTGACATCCCACGCACCAGCTGCCTATTAAAACATCTAGTGGAGTACAGATAATAGTATCATATGTTGCTCACTGGGGTGGTTATAGTACAACTTTACAGGCATGCAGAAATAATTGCTGTTCATAGGTAAGTACTAGGCAATCGGTCTACAGACCATTACACACATAGCCAAAAAAAAAATATATATATATTTTCATAAATTCCCTCCAGGCTTTTGAAGGGGAAGGCAAGGTAGACCAGGGTAGAAATTCAGGCTGCCCATCCAGTTATCTAGGTTAAGATTGACGATGACAAGGATGCTATTCTGACTTGTAGTGGAAGTTTGTAAAAGAGGTGATGGCTACATTGAGATAGAAATCTGTCATGCTAACATGTTTTATTTATCTAAACCAAAAACATCCAAAGGCAACCACACAGTGAAGAAATATCTGTTTATTTAGCGTTTTCGACCAAAGTCTTCATCAGATTGAATCCTATTCAGTGCAACACTGTTCATGTTTTCTATGAGATGTGTGAGAAACAGATTTTGGAGTTGGGAAATGTTAAACCTAAACCAGAGTTATATAATTTAGATGTTAAACAAAGAAGCTTTAATGCAACTGTCTAAAAGACCTGATTTATGTTTTATGAGTGCAGATAAGGGGACTGGGTTAACTTTGATATAACAAAGTGACTATGTAAATGAAATACAGAAAAAGTTGGATGACTGTGATGAATGTGAGATAGTTCCTTTATTCGTGGTTAAAAAAGTTATGATTGTATACACACTGTACTTTTTGGTTTATTAGTCAGTAGTGACATTCCTCTCAAAGTTTATCAGTTCTTGTACAACTCGGAGCCAAAACTGCTTTTGGAATACCCAAGGTGTTCTTCGTGTTTCACTGTTGTAGTCATTACATTTGGGTTATCTGCTTGCAGGTAGCCCTCAGTCCGCCTGATTAAAAAAGTCTTGGGTCCTGCGTCAGTTGCTGTCCCTTCTTCCATGACGTCAGGTCGGCAGGGGTATAAAACATGCAGCCGATGTCATTACATCCGTCTTCCTTGCCGTACGGTACCTGAAGCAGAAGCAGTCGCAATTGCTGGTCGGCCGACTCCTGAAATTTTTGTTTTTGAGTTTCAGAACCGAAGTCTTCAACTAAAACTAAGTACCTCATTGGGGAAACTTTTTCTTGTTCCTTACCGATGTCAGTAAAAGTTAATAATTGCATTACTTGTGGAAAGAAAATACCTCATAAAGATTTTCATTCGTACTGTATTCCTTGCCTAGGCCCTGACCACGATGTACCTTGCTGTCGGTTTTGTGCTTTATTTAATCAGTGCACTATCCATCATCGGTACATTTTTGCCTCTAAATATTTCGGTTCTCGGTTTAATTATCCAGAAATGTCATCGGTTAGCCATCCGACTACCGGGATTCCAAGAAAATGCAAAGATAAAGAGAGACAAGCCGCTCAGGTCCAGAACTGCCAACGATGCTTCCCCCTAAGCCAGTCGCTAGTTCGCCGGTACTCAGTGAGGTGCTTTTGCAGTCCCTCATACCCACTACTTCTGATTCCCAGGCCTCTACTGAGACCCATTCGGAGTCCGGTATGTCGCGAGATGCTTCAACTATGGAACCCGAGGATGTCTCTACCTTGGATGGGTCCGGAGCCGCTGTGCAGGCACCGGCTTCTGAGGGTGTACTCAGCCTATGGACTTGCATATTAAACCGACGACTCCTTCTTCACTTAGGCCTAAATCTCGAACCATGCCTAAAAAACTGACGCCCAGGCCACATGCTCAGGCCTCTATGCCTAAAGAACATATGATAAGAATGGCTGAAGATCTAGTAACTCTAGTCAGGGGTAGCCAACCCCCCCCCCCCTTCTAAGAGGCCTAGGACTGAAGTTGTTTATGAATCTTCTGACCAGGATTATGTTTATTCTGATTCTTCTGATGATCTGGATTTGCCCTTATCTACTTATGAGGATTCTGATGCAGAGGACTCTATTCCCTCTGCTTCCCCTGCAGAAAATATTTCTTTTGGTGAAACCTTACATACTCTAAGGGAGCATTTCCACTGGGAAAGCCAGGATTTTTGTGTTTCAAAAAAGAGGCTCAGGGATATGTCCTTCATGGATGCATCTGCAGTCATAACAAGTGGGTTGTCCTGTCGTCAGGCAGCCCTGCAGTCGGCCGGATTCCAAAGTCCGGGTCCGGCTTCGGCTGATGTCGCACTCCACCCGACGTCATCTCTGTTGGTCTTCGGGTATAAAAGCATCAGCCGACGCCATTTTCCCCAGTCTTTCTTGCCGCGTGGCGCCCGAAGCAGAAGCTGTTCGCAAGTGCCGGTCGGTCGGATCCAGAGATTACTTCTACCGAATACTACTTCAAGACTTCTAAAGCTAAGTACCCCGTTGGGGACTCTTTCTTGCCTCAGCTGATGTCAGAAAAAGTTAACAATTGTTTAACCTGTGGGAAACAAATACCTCATAAGGATTTCCACTCTTACTGTCTGCCTTGTTTAGGCCCAGCCCACGACGTAGCAGCCTGTTCGGCCTGTGCTTCTTTCAACCGACGAACGCTTAGGCGTCGGTCGGAGTTTGCAGAACAGTTTTTCGGTTCTGATTTTGCGTACATTATGCCGCCGGATCCTCCGACTACCCAATGTACCAAAACGCAAAGATAAAGACCGACACTCGCGGTCCGGGGTTTCGGCCGAAACCACGGTAAAGCAAACCGCGAGTGTCTCGGTTTCGGCCGAAACCGAGAAAACTGATCAAAGTACAGCTGAACCTATTCTTACAACTGAGGCCCCTGCTACAACTCTTGAATCGACCTCAGAAATTTTACCCACTACGGTGGTTGACTTATCAGACACCATCCCCTTGGATGTCTCTACCCCAGCACGTGGTGCTGCTAGGCCTCCAGCAGCCATGTCCATTAAGGCCTTCGCCAGGGCTAAAGCAGCCAAGACCACTAAAACAGTGCCTGTTAAACCCCCCTCATCCAGGCCCTCTTCTAGTTCTCAAATGCTTTCTTTGGCAGAAGATTTAATTTCTTTAATTAGAGGATCTCAATCTCACCCAGACAGGGCCTCTCAGCCCCCAGAGAAGAGACCTAGGGCAGAGCCCCCTGAGCCAGTGTCTTCTGATGATTCTGCTGATGAATCAGACATTACTGACCAGCCAGAGGCTCCCTTCTCCAATTTTGAAGATTCTGATGCTGAAGAATCCATTCCAGCTGCTTCCCCACCAGAAGAATTCTCCTTTGGGGAAACCTTGCATGCCATGAGAACAGTTCCAATGGCAGCAACAGGATTTTTCAGACTCCAGAAAAGACTTAGGACCTTTCTGCACCTCCCACAGCACAGGCCCTTAGCTATACCTCCTGTTCTCTGTGGTGGATGATGCTTTCAATGATGTTTGCTCCGCTCCAGATTCTTTACCCCAGCCCCTGCCAAACCAGACAGATTTTACAGGGTGCCAGATACTCATCACCACCTTTACAAGGCCCCTCTTGCAGACCCAGAAACTATATCCCAGGGTCCCAAGGCAGTAGCCGTCACCACAGCTAAAAACCCTATTCCTTCTGAAAGGGAAGCAAGGTCATTAGACAGATGGGGTAAAAAGGTCTACACTTCAGCTACTCTCTCAGCTAGAGCTTTAAACTGTCAGTTTCACATGATACAATACCAAGAGTTTATGCTTGATCAGTTAACTAAAAAACTAACCACTGATGACTCTCTTGATAAGAAATATGTATTACAGATGGTAAATAACATACAACAGGTTAGCAACCATTCCTTAAAATGTGGCTATGATGCACTGGAGGCTTCATTTAGATCAGCCATGACAGGCACAGTGATAAGAAGGCATGCATGGCTAAAGGAACAAGCTTTACCGGATCATGTTAAAGCTAAGTTGCTAGATGCTCCTATGGACAAGACAAGTTTGTTTGGTACACCTGCCCAGCAGGTTATGAAGAAAATGGAAGAAAAGGCAAAATCTGTTCAAACTGTTAAGGATTTCTTGCAGGTTCAACCCCCAAGGTTTAGCAGGAACTGGCCTGCCAAAAATTGGTCCTTTCCTGACTCCACAAAATTTCAAAGGGGCAGGAATAGACGCTCCAGAGGCAGAAACCAATCCAGAGGAGGTGCCTACAGAGGACGACAGTGGCAAGGTAACAGAGGCACAGACACAGCCACTGCCACTACATCAGCACAACCACAGTGACTTAATCCTAAATCCGCCTACCAGGGAACAAATAGCAGCTCCTCTAGGCGGAAAGTTAACCTTATTTTCAAAGAACTGGCACTACATAACAAAAGACAAGTGGATTTTACAAACCATAGATCAAGGTTACCGGTTTCACTTCCACACTTTACCAGTCAAAAGAGGAATGCCAAATCTACCTCCAAATCAAAAAACAGAGGCTCTACGCCAGATAATGGAGTTAGCAAACATGAGAGCTGTGGAAAGAGTGCCAACAGCAGAACAAGGAAAGGGGTTCTATTCCAGACTATTCCTAGTTCCAAGAAAGGAAAAAGTTGGAGACCAATTCTCGACCTGTCCACCTTAAATACATACATCATTGTCCCAAAATTCAAAATGCTGACCCTACAGCAACTTCTTCCCATGCTGGGCAAGGAGTCTTGGCTGGTAACTCTAGATCTCAAGGAGGCATACCTGCACGTCCCCATTCGACCAATCTGCAGAAGATACCTCAGATTTCTTGCAGGATCAGAGCACTATCAATTCTCAGCATTGCCCTTTGGCTTATCTACTGCGCCCAGAGTATTCACAAAATGCCTGGCATCAGTAATCGCCCATTGCAGACTACAGGGAATTCAAATTTACCCATACCTGGACGACTGCCTGCTACAAGGGGACAACAAAAGCAAGCTGACAACAGATTTACAAAGGGTCATTTACTTGCTACAAGGACTGGGATACACAGTCAATTTACAAAAGTCAAGGCTGATACCATCCCAAACAAGGACATTCTTGGGCGCGGAATTGGACACAGTACAACAAATGGCATTCCTGACTACAGAAAAACAAAAAGAACTTCCTGTTTACTCCTTGGCACTAACAAAACTGAACAAGTTAACAGCAAGAAAAGTTCTGCAGGCCTTGGGCTTCATGGCATCATGCATAATCTTGGTCCCATTTGCCAGACTACATATGAGGAAACTACAGTGGTACCTAAAGAATTTATGGTCCCAACACAGACACAGTCTAGAAACAGAAATCCCACTAATTCCATGCTTAAAACAGGAGTTCCTATGGTGGGCTCAGGCATGCCAGTCAAACCCAGGCCTACCCTTTCGCAGATGTCAACAAGCCAGACCATCACAACAGACGCTTCAGACCTAGGATGGGGGGCCCACATGCTGGACAAATGTGTACAAGGATTGTGGACACAGGATCAACTTCACCTGCACATCATTCTAAAAGAAATGCTGGCAGTAAAACTGGCAATCCAAAAGTTCAAACCATTTCTCAAAGAGGGCCAGTTGATGATAAGGACAGACAACACCACAGTCATGTGGTACATCAACAAACAGGGAGGCACTCATTCATACCCCCTATGCAGAATGACCTTGGAGCTGTGGACCCTGGCACTCAGCTACAACATTCAGTTACAGGCAATATTTGTACCGGGGAAAGACAATACTCTAGCAGACATATTAAGCAGAACCACTTCGGATGCCCACGAATGGAAGCTGCACCCGGACATCTTCAAGACCATCTCAAAGAAATGGGGAATGCCACAGATAGACCTATTCGCATCACCTCTCAATCACCAGCTCAAAAAATTCTGCACAAGGACATTCCACCCACTAGCATGGAAAGTGGACTCACTCTCCTTCAACTGGAAAGGCCTAACAGCATATGCATTCCCACCTCTTCCTTTGATACACAAGGTACTACTAAAATCAAGGAAGAATGTCCAAGGATAATCCTGATAGCTCCAAACTGGCCAAGACAACACTGGTACCCACTACTGAAGAGCATGTCTCGGAACAATATGTGGCCAATACCCTGATGCCTTTGATGTTAACTCAGAACAACTACAGCATCATACATCCAAACCTAAAACGCTGCAACTGACTGCATGGAACATCACATAGCAGCAGCTAATCCAGAACTTTCCCAAAGAGTTAAAGACATTATTCTTGAAGCACGCAGACCTTCAACAAGAAGGAACTATGCTGGAAAATGGAAAAGGTTTGTCATTTGGAGTACGAAAGAGGAAAAGATGTGTCAAACATAGATATGCCTAACATTCTGGAGTATCTGGCCGAACTTCTTCATTCAGGCCTGTCCTACTCCTCCATCAAGATACATGCATCAGCTATTTCAGCAGAATACAGCTTTGATCCACCTGTTTTTTCGCACCCTTTGCTCAGGCAGTTCCTCAGAGGAATCAAGAATGTAAAACCTCCAAGGAAACCACCATTACCAGCTTGGGATTTAAACTTTGTGCTAGAAAAGTTGACACTATCACCCTTTGAACCAGCAGCAACAGCAGACCTACAACACCTGTCATGGAAAACTGCTTTCCTACTGGCAATTACTTCAGCAAGGAGGGTTTCAGAACTACAGGCCTTAATGGCAGTGCAACCCTTCCTAATCTTCCACCAAGATAGAGTGTCCATGAGGACTAATCCTACATTTATGCCCAAGGTGGTATCCAGAGTGTCTTTAAACCAGGCAATCCACCTACCTACCTTCTTTCCCAACACACAAAACAGAGGGGAAAGAATACTGTATACCTTGGATGTACATAGACAGCTACGCTACTACTTGGACAGAACAAAAAATAGCAGAAAGACTGACCAACTTTTTGTAGCCTATGCAACAGGAAGGGAAGGAAAAGCTATTTCCAAACAGACAATCTCCAAATGGATAGGAAATTGCATACGATACTGTTACTCCTTCCATGGAAAACCAATTCCACAGAACATAAGACCTCATTCTACAAGGGCAACAGCCACTACCACAGCCTTCTTACGAGGAGTGGCAACCAAAGACATTATTGAGGCGGCTACTTGGACCTCCGTGCATACATTTGCCAAGCATTATAATTTGCCTCTATATTCCAGATCCCGAGCAGGGTTTGCCACTGCTGTACTGCAAGGGATCCTAAACACACCATAATCTACTTTTATCCTCCTCCCTAGTTGGCTATGGTATTCTACCCACTTGTTATGACTGCAGATGCATCCATGAAGGACATAGTACAGTTTTGTACCTACCATAAATGTAGATGTCCGAACTGGATAGCATCTGCAGTCAGGATTACCTCCCTCCTCCCCCTCTGTGGTACTCCTAGGGTGTTTACCCTCCTAATAGCTAGATGTTGGGGGAGTCTTTATGGTGTATTTGTTTATATATATGTACATATATGCTTATTGTTGTGTTTACCTCTATCTATTTGGAAACATTGGCATCTATCCAAATTTTAGCCTGCAAGAGGGCTACTGGCATCTGGGGCAAGAAACACTGAGGAAAATGGCGTCGGCTGATGCTTTTATACCCGAAGACCAACAGAGATGACATCGGGTGGAGTGCGACATCAGCCGAAGCCGGACCCGGACTTTGGAATCCGGCCGACTGCAGGGCTGCCTGACGACAGGACAACCCACTTGTTATGACTGCAGATGCTATCCAGTTCGGACATCTACATTTATGGTAGGTACAAAACCGTACTTTCTTATTCCTGCCTCAGCATAGGCCTGTAGCTATCCCTCCTGTACTAGACATTGTTGATGATGCTTTTTCGGAATCTTGTTTGGCCCCTGATTCCTTGCCTCCTGCTCTGAGAAAACCTGACAGATACTACAGGGTCCCTGAGTCACACAAGTTCCTTTTTAAAAATCCTATTGCGGATCCAGAGACTATTTCTCAGGGGTCCAAGGGCATTAAGGCTTCTACTGCTAAAAATCCTACCCCTTCTGATAGAGACTCCATGGCGCTGGATAGATGGGGTAAGAAGGGTTACATTTCTGCAACCTTGGCCATTAGGGCTTTAAACTGCCAGCTTCATATGTTAAAGTATCAGCAACATGTTATTGGATTGCTTAAACAGAAAATTATGTTGATTCCTGATTGTGTGGAAAATAAAGAATTACAGGATTTAATGCATTCTGCTGAACAGGTTGGAAAACATAATTTGAAATGTGGCTTTGATTCATTAGAGGCCTCTTGCAGGGCTGCTGTTACTGCGTCTGTACTCAGAAGGCATGCTTGGCTTAAGGAGCAATCTTTACCTGATCATGTTAAAGCTAAATTGTTGGATGCTCCCTTAAATCAGGACCGCCTGTTTGGCAACAAGGCTGAGGAAGTTCTTAAAAAGATGGAAGATAAGCTAAATCTATGCAAACTGTTAAAGATGTCTTACAAGTTCAGCCTCCCAGATTTAGTAGGCACTGGCCCTCTAAAAATTGGTCCTTTCCAGCCCCTTCCAGGTCTCTCAAACCAAACCCAGACACAGCAGAAACCCCAAGTTTCAGTCCCAGGGGACACACAGGACTAAGCAGTGGGGGGGCCTCCACTTCCAAATCTGGGAGTAATAAGACTCCCCCCTATGGTAAACTGTCTCAATGAGTTCCTTTTAAAATTTCCAAGCACTTATCAACTGACTGCCCCTTTGGAGGGAAAGATTATCAACTGACTGCCCCTTTGGAGGGAAAGATTGCTCTTCATGCAAAGAACTGAGAGCTCATTACCCAGGACAAATGGGTTTTAAATATAGTGTCCCAGGGATACAGATTTCACTTCCACACATTGCCAACACCAAACGGGTGGCTGGACCTACCCCCAAATCAGTTGGCAGAGGCCCAAAAACAAGTACTTTCTCTCTTAAGCATGGGGGCTATTCAGTTGGTACCAGAAGAGGAAAAGGGACAAGGTTTCTACTCGAGACTTTTCCTGGTACCCAGAAAAGACCATTCATGGCATCCTATCCTGAACCTGTCTACTCTAAACACCTTTTTGGAAATTCCAAAATTCAAGATGCTGACTCTTCACCAGTTGCTTACTATGCTAGGCAAAGACGCTTGGTTGGCAACACTAGATTTAAAAGAAGCATACCTGCACATCCCAATCAGGGAACTTTGCAGAAGATACCTTCACTTCAAAGCAGGCTACACACACTGTCAGTTCTCTTCACTGCCCTTTGGCTTATCTACTGTGCCCAGGGTATTCACAAAGTGCCTAGCTCCAGTTATTGCATTTTGCAGGCAAAGAAATATTCAAATATACCCATACCTGGACGATTGTCTAATTCAGGCAGAAAGCCAGGACATTTTTTTGAATCATCTGACCTTTGTACAAAGGGTTCTAACCTGTCTGGGGTACACCATAAACGAAAAGAAATCTTATCTGGTACCCTGTCAACAAGTTATATTCCTGGGAGCAAGCTTGAATACAACTTCCCAGATGGCTTACCTCACACCAGAGAAACAAATCAATTCGACAACCTACTTCAAACAAGTGGCCACAAAAACCCTGCTATCTGTAAGACAAATACTGCAAGCCTTGGGGTTCATGGCCTCCTGCATTCTTCTAATTCCATATGCAAGACTGCATATGAGGAAATTACAGTGGTATCTAAAAAGCCTATGGTGTCAACGTTCCCAGGATCTAGAAGCAATGATTCCTATCTTACCCTGCCTACGCCTAGAGTTCCTTTGGTGGGCAGAGGCCTGCCACCAAAACAAGGGACTACCTTTCATACCAATCTCTGCCACCCAAACCCTAACAACAGACACATCAGACTATGCATGGGGGGCTCACCTTGCAGGGAAGTGCATTCAGGGCAAATGGAACCCAAGTCAAATGTACCAGCATATTGATCAAAAAGAAATGTTAGCTGTACAGAATGCTCTGACAGCCTTCAAGGACCACATTCTTCCAGGACAATTAATGGTAAAGAACGACAACACCACTGTTACATGGTACATAAACAAGCAGAGGGTACACATTCTTACCCCCTCTGCAGACTAGCCATGGCATTGTGGAACACAGCCTTGAACTACCAAGTGCACCTACAAGCTCAGTTCCTGCCAGGAAAATTAAATAGACTGGCAGACGGACTAAGCAGAAACCTCATGGACCCGCACAAGTGGAAACTGGAACCAAAGATTTTCAACATGTTGACAAGCAAATGGGGGAGCCCAGATATAGACCTATTTGCCTCTCCCCAGAACTACCAATTGGACAAATTCTGCACAAGGACTCCCCACAAACAAGCCTGGAAAGTGGATGCTGTGTCCTTCAGCTGGAAAAACCTATAAGTCTATGCCTCCCCCCCTCTGCCTCTGCTCTCCAAAGTACTACTAAAAATCAAACAGGACAAACCAAGGTTGAATTTGATTGCTCCAGACTGGCCGCGTCAACACTGGTACCCCTTCCCGCGCAGCGTGTCATGGTTATCCCCATGGCACCTGCCTCAGACTCCTTCCCTGTTGTCCCAGCAGGAGAACCAGATTCTGCACCCTCAGCTTCTAACACTGAACCTTCCAGCCTGGCTAATTACCTAATCTCTCCTTTACCATCCCTCAGTAAACCTGTGATGGATATCATTTTAGAGGCAAGGAAGCCTAGTACTAGAAAATCTTATGCTGAAAAATGGAAAAGATTCTGTGCCTGGAACCAGTCTCAAGGGATGAGCACAGCAGCACCCAATTTAACTCAGATTTTACAATACTTAACTGAGATGCTGCACAAGGGGCCTGTCGTTTTCCTCCTTTAAAATCCATGCCTCAGCCATTTCAGCTCATTATAGCACAGAACCTCCCCTCTTCTCTCATCCACTGCTCAAGCAGTTCCTTAGAGGGGTCAAAAATTTGAGACCACCCAGGAGAGCTCCAACCCCTGCCTGGGTCCTTAACTTTATTTTGGAGAAACTCACTCTACCTCCTTTCGAGCTAGCTGCTACTGCAGACGTAAAATTTTTTTTTTGGAAAACAGCTTTCCTTTTAGCAATCACTTCAGCTAGAAGGGTATCTGAATTACAGGCCCTTATGGCAGTGGAGCCTTTCATCATCTTTCATGCGGACAGGGTGTCCCTCAGAACCAATCCATCCTTCATGCCCAAGGTGGTATCCAGTGTGGCTCTTAATCAGTCCATTCATTTGCCAACCTTCTTTCCCAATCCACAGAACAAAGGGGAACGGATACTGCATTCCTTAGATGTGCACAGACAATTTAGATTCTACTTGGACAGGACTAAACCTCAAAGGAAATCTGAACAACTGCTGGTGGCATTTGCTGCAGGGGCAGAGGGGAAGGCTATTTCAAAGCAAACCATTTCTAAATGGATAGGCTATTGCATTCATTTCTGCTATAAGCACCATGGAAAACCTATCCCCTAGGGGATCAGACCTCACTCCACCAGGGCTGCATCTACCTCTACAGCCTTTCTCAGAGGCATCCCTACCAGGAACATCCTAGAAGCTGCTACCTGGAGTTCTGTACATACTTTCACCAAGCATTATCGTTTGCCAGTTTTCTCTAAATCCAGAGTTGGCTTTGCCACTGCAGTCTTGCATGGCCTTATAGCTGGTCCTAATGCTATTTAAATTCCTCCTCCCAACCATAGCTTTGGGAATCTACCCAAATGTAATGACTGCAACATTGAAACAGGAACAACATAGTACAGTTGTAGATGTTCGAATGTATTCACTGTTGGAGTCCTGGTTACCCTCCCTCCTGCCCCCTAACTTCTTTTGGTTATACCTCTACTTTCCTTTACTATGCTTAAAAGCTTTTAGGTGTATTTGCTTTTTTGTTGGAGGTATGTCATTGTACTTTTATATTTAATTGCTTCCCATTAGGGGGGCACGTGACATATGGGGCAAGAAAAACTGATGTAATGGTGTCGGCAGCATGTTTTATACCCCTGACGACCTAACGTCATGGAAGAAGGGACAGCAACCAACGCCGGACCCAAGACTTTGTTAATCAGGCCGACTGAGGGCTACCTTCAAGCAGATAACCCAAATGTAATGACTGCAACAGTGAGTACACTTGAACATCTACATTTATGGTAAGTGTACACAACTGTACTTTACATTGTAAGATATATCCCATTCCCTTTAGGTCAATAGTGGCTGCTAAGGATAGTTCTGTGGAATCCATCCCTGTATTTTTAGATTATTTTTTCAACCCATTGGTGCAAAAGTTAGATAGTTATGTAAAAGACTTGGCTTTTTTACGTCATATACATAATTTATCTGTTAATAAGACCTTTATTATGTTCACATTAGATGTTAAATTGTTATACACTTATATTATAGGTGTTCATTGGTATTTACTAGGCTAACAACCACAAGGGCCTTTTTAAGCCTTGCCATGCATCCCAAATCTCTGACAAGTTCTGCTACTTTTGATAAATGTAAGCATGGGCCTGGGAAATGAACCATTAACAGGTTACCTGTGTCCATTAGAGACACAGGTGCCAAACCAGGGATGAATTTCCAGTTTCCCATTCAATTGTCCAAGCTGCACTTGAATTGGTTTAGGGAAGAACTCTGCTTCACATGGATGGGGAGCATATTCTATGGACGGAGTAGTCTCTGGGATACATGCCTATCTCTCCAGCAGGTCCTATTTACTCCACAGGAAGAGGGGCTGGAACAGTTGAGGTTATTTTTGGCCATGTTTAGCTCCTGTAATAGCCACACCATAAGTACCATCTGCAAACTGATGGAAGTAATGTTAGAGAATATTTTTTTCTTATTTCAGGAAGAAATTTATCAGCAGAAAAAAGGTGTGGCAATGGGGGCCATTGTGGCCCCTTCTTTTGCAAACATAATCATAGAGTGGTGGGAGACCCAAGTACTAAAACATTTTTCTTGGTTTGGAAAAGTAGTCCTATATACAAGATTTGTGGATGACTTGTTCTTTTTAGTAAGTGGTGAGACTGAGCAGGTTGAAAATATGCTTTCAGAAATTAACTCTAGTAGTGAATTTTTATCCTTCATCAAAGGGGATGTAGGTTTAAGTGTCAGGTTTCTGGACAATAGACTCTCATGGAACTGTGAAAACTCACAATTTCACAGTTGCATAATGTTTTTTTTTTTGTCTGCTATTCAAGACATTATACGTATGTTTATTGAGAGAGGATATGCTCCCCAGTTGTTAACATCTACAGCCAAGGAAATGTTTAGTAAAAAAGAAAACAAGTTTCTCTCTTTTAATGACAGGTATGCCTGTTCCACACAGAAACAAGCAGGAATTGCAGGGTGAAAATAGTTTTGTTAACAGTTTGTGTTTAATAATGACAGTCGATGATGTGAAAATAAAAAGTATTGTTTATCTGAACTGCAAGGTTTTCCAAGGTAATAAAGATTTTGCAAATGTAGTGGGGGAAGGCCCACAGTTTATAGTAAAAAGGCCAAGTCAGCTGAACAATGTTTGGAGACAGAACACTCAAATATGCAGTGTGAAAACTAACAAAAATAATGGGATGCTTCCATGTTGGTGTTTTGATGTGTGTACCTACATTTTCTGGGTCCTAATATGTTTTTGCACAGTCCTGAACGTGTATTGGAAGTGAAAGGGCATTATAACTGGTACTCTTTAGGGCTCATTTACATTGCCAAATGCTCAGGATGTTATTCATTTTATATAGGTATGACCACGAGAAAATTAAAAACTAGAATTAAAGAACATCTATATGCTATAAGAAGTGAAGATGGCAATAATGCACTTTACAAGCATATTTTAACATGTGATGTTTACAAAAATGTTTTTGTTTTCTGTACTAGGAACAGTGGAAAAATCAAACAAAACAGCTTCTGGGTTAAGAGCCTCCTCAGATTCAATGTAGTAGCTCAGAAACAAACAGAATGAGGCTCACCACAGCACAAAATACACCAAGAAAACAATTTATTAACTGCAGTAAAGTAAGCGCTTTCACGTTTCACGCTTCATCAGACTTTTTACAACTGCTAACAACTCAGTTCTCATTTAAATAAAAACATAATGCACCTTCTACTCAATCAATCAATCACATCAGCATGAGACCATTTTCATTCTAAAAGCAACAGTCACATAATAGCAACATCATATATATACTGTTATTTAAATATATAAAAAATATAAAAAACAAATAATAAGTATATGACGATATATCAAAACACATAAAAATCTGTATATATATATATATATATATATATATGCATACAAATTATGCGAAATGTACATAAAATATAAAATATACCTATATACATGTATATAAATACGTATCAAAAAGTACATATAAAGAATTTTTCACATATTCATATATATATGTGAAACTACTATAATCCTAATGGACATAGGGGTGTGCTGCTAAAAATGGTTTTAAAGTTACTCTTCATTTAAACCATGTCCCCTATAACTTTGTAATCTGATTATCCATCTATTCTCACGTTCCTCCGTGTAATTCTTTACATCTCCCAGTCTATTTGTTACACCAATCAATTCTAAAACACTAAATTTGAGTTTGTGTCATGCCTTTGTCTAAAACATGCCGGGCTAAGGTATTATGTTAATCTTCTCTATTTATTGCATAGACATGCTCTCGAACCCGTTCCCTAAGACTCCTATTTGTTTTTCCTACATAAAAACACGAGCATGTCTGGCAGACAGCTATGTATATTAAATTCCTTGACTTACAGTCAGCATAAAAATTAAACTTATACCTATAATTTGTATCTGGATGTATAAAGTAATCATTCCCTGACATATATAAACAATGATTGCATCCTCTACAAGGTAGCGTACCCTGTCTATCTGACTTAATAAATGTTTTCTTCTTATTATTATCTTCATAACATAACAGCCTCTTGAGCAACTTCGTATTTTTGTATGAAAAAAGGTCTTTGGCCTACCATTTCAACTATTTTTTCATCTGTAGTAAGTATCCCCCAATTCTTTTCTATTATTCCTCTAATTCTTGTATTCATATTCGAGTAAGAAATCACTACTCTATTTACGTTATTCTGTTGATTTTTCTTATTATTAATAACCCCACCATTTTTATATAAATACGGTCTCCCTTTTCCTTTCCTTATTGAATCATTCATTTGGTAAACAACGTCGACTTCATGTTTACTGTACCCTCTTGATAATAAGTTATTAACTAACATCTCTTGTTTCTTATTATAACTATCATCACTTGTAGTGAGGCGGTGATATCCTCAAAGTCTGGCCTTTCACTATATTGTGATATATATGCTGAGGGTACATACTATTTTGATGTAACATATTATTCTTCCAACATGGTTTCCTATATATCTCAGAATGTATTTCCCCATTAGTCTTTAACACCTGAACATCTAAGAATTCCATCTTCTCATAAGAGTGTTTCTGTTCAAATCTCAGGAAATCTGTAGTATCATTAATATGTTCAGTAAAGTCATTCAATTCCATTTCTGTACCTTCACATGTCAAAAACACATCATCTACAAAACGTTTGTAGAATTTTATGTGTTTATTGAATACAGCATTTGATAAAACATAACTGCTTTCCCAATATGCCAACACAAGGTTGGCATAGGAGTTGCACATGGGGTACCCATTGCGACACCTTTTTTCTGTAGGTAATACACATTCTCATATAAAAACACATTATTACTCAATACTAAATCAAGTAAGGCTAGAATCTAAATGATGGAGCTCCTAGATACCTCTTTCTCAATCAAAAATAATCTCAAAAACTCCATTCCTGTATTATTTGGAATAGATGTAAATAGAGAAACCACATGTGCAGAAAATAAGGACTTACAAGACTTAATGCATTCTGCAAACCAAGTCGGTAAACATACTTTACAGTGTGGTTTTGATGCCTTAGAAGCATCTTGCAGGGCTGCTGTCACTAGGTCTGTTCTGAGAAGACATGCTTGGCTGAAGGAACAGATCTTGCCAGACCATGTCAAGGCAAAATTACTTGATGTTCCATTAAACCAAGAATGTTTGTTTGGCTCTAAAGCAGAAGAAGTTCTTAAAAAGATGGAGGAAAAAACTAAATCCATGCAAACTGTTAAAGATTTCTTACAGGTACAGCCACCTAGATTCAGTAGGCATCGACCTTCAAAAAACTGGTCCTTTCCACTCCCTTCCAGACCTTCTCAGCCCAAACGCAGGGGCAGCAGACCACAAAGACTACAGTCTCAGGGTATCCACAGATCTAAACAATGGAGTGCTCCCTCCTCAACCCCCCCCCCCATGGAAAAAGTTCACAATGACTTGTCCTTAATCCTTCCCAGCCATGCCCAAGTACTTGCACCCCTAGGAGGAAAACTTGCCCTGCATGCAAAAAACTAGGAGTATATTACTCAGAACTAATGGGTCTTAAACATTGTGTCCCAGGGATACAGATTCTATTTCCCACTCTCTGCCATCCCCGAGTGAATTGCCAGACCTTCCTCCAAACCAGTGGACAGAGCCCCAAAAGCAAGTACTTTCACTTCTCAGTATCAGGGCTAGTCAACCTGTGCCAACAGAGCAAAGAGGACAGGGTTTCTACTCCAGGCTGTTCTTGGTGCCCAAGAAAAAGAACTCTTGGCACCCTATTCTGGATCTGTCATCCCTAAACACCTTCCTGGTGGTACCAAAATTCAAAATGCTTACACTCCAGCAGCTCCTTCGTATGCTAGCCAATGACTCCTGGCTAGTCACCCTAGACTTAAAAGAAGCTTATCTGCACATCCCCATAAGGGAATCTTGCAGGAAATGTCTATGTTTTAGGGCAGGCTCTATGCACTGTCAGTTCTCTGCACTTCCTTTTGGCTTATTTACTGCATCCAGGGTATTCACAAAGTGCCTGGCTCCAGCTATTGCTTACTGCAGGCAGATAAATATTCAAATTTACCCATACCTGGATGATTACCTGATTCAGGAGTAGAGTCAGGAATTGCTACTTCAACACCTGATGTTTGTAAAGAGACTCCTAACTTCTCTGGGGTATACCATCAGTGAAAAGAAATCACATCTGATACCCAGCCAAAAGATTGTATTCTTGGGAGCAAGCTTGAACACAACTTTCCAGATGGCATTCCTCACTCCAGAAAAGCAGGTTTATTTGACAACTTATTTCAAACTACTGGCCACCCAAACCCAGCTATCTCCAAGAAAAATACTGCAAGCCCTAGGGTTCATGGCCTCATGTATTCTTCTGATTCCATATGGAAGACTGCGTATGAGGAAACTTCAGTTGTACTTAAAAAGTCTCTGGTGTCAACATTCCCAGGACCTGGAAACAGTGATTCCTATCATTCCTTGCCTAAGGACAGAGTTCCTTTGGTGGGCAGAGGCTTGCAATCACATCAAGGGACTCCTTTTCTCACAACCCCGCCGTCCAACCTCCGACAACAGATGCATCAGACTATGCATGGGGGGCTCACATGCAGGCAAATGCATTCAAGGGAAACGGAGCCCAGGACAAATTCACCTGCATGTCAATCAAAAAGAAATGTTAGCTGTACAGAATCTACTGACAGCCCTCACATACCTTATCCTGCAAGGACAACTCCTGATAAAGGCAGACAACACCACAGTTATGTGGTACATAAACAAGCAGGTGGGAACTCATTCCTACCCACTGTGCAGGTTAGCCATGGCTCTGTGGAACACAGCCTTAAGCAACCAAGTACACCTGCAAGCTGAATTCCTGCCAGGTAAACAAAATTCACTGGCAGACGACAAGCAGAAATCTAATGGACCCACACGAGTGGAAACTGGAACCAAACTCATTCAAACTTCTAATACACAGGTGGGGGACACTAGAGGTGGACCTCTTTGCGTCCCCCCAAAACCATCAACTAAACAAATTTTGCACCAGAATTCCCCACAGCCAAATTTGGAAAGTGGATGCCCTATCCTTCACATGGGAAAACCTCTCTGTCTATGCCTTCCCCCTCTGCCCCACCTTCCAAGAGTACTCCTCAAGATCAAGCAGGACAGGTCAAGGACAATCTTTATTGCACCAGACTGGCCACTCCAGCACTGGTACCCACTCCTACGCAGTCTGATAGCAGTGCTACCCTGGCACCTACATCAGACCATCAGGAGGGACAGATTTTGCATCCTCAGCTACAAACCCTGAACCTGGCAGCCTGACTTATTCCCTGAATACATCACCAGCAACCCTCAGCAAGCAGGTTCTGGATGTTATCCTTGAGGCCAGGAGGCCCAGTACTAGGAAAAAACTATTCAGAAAAGTGGAATAGATACTGTTCTTGGAGCCAGTCTCAAGGGAAGGACACAGCCATGCCCTCCTTGCCTCAAATCCTAGACTACCTAGCAGAGCTGCTCCACAAAGGCCTATCATTCTCATCAATTAAGATTCATGCCTCTGCCATCTCAGCTCATTACAATACTGAGCCACCCCGCTTCTCTCACCCTCTGATCAAACAGTTCCTGAGAGGAGCTAACAATTTAAGACCTCCAAGGAGAGCTCCCACTCCTGCCAGTAGGGACCTTAACTTTGTACTAGAGAAGCTCACGCTTCCCCCATTTGAGCCTGCTGCTACAGCAGAGTTAAAATTCCTCTCTTGGAAAACAGCCTTACTGCTAGCCATCACTTCAGCAAAAAGAGTGTCTGAGTTACAGGCCCTTATGTCTGTGGAACCCTTCATGATCTTCCATGCAGGCAGGGTTTCCCTCAGGACTAACCCATCTTTTATTCCCAAGGTGGTATCCAGTGTGGCTTTAAACCAATTCATCCATTTGCCAACCTTTTTTCCTAATCCATTTCCAGCCAGCCAGCCTGAATACCAGAGTCTTGGATTCCTGCATCGGATGCTGTCTCTTTCTCCATGACGTCAAGTCATCAGGGGTATAAAACATGCAGCCGATGCCATTACATCAGTCTTTCTTGCCACGTGGTGCCGAAGCAGAAGCAGTTTGCAAGTGCTGGTCGGCCAACTCCTGAAATTTTCGTTTTAGAGTTTCAGAACTGAAGTCTTCAAAATAGCTAAGTACCCAACAAACCATTTCTAAATGGATAGCACACTGCATCCACTTCTGCTACAAACACCATGGAAAACCTACCCTACAGGGGATAACGCCTCATCCCACTAGGGCTACCTCAACCTCTACAGCTTTTCTCAGGGGAGTCCCTACCAGGGACATCCTGGAAGCTGCAACCTGGAGTTCTGTACACACCTTCACCAAGCATTACCACTTTCCTATTTTTTCTAAATCCAGAGCTGGATTTGCCACAGCAGTCTTACAAGGCCTGCTAGCCTGCCCTACTACTTCTTGACTGCCTCTACCCTTCCTCAGCTCTGGGAATCAACCCAAGTGTGATGACTGCAACAGTGAAACATGAAGAACATCTACATTTATGGTAAGTGTACACAACTGTACTTTTTAAATGTTTTTTTATACATGCTTTTATAAATGTTATCTATGCAGGGTGATGTGTGAATTTTGAGATGTTACTTGAAATTTTTATGAAGGTTTTCATTGGATAGTGTTAATTGAAATGGGTTTTTAAGCGTGGATGGAAAAGATGTTTTTTCTATTTGGATGAAGAGTTTGGCCGAACGCGCTAATTAAACAGATATTTCTTCACTGTGTGGTTGCCTTTGGATGTTCATCATGCATACAGCTGCAGTCATAACAGATGAGTTATCCTGCCGTCAGGCGGGTCCTCGGTCGGCCGAATTCCAAAGTCTAGGTCCGGCGTCGGTTGTCGTCGCTTCTTCCCTGACGTCAGTGCGGCAGGGGTATAAAAGAGCCAGCCGACGCCATCTTCTTCAGTCTTTCTTGCCACGTGGTGCCCGAAGCAGAAGCAGTTCGCAAGTGCCGGTCGGCCAGCTCCTGAGATTTACGAAAATATTTCAGCCGAAGTCTTCTTGATAGCTAAGTACCCCGTTGGGGAAACTTTTCTTGCCTCAGACCGATGTCAGACAAAGGTAATAATTGCATTTCATGTGGGAAGTAAATACCGCATAAGGATTTCCACTCTTTCTGTATTCCTTGCTTAGGCCCAGACCACGACGTCTTGGCCTGCCGTTTTTGTGCTAGATTCAACAAACGCACTATTAAGCGTCGGGCGGAGTTCGCCCATCACTATTTTGGTAAAAAATTTAATTATATTATGTCGTCGGATACTCCGACTCCAGTTTTGAGTAAAAGACGCAAAGATAAGGACCGACATACGAGGTCCGCGACTTCTACTGACACCACGCTAAGGCCGACTACCGGTTCTCCGTTTCTCAGTGAGGTGCCTACGCAGCCCCTGTGTACCGATGACACTTCATTACCGGTGTCTTCTGTGCCCGAGGTCGCAGGCTCCTCGGCCCCCATTCCGACTACAGATACCGACGCCACTCTTGGCGGGGAAACTCAGAGTTTAGACAGGCCTGCCATTTCTCTAGGTGTCTTCAGGCCTTCCTCCTTCTCTATTAAGACTTTCATAAAATCTAAAGCAGCCATGAAAACTAAAAAACAAGGACCACAGACCCCCTATCAAGGCCCCATGCCTAAAAAACAGATGCTCAAAATGGCTGAGGATTTGATTTCTCTTATCAGGGGTTCTCAACCCCTCTCGGACAAAAGGCCCAGATTAGAGGAAGACTACCCTTCCTCAGATCAAGCCTCTATTACCTCTGAACATTCTGAGGCCAGGAATATACATATTCTCCTTTTGAAGACTGATGCAGAGGAGTCTATTCCCTCGGTCTCCCCCCGTGAGGGCTACTCTTTTGGGGAAACCCTACATACTTTGAGGGAACACTTTCACTGGGAAGGCCAAGATTACTCAGATTCCAAGAAAAAGCTCAGGGATTTTCTCTTGCTCCCCCAGCATAGGCCTCTGGCTATCCCTCCTGTCTTAGATATATTAGATGATGTGTACACAGAAGCCAGCCTCAACCCAGATTCTTTACCTCCAGCTCCTGTTAAACCAGACAGGTATTACCGGGTTCCTGATTCACACCAGTTCCTATACAAAAGCCATACTGCTGACCCAGAAACTATTTCACAGGGTCCTAAGGGAATTAAGGCCTCTACTGCTAAAAACCCATTACCTTCAGAGAGAGATTCCAGAGCTTTAGAAAGGTGGGGGAAAAAGGTGTATACCTCGGCCATTTTAACCATGAGGGCATTAAACTGTCAGTTCCATATGTTAAAGTATCAACAGTTTTTGTTATCTCAGTTGAAAAGCAAAATGACACAACCAGAACAACCAGATTTAAAAGAGTTGCAGGATTTGTTGCATATTGCAGAGCAAGTGGGTAAACATACCTTGCAGTGTGGTTTTGATGCTTTAGAGGCCTCATGTAGAGCTGCTGTTACAGGGTCTGTCATACGTAGACATGCTTGGCTCAAAGAGCAAGCCGTACCAGATCATGTCAAAGCTAAATTACTAGATGCACCTCTTCAAAAAGATGTATTGTTTGGTGTTAAAGCTGAGGAGGTACTAAAGAAAATGGAGGAAAAGGCGAGATCAATGCAAACAGTGAAAAATTTCCTGCAGGTACAACCTCCACGTTTCAGCAGAAACTGGCCTTCAAAAAATTAGTCCTTTCCAGCCACGGACAGACCTCAAAGAGGCAGATACAGGCGCCCGAGGGGTAGAGGGCAATCTCAAGGATCATTGAGAGCCAGACAATGGCAAGCACCAACCCCAAGAGGTGGAGAAGATAGATCACAGTCATTCAGAAAGCAGACACAATGACTTTCCCCTTTACCTGCCAAGCAAAGCTTTAATGGCAGCACCTTTAGGTGGAAAACTGGCATTATTCTCAAAAAAATGGCATATTGTCACAAAAGACAGATGGATTCTGGACATTATAGACAGAGGCTACAGATTCCACTTTCACACCCTTCCAAAAATGAGAGGCATGCCAAACCTGCCACAAAATCAAAGGGCAGAGGCACAAAAACAAATTTCAGCTCTCATGGACATGAAAGCTATTCAAGAGGTACCTGCAAAAGAACAAGGTCAAGGGTTTTATTCCAGACTATTCCTGGTACCAAGGAAAGACAAAGATTGGAGACCTATTTTAGACCTATCCATCCTAAACACATATTTACAGGTACCAAAATTCAAGATGCTCACATTACAGCAGCTTCTTCCCATGCTGGGCAAGGAGTCTTGGCTCGTAACATTGGACCTCAAGGAGGCATACCTGCATGTCCCTATCAGACAAGATTGCAGAAGATACCTCAGATTTCTTGCAGGTTCAACCCATTATCAATTCTCTGCATTGCCCTTTGGCTTATCTACTGCACCCAGAGTGTTTACGAAATGCCTGGCATCAGTAATTGCCTTCTGCAGACTTCAAGGAATACAAATATACCCATATCTGGACGACTGCCTGATCTAAGCGGACAGCAAGGACATACTTCTGAAATACCTGGCGTTTGTAATAAAACTGTTGAACTTTCTGGGATACACAGTCAACAAAAAGAAATCAAAACTAATACCCTCTCAAACAATAATTTTCCTGGGTGCCAGCTTGAATACAAACACCCAGATGGCCTACCTCACGCCAGACAAACAAGGGCAACTATCTCAATACTTCAGCAAAATGGCAACCTTCACCAGGCTGACTGCAAGGAAAGTCCTGCAGGCTCTGGGATTCATGGCATATTGCATCCTGCTGATCCCATGTGCAAAGCTGCATATGAGGAAACTTCAGTGGTACCTAAAAAACTTATGGTCTCAACACAGCCACAGGTTTGGAAACAATTATACCACTCATTCCATGTCTTCAAAAGGAATTTCTGTGGTGGGCTCAAGCATGCCAAAGAAACATAGGTCTCCCTTTCTGCATACCTCAAGCAACTCAAATCATCACAACAGACGCCTCAGACTACGCCTGGGGGGCACACATGACAGATCAGTGCATTCAGGGAAAATGGTCCCAAAAAGAGAAGCACCTACACATCAACCAAAAGGAAATGCTAGCAGTGCAAAATGCTATTATGGCCTTCAAAGACCTACTGCATCCAGGCCAGCTATTGATAAGGACAGACAACACCACAGTGATGTGGTACATAAACAAACAGGGGGGAACTCATTCATACCCCCTGTGCAGACTAGCCATGACCCTTTGGAACACAGCTCTGGAATTGCAAATCCAACTTCAGGCACAATTCCTGCCAGGGAAGGAAAACACACTGGCAGACAGCCTATGCAGAAATATGACAGATCCACACGAATGGAAGTTGCATCCTCAAGTTTTTGCAAAGATAACTCAGGCATGGGGACAGCCAGACATAGATCTCTTTGCTACCCACAGAAATTACCAATTGAAAAAATTTTGCTCAAGGACCTATCATCCACAGGCCTGGAAAGTGGACGCACTTTCTTTCAATTGGACAACATTGACAGTCTATGCCTTTCCGCCTCTCCCTCTGCTGCCCAAAGTTCTATTAAAAGCCAGAGCAGAGAGGCCAAAAATGATTATTCTCATTGCTCCAGACTGGCCAAGACAACACTGGTATCCACTCCTGAAGAGCCTGACGCATTCCCCACCATGGATCCTACCTCTAGTGCCTCTTCTGTTGTCCCAGCACAACTTCAGAACTCTTCACAGCCAGCTCAAATCCCTAAATCTAGCTGCATGGAGAATCCCTTGATTTCCCAACAGACCCTCCTCTCCAAGGAGGTGCAGGATGTCATCTTGGAGGCCAGAAGACCTTCTACTAGAAAAGCCTACTCCGCCAAATGGAAACGGTTTTGTGCCTGGAATCAGAAAAAGGGCCAGAATCCTTGGGTAATAAATTTACCTCAAATTTTACAGTACCTAGCTGAGATGTTAAACAGTGGACTTTCCTTCTCCTCATTCAAAATCCATGCTTCAGCCATTTCTGCACAATACAACACAGATCCTCCTTTATTCTCTCATCCTCTCTTAAGACAGTTCCTCAGAGGGGCTAAGAATATAAAAACCTCAAGGAAACCACCAGTCCCTGCTTGGGACCTCAACTTCATATTGGAAAAGCTGACCCTGCTCCAACAGAACTACAATACTTGTATACAATTATACAATAATTGTATACAATTCATCACCCAGAGACTCCCTATGCTGTGGAACAAAATCCCGGTACATGTGAGGCAGAGCACCTCGCTGGCCTTGTTCAAGAGGAATCTTGACCAATGGATGGGAGATCGCAGATATACCCCAGGGATTACTTTCAGTGTCACTGCTTGACAGAGGCACAGAAAAATGATAGGCATAGTTTTTATTCAAACTAAAGGGGTGGCGAAAGCCACATAACTATGGGCTAGGCTTATAAATACCCTTGGGCAGATAGCCTAGTATGAACCTATGAACCTATGGAAACCAGCCTTCCTTCTGGCTATCACCTCAGCACACAGGGTTTCGGAACTACAGGCCCTCATGGCTGTGCAACCTTTCATAATTTTCCATCAGGACAGAGTTTCCTTACGAACCAACCTTACCTTTATGCCAAAGGTAGTATCCAGTGTAGCCTTGAATCAGACTATCCACTTACCTACCTTTTACCCTAACCCACAAAACAAAGGGGAAAGACTACTGCATTCTTTGGACATTCACAGACAACTTTGTTATTATTTGGACAGGACAAAGCCATTCAGGAAATCCGAGCAACTCTTTGTGTCCTATGCTACAGGTGATCAAGGAAAGGCTATCTCCAAACAGACCATCTCAAAATGGATAGTCCACTGCATACGCTTTTGTTACTCATTTCATGGAAAAGCTGTGCCTTCAAGCATCAGATCCCACTCCACAAGGGCCACAGGTACCTCTGCAGCTTTCCTCAGGGGGGTTCCTACCAAGGACATTTTGGAAGCAGCCACTTGGAGTTCAGTGCACACTTTCTCCAAACACTATCACCTTCCACTTTACTCTAAATCTAGAGCGGGCTTTGCCACAGCAGTCTTGCAGGGCATCCTTGCTCCTCCTAGTTCCACTTAGTGCCTGCCACCCCTACTTAGCTTTGGGATTCTACCCATCTGTTATGACTGCAGCTGTATGCACGATGAACATAGTACAGTTTTGTACCTACCATAAATGTAGATGTTCGAGTGCTCATACAGCTGCAGTCCAGGTTTCCCTCCCTCCATCCCCTCTTAGAACAGGTCTTATGACAAACACCTTCTCATACAACCTATTTGGGGTATTCTTGTATGGTGTATTTGCTTGCAAACTACTGTTTTTTGATTATTCTATATTGCATGATTACATAAGTTTATGTTTTGCCTTCCTTCTGGGGGCACCTGACATCTGGGGCAAGAAAAACTGAAGAAGATGGCGTTGGTTGGCTTTTTTATACGCCTGCCGCACTGACGTCAGGGAAGAAGCGACGACAACCGACGCCGGACCTAGACTTTGGAATTCTGCCGACCGAGGACCCACCTGACGGCAGGATAACCCATCTGTTATGACTGCAGCTGTATGAGCACTCGAACATCTACATTTATGGTAGGTACAAAACTGTACTTTTTGATTTGTGCTTCATATATCCATGGGAATTGGTGGTTTTATGTTTTATTTATCTGTTGAAGATTTAGTTCCTTTAACCGGTTATTTGAGGGACCATTTGTTCTGGGAAGGAACAGGAGGTAAAACATGGTTAGATCTTTCATGGCTTGAAAAGATCGACAAAGATGTCCACAGAAGACTGTAAGAAACTGAGCAGGCAGAGAGAGCTACCATTCTATCCTGATAGCTAGGATTTTTGCGGCCATAAGGCAAACTGCTCTTTTTAGCTATGAATCTTTGAGGTCTCTAATGTTGAATGATATGTTTAGACAAATGCATGCCAAAAGGGGCAATATATTCAGTAACTGGTCTGATGCAATATGAGTAAAGGGAAATTAAGACTTCTTGGATCCAGTGGAAATGACTTTAGAAATTAGATGTGCAGATAAGAGGCTTTCTGAACTACTGCAGAAACATGATGGTCAAATGATAAAGAATTATCAACAGCAGTGCCTAGATACCTTGTGACCATGTCTGATTGGAGGATGTGTCTTTTATATGTTATGTAAAACGTTTTATTTATCAAAATAAACTATGCTGCATTTTTTCACATTTAATTTGAGGCCATTGTCCTTGTACCAGTTAACATGGTCTAATCTATGTTGGAACAATTGTGTGAGTCAGTGGAAGATCGAAACACAGCACCTAATTTATGGTCATTTGTAAACTTAGATAATCATAAGCCAGGAATGTTGGCCTGAAGGTCTGAGAAATAGATGTCAAATAAGTGAGGGCCCAATAAGGAGCCCTGTTGTACACCACTGATTATATTTTTGGTTACAGAAGTTGTATCTGTGACTTTAACCATATTGTTTCTGTCAGACGACCAGTTAACAATTACTGCACAAAAGAATTTGCATTCAAATTTGCAATTTTGCCAACATTGCCTGCTTGGGAAATAGTGTCAGAGGCCTTGGCCAGGTCCAGATATGCTGCATGTAGTGCATAACTGCTACCCACTGCATTTATTACTTTTTTCAAAGAAATTCATGAAGTTAAAGAAGTAGGATCTTCCTTTGACAAATTTGTATCAATGAGGGCCCAGAGTTAAGAAATTTTCAATGCCCAGATTAATGAGCTTTGAGCTACTACATTCCATAGCTTTACATGTAAGGCTAGTGAGACTAATATATGAATAGTAGTGTTGTCGCCTCACAGTTAGACGTTGCCCGTTCAATTCTCAGTTACAGCGTCTTCTGTGTGGCGACATGCATGAATGGGCATTCCTTCGTTGAAGGTTGTGCGTTAGGCTCGGCAAGCCAGCATGTAAAACTCTACTACCAATCATTAGCGGACCGGAGTTCCGCTGTGGCGACCCCTAACCGGGAAAAGCCGAAAGACACAAACAAACCAGGGTCCTTGGTCTGGCCATCCTTGTGTAATGAAATTACAATGGCTGTTTTCCAGGTTTCAGGAATGTAACCAGCAGAGAGGCTTAGATTAAGGATGTTAAGTAGGGGGTTTATATTGATTATGTTGTTTGTCTTTTCGGCTTTTCCCGGTTAGGGATCGCCACAGCAGAACTCCGGTCCGCTAATGATTGGCAGTAGATTTTTTATGGTGGCGAGTTGCCAGCCGTACACCCAACCTTCAGCGAAGGCACGCCCATTCACGCATGTCTTTCGGAGGCCACTCGACCATGGGGAGGACATGCAGACTCCACACAGAAGACATTCTAGCCGTGAATCAAACAGGAGAACCTCTTGCTGTGAGGCAACAACGCTACAGCTGCACCACCGTGGCTTTTTGCACTAATAATCAGGCAACCTGGTATATTATCAGGACCTGTGGATGAGTCGTTCTTACCCTTTGAAAATGCTGTGAGAAAATGTGACAAAGTAATTAAAGGAGATGTCAGGGATTGTGGAATCTGTGGAAAAGCTGTATCTGTAGGTGGAGTAAAATTTGGACAAAACTTGTCAGCTAGGGGAATAGCCATTTAATTTGGGTGAGTGTACTGTATCATTGTGGACTATGTCTGAATATTTTAGGTATTAATTCTTAACTTTCTGACATAGTTAAAGAAAGATTAGTAATTTATGGCTGTAGCAGTTATTTTAAGTTTATACTCAGCTCTGAGTTCCCCAATGATGTTCTTAAACTTTTCACTAGTTTGAGTGCTCTTTTCTCTTGTTATATAATTTATTTATACAGGTATTTCTCCATAATGTTTTTATTTAAATTTCTCATTGTATTTGTTGTAGATAGGGATTGCCTTTCAGTACAGCTATTTAAGTGGGAGTACAAGCAAAAGGCATAGACAACAGCTTTAGCAATGGGATCCATCAGAGGAGGATTGCAGTGAAATTTATTTAGGCCATCAAGTCGCTGAAGATTTGCTTTATGTTTAGAAAAAATGTACTATGGGCTGCCGATACCTCTGTATATTTTTAAAATATGTTTGCACATACATGCATGTATAACAGAGGCTTGCAACATGTGTAGTTCACTGAGCTGAATGGAATTTGATGGCAGGCTATTAGCCTTGTATAAACACAAGACTGACATCTGTTTTGCTTTAGTTATCTTCAGTTAAAATGACATGGCGTTGTACTTGTTTGTTGTTTGTTACTAAACTTGGATGGTTGTTAAGACTGAGAAAAATATGATTAGAAATTACCTGACTGAGTTTAGCTGCAGTAAGTAAAGTTATAGTGCTGTTGGTGTCACTGCTTAGCTAGTTAAGGTTAACATAATCCAACAGACTGAAATTCTTTTTCATTGATAAAATGTTGAATGTCATTAATCAACATAGTGTAGAAAGAGTGGCTGATGGAATGAAAAGATGCAGTCATCAAACAGCCTGGAAGTCTTTGCGTGTTCAGGGGGCATTGTGTGTCCCATGAGTAACCAGATGAAATACATTACTGCTGTCTCTGTTTCACTGTTCTCACAATCACACCTTAGAGGTATACATAGAAGGCAGCTATCTTTTGGACGAAGAGATGAGAAGAAATGATGTCTGGGAAAGCAAAGGACATTTACAGGATCCCAGTCAAACAGTTTGATATGGCTTGTCATAGGGGAAGCATGTCTCTTGAATATCCAGTTGAAATACATTAATGGGGTTATTAATTCTTTCACAATCCTCAGAATCAAATTTCAAAGGTGAACACAAAAAGTGAACATCATTTTGATGTGCCTTGCCAGGGAGTAGAATATGTATCTATGAATAACCAGTTCAAATACAGTAGTATGTTCATTAGTTATTGGAATTTCTTCACAGTCAAATCGCAGGTGTACCCAGAAGTAGCTGATTTTTTGGTGTGGGTTGTCAGGCTGACAGTATGTGCATCTGTTAGCAGCCAGTTGAAATGGATTGCTGTGGTTATTATAGGATCATAGGAGTTACAAGGAAACTGAGTCAAGAGGCTATTTCCACCTTGCCAGTACTCACCCTTATGCCTTACTTCACTTTTGAAGAAGGAAGAGAACACTCATACCAGGTATGAATTTATCAATACCCATCCAAAGGCAGACAGTGTCACACTAATTAATTTGGTGAGGAAGTTTTTTTCCATAGACTGGGTAGGTGCTGGATCACAGGATCATAGGAAGTTACTAGGCTACTAGTCCTGAGGCCCTTATAAGCTTAGCCAAGAGTTTAGCCCATGTTTAGACAAGTCAGCACTCGATGCCCCTGTCCAGCAGGGACAGTGGTGGAATCCCAGGGATCTATTTTCTGTTTCCCATCCAGTTGTCCAGGTTATGCTGAAAAAGGGGCAAAGAGGTGCTTTGCTTGACATGGAGAGGGAGTCTATTCCACAGATGGAAGAGTCTGTGGGACACAAATCTGTCCTGCCAACAAGTTCTATAGATATCACAGACCAGGTTGAGGCCACACGTGCGGGTTACTCAAGTGGAGCTTGCCTTGCAGATATGCAACAATCCCATCAAGGTGGTGTCTGAGATCATCTTGTGTGCCAGACAGAGGTCACCTCTGAGGAGTCTGTATGAAACTGAGTAGAGGGACAGGGCTTTTAGCCTATCTGTATATGGTAGGTTTTTGAGGCCCTGGATTCTCCTAGTGAGGAACCTCTACGGTCTGTCCAGCTGCTGTATGTGCTTAGCAAGGTACATGCCAAATGGGGAGTTCTACTCAATAATGGTCCTTATAAGGAAAGAATACTGGGATTTTATGACCTCATTGTCCCTGGGATGAGATACCCTTACTTATGAGGTGGGCACATAGAAAGCTTTCCTTACAACGGAAGCAATATGGTGATCAAAAGTCAGGTTGCTATCAACCTACATGCCCAAATTCCTCACGACGGATTGCGTGCTTAGGACATTGCTATTAATGTGATAATTTGTGGGGACATCACTTTCCCCAAAGGGGATGATGATGCATTTTTTGGTATTCCACTTCAGGTCATGTTTTTGGCACCAGTCATTTGTTTGGGTGAGACCCTCTTGGAGAATGTCCACATCACTAGGGGAATTGATGACAGTGCCCAGCTTGCAGTCATCCGCAAACTTGGTCAGCCATAGGCCAAAACCCTGGGGTACGCCACTCATTAAAGGTCTACTGCTTGAGGTGGCTTCCCCTGTGTTGACTGGGTGGGTTCTGTCAGTGAGCCAGGTAGCTACCCATTATTTGTTTGCTCAGGCTAAGGAGAGATTGCTTCCAATTGGGCACCTGCTCCTTCTTCCTGGACAGCAATTTTTTCCTTTTGTTATAGAGTCTATTTATTGCAAATGTCTACCAGACAGGTTTACTGATGTCCTTCAAGGATGCATCTGCAGTCCTTACAAATGGGTTGTCCTGTCGTCAGGCAGCCCTTCGGTCGGCCGGATTCCAAAGTCTGGGTCTGGCCTCGGCTGGTGTCGCACTTCACCCGATGTCATAGCTGCAGTTATTCGGGTATAAAGGCATCAGCCGACGCCATTTTCCTCAGTCTTTCTTGCCGCGTGGCGCCCGAAGCAGAAGCTGTTCGCAAGTGCCGGTTGGTCAGAACCAGAGATTACTACTACCGAATTCTTCTAAAAAGCTAAGTACCCCGTTGGGGACTCTTTCTTGCCTCAGCCGATGTCAGAAAAAGTGAATAACTGTTTAACTTGTGGGAAACAAATACCTCATAAAGATTTCCACTCTTACTGCTTACCTTGTTTAGGCCCAGACCATGACGTAGCAGCTTGTCTAGCCTGTGCTTCTTTTAACCGACGGACGCTTAGACGTCGGTCGGAATTTGCTGAGGAGTTTTTCGGCTCCGATTTTGCTTACATTATGCCGTCGGATCCTCTGACTACACAAATATCAAAAAAGCGCAAGGAAATGGACCGACACTCGCGGTCTGCGGTTTCGGCCGAAACCGCGGTTAGGCCAACCGCGAGTGTCTCGGTTTTGGCTGAAACCGAGCAAGCGGTTCTTCCTTCAGCCGAAAACTTACCTCCTACCGAGGCCTCTTCCAACCTCGTGGAATCGGCTTCTGATTTACCTTCTGCTCAGGCAGTTTCTCAGGAATTATCTGACACTATCCCCTTGGATATCTCCACCCCTGCACGTGGAGCTGCTAGGCCTCCTGCAGCCATGTCCATTAAGGCTTTTGCCAGGGCTAAAGCAGCTAAAACTACTAAATCTGTGCCTGCTAAGACCCCCTCTCACAGGCCTAGCTCTAGTTCACAAATGCTTAGTCTAGCAGAGGATCTCATTTCTTTAATCCGGGGATCCCAATCTCACACAGACAGGGCCTCTCACCCACCTCCACAGAAGAGGCCTAGAGCAGAGCCCCCTGAACCAGTTTCTACAGATGATTCCTCTGATGATTGAGATAATACTAACCCTCCAGAGGCTTCTTTCTCCCCTTATGAAGACTCTGATGCTGAAGAGTCCATCCCTTCTGCCTCTCCGCCTGAGGAATTTTCCTTTGGGGAAACCTTGCATGCTATGAGGGAACAATTTCAGTGGCAGGGCCAGGATTTCTCAGACTCTAGGAAGAGGCTTAGAACCTTTCTGCATTTACCACAACATAGGCCTTTAGCCATTCCTCCAGTTCTCTCTGTTGTAGATGATGCATTTAATGATGCTTGTACTGCTCCTGATTCACTTCCACCGGCCCCTGCTAAGCCCGATAGGTACTACAGGGTTCGGATACTCATCACCATTTGTATAAAGCTCCTTTTGCAGATCCCGAGACTATCTCCCAGGGTCCTAAGGCTGTAGCAGCTACCTCTGCCAAAAACCCCCTCCCCTCTGAAAGGGAATCCAGGTCCTTAGAGAGATGGGGTAAAAAAGTTTACACTTCTGCAACTCTTTCAGCTAGAGCATTGAACTGTCAATTCCACATGATCCAGTATCAAGAATTTATGCTAGACCAGTTAACCAAAAAGTTGTCCTCAGATGAACCATTAGACAAAAAATCTGTTCAGGAAATGGTACATAACATTCAGCAGGTCAGTAACCATGCCTTAAAATGCGGCTATGATGCACTGGAAGCTTCCTTCAGATCAGCCATGACTGGCACAGTTATCAGAAGGCATGCATGGTTAAAAGAGCAGGCCTTACCAGACCATGTGAAATCCAAATTACTAGATGCTCCCATGGACAAGATTAATTTGTTTGGCTCTCCTGCACAACAGGTGCTCAAGAAGATGGAAGAGAAGGCAAAATCAGTCCAAACAGTAAAAGATTTCTTACAGGTCCAACCTCCAAGGTTTAGCAGGAATTGGCCCTCCAAGAATTGGTCCTTTCCCGACTCCTCCAGAGCCCAGAGAGGCAGGAATAGGCGTTCAAGAGGCCAAAGTCAATCCAGAGGTGCCTACAGGGGACGCCAGTGGCAGGGTAACAACCAGCGAGGTGCAGCCACGGACACAGCCACCACCACTACTACAGGACAATCACAGTGACTTGGTTCTAGCACCGCCTACCAGGGAACAACTAAAAGCACCCTTGGGCGGGAAGCTAGCTTTATTTTCAGTAAACTGGCATTACATCACAAGAGACAAGTGGATTTTGCAGACAATAGACCAAGGTTACAGGTTTCACTTCCATACTCTACCAGGGAAGAGAGGAATGCCAAACCTACCTCCAAATCAAAAGGCAGAAGCTCTAAAACAAATATCTCAATTATTAAAAATGAGAGCTGTGGAAAAGGTACCATCTATGGAGCAAGGACAGGGATTTTACTCCAGACTCTTCCTGGTACCAAGAAAAGAAAGCAAATGGAGACCTATTCTCGACCTGTCCGCTTTAAACACATTCCTCATTGTTCCAAAATTCAAAATGCTGACCCTACAGCAGCTTCTTCCCATGCTGGGCAAGGAGTCTTGGCTGGTAACTCTAGATCTCAAGGAGGCATACCTGCACGCCCCATACGACCAAATTGCAGAAGATACCTCAGATTTCTTGCAGGATCAGAGCATTATCAATTCTCAGCATTGCCCTTTGGCTTATCTACTGCACCCAGAGTGTTCACGAAATGCCTGGCATCAGTAATTGCTCATTGCAGGCTCCAGGGAATCCAAATCTACCCTTACCTGGACGACTGCCTGATACAAGCGGACAACAAAATCAAGTTAGCAGAAGACTTGAAAAGGGTCATTTACCTACTACAAGCCCTGGGATACACAGTCAATATAAACAAGTCAAGGCTGATACCATCCCAAAGGATAAACTTCTTGGGTGCAGAGCTGGACACATCGAAGCAAATGGCATTCCTAACAGTAGAAAAACAGGAGCAACTCCCTCTATACTTCTTGGCATTAACAAAGCAGAACCATCTAACAGCAAGAAAAGTCCTGCAAGCCTTGGGTTTCATGGCATCCTGCATAATATTGGTTCCACATGCCAGACTGCATATGAGAAAGTTACAGTAGTACCTAAGGAATTTATGGTCTCAGCACAAGCACAGCCTAGAAACCCAAATTCCAATAATTCCATGCCTGAAGCAAGAATTCCAATGGTGGGCTCAGGCCTGTCAATCAAACAAAGGATTGCCCTTCCACAACACTCAACCAAGCCAAACCATTACCACGGACGCCTCAGACCTCGGTTGGGGCCCACATGCTAGACAAGTGCATACAAGGCTTATGGACTCAAGACCAGCTGCACCTACACATAAATCAAAAGGAAATGCTGGCAGTAAAACTGGCAATTCAGATATTCAGACCATTTCTTCGACAAGGTCAACTGTTGATAAGGACAGACAACACCACAGTTATGTGGTACATCAACAAACAGGGAGGCACACATTCGTACCCTCTATGCCGGATGGCAATGGATCTCTGGAATGTGGCCCTGAGTTACAGCGTTCAGTTACAAGCAATTTTTGTACCAGGAAAAGAAAACATTCTAGCAGACATACTAAGCAGGACTACCACGGATGCCCACGAATGGATGCTGCATCCGGACATCTTCAAAACCATTACAAGAAAATGGGGACTCCTCAAATAGACTTATTTGCATCCCCACGCAATCACCAACTAAAGAAATTCTGCACAAGGACGCACCACCCACTTGCTTGGAAGGTGGACTCCTATCTTTCAGTTGGAAAAACCTGACAGCATATGCATTCCCACCACTTCCTTTGATGCACAAGGTGCTATTGAAGATCAAGGAGGACCGTCCAAGGATCATCCTGATAGCTCCAGACTGGCCAAGACAACATTGGTACCCATTACTGAGGAGCATGTCTCGGGAACAAATATGGCACCTACCCTTGTTCCCTTGCTGTTAACACAGAACAACTACAACACCCTGCATCCAAACCTGAAAACACTGCAGCTAACTGCCTGGAACATTGCATAAGAACAAATAACCCAAATTTATCCCAAAGGGTAAAGACATTATCTTGGAGGCTCGCAGACCCTCAACAAGAAAAAATTATTCAGCAAAATGGAAAAGATATTTCATTTGGAGTACTGCAAAAGGAGAACATGTGTCACTGGTAAACATAGCCAACATCCTGGAATACTTGGCAGAGCTCTTCCACAAAGGCCTGTCCTATTCTTCCATCAAGATTCATGCATCAGCTATTTCAGCAGAATACGACTTGGATCCTCCAGTCTTCTCACATCCTCTGCTCAGGCAGTTTCTGAGAGGAATTAAAAATGTAAAACCGCCTAGGAAGCCACCATTGCCAGCATGGGACTTGAACTTTGTGCTAGAAAAATTGACACTTCCTCCTTTTGAACCAGCAGCAACAGCAGAATTACAATACTTATCATGGAAAACTGCTTTCCTGTTGGCAATCACTTCAGCAAGAAGGGTATCTGAGCTACAGGCACTAATGGCAGTACAGCCCTTCATGATCTTCCACCAAGATAGAGTATCCATGAGAACTAATCCTACTTTTATGCCTAAGGTGGTCTCCTGAGTATCTTTGAATCAGGCTATCCACCTACCTACATTCTTCCCCAACCCTCAGAACAGGGGAGAAAGGCTGTTGCATACCTTGGATGTGCATAGACAATTACGCTACTACCTGGACAGGACCAAGGGCAATAGGAAAACTGACCAGCTACTGGTAGCATATGCAACAGGAATGGAAGGAAAAGCAATTTCAAAACAGACAATCTCTAAGTGGATAGGAAATTGCATTAGATTTTGTTACTCCTACCATGGAAAGAAAACTCCAGAAAACATCAGGCCTCACTCTACAAGGGCTACAGCCACTACCACAGCTTTTCTACGAGGAGTGGCTACCAAAGACATTTTAGAGGCTGCTACTTGGAGCTCCGTGCATACATTTGCCAAGCATTATAATTTACCTTTATACTCCTGATCCCGAGCAGGTTTTGCCACTGCTGTTTTGCAAGGGATCTTAACTACACCATAATTTTATTTCTCCTCCTCCCCCAGTTTTGCTATGGTATTCTACCCATTTGTAAGGACTGCAGATGCATCCTTGAAGGACATAGTACAGTTTTGTACCTACCATAAATGTAGATGTCCGATAGGAATGCATCTGCAGTCAGGATTACCCACCCTCCTTCCCCTCTGTGGTACTCCTAGGGTATTTGCCCATCTTGTAGCTAGCTGGGGGAATCTATTATGGTGTATTTGTATATATGTACATACATGCCTATTTTTTGTTTGCTCTCTACTATTTGGAATCATTTGCATTTATCCAAATTTAGCCTTCCTAGAGATCACCTGGCATCTGGGGCAAGAAATGGCGTCGGCTGATGCCTTTATACCCGAATAACTGCAGCTATGATGTCGGGTGAAGTGCGATACCAGCCGAGGCCAGACCCAGACTTTGGAATCCGGCCGACCAAAGAGCTGCCTGACGACAGGACAACCCATTTGTAAGGACTGCAGATGCATTCCTATCGGACATCTACATTTATGGTAGGTACAAAACTGTACTTTCCTTGCAGAGGATGATTTAGTCCTGTTGGGTATTCCTTATTCCATGCATCTCTATAAATGCTCGTATAGTGCTTTGGTGTAGTTTTGGATACTGGTGCCAGTTCCTAGAGAGGGGGAGGGGGCTGTGAAGCTGTTTTTTTTACCATCCCTCAAGAAGGTGTAATCAGCTTTGGATAATTTTTTTTTTGTTTGACCCCAGCTAGAGGGGGGTGGGGGGAGATGGTGACTTCGAAAGTGACTGCTTTTTGGTCTGATCTTACCAGGGAGTATGATACTGCAGGGATGCTGCACTGGTTACTCATGTTGATTAATACCAAGTCCAAAATATTATCACCTGTCGTGGGGGTATCAACTAGCTATTCCAAGGCATTTGCTTTGACAAAATTGAGGAATCTCTGGGCATTTGTGTTCTGGCATGAGTAGTTCTTCCAGTCTATGTTTGGGTAGTTAAAGTCACCCAGGATCAGCGTAAAGGGTTGAATCTTGATAGATTCAAAGAGGTCAAGATAAGCGAATTGGGCATCTTGAGTCAGATTTAGGGGCCAGTAGCTAGTTATGATTTGTGTAGGGGTCTTGTCAGTGATTAACTGCAGTTGTAATGCCTCCTGTGTATCATACTGTTTGATCAGCCTGGAGGTGTGTATGTCTTTAATATGTATTGAAACTCCAACTCCTTTGACTTTACTGCCCACAGTTGGGGGTCTGAATGTATGACAGGGACATGTAACCAGGTAAGGCTGGGGTGCTCTTTGCAGCTTTGAACCAGGTTTCTGTGACTGCGCAGATGTCAGCATTTTCCAGGGTTAAAAATGCTTGCAGTGAGTACAGTTTCATGTTTAGACTCATTTAGCAGCATGACCTTTAATTTCCTTTGGGTGACAAATGTATCCCTCTCTTTTGCCCTATTTATTTGTTAAAACTACTTTAGATATTTGGAACTACTATTATTGTAACTGTTTGATTTTTAAAGGTACAAGAGTGAGTTATTGGACAAGTGGATCCCTTATTGCTGTGTGAGTAAGGCATAATCACCCCAAAAGGAGTCTATAAGATATTGAATATAGAGAGATATCCTCCAGTCTCTCAAAATAGCTAAGGTCTTTTAGCCCTTAGTCTTTTTAGTTAAGAGCATTTGGGGTCTTTACAACTACTTGATATGCTTAATGTCCATCTCAGTGGGGGGCATTGTACTGTATTCATGGATTGAATTAGTGCAGAATACAAGCAGGGGAGGACTTCTTTTGACCTGGAGGAGATACCTTTTATTATGAACTTTTCAAAGTAGAAGGATTTCCTCACCACCATTCAACATGGTGGCTGAACATAAGAGAGCAATCACCCAAATACTTAGATCTCTCACTAATTTCTCATTTTGAAGTGGTGTGTTATCTATACGTTAAGCTAGAGGTAGGGGGTTGCTTACTGAATTCAACAATGTTGCAGTTTTTGTGTCAAGTTTGTCCATTTTAATAGTATAATCTCCTTTTAGAGTACCTGTATGTCAGAAGACTTGGCAATCATTCAGCTTACAATTATCTGCAAATTCCATTAACCAAAGATCATCGTTTCATCGTTTGATAGACAGAGATTTGCGAAGGAGTTGGCAAATAGCAGAAGTCCCAACACAGGTCCTCAAGGGTATCCACTCTTCACCTTTGTGCTCTCTGAGAATGTGCACCCTACTCTTACTGTACAAGTTCTGTCCCTCTGCCAGTTTGCTATCCATCTAACCATGCATAGCTCAATTCTGCGCTCACTTAGCTTGTTTACTATATTTGCATGTGGTATGTGGTCAAATGCCTTGGCATTAGTCCTTTCATTTTCCTTAAATCTGGACCTCAGAGATGCACAGAGGAGGTGGTTGTCTTTTTTATGTGGTTTATCAAGGGGCAGTATGTGTCTGTGGTCAGCCAGTTAAAATACATTACTGTGGTAAGTAAATTGCTTGCTTTTCTCACAATCACACCTTAGATGTATACAGATAAGGCAGCTGTCTTTTGGGGGTAGGGGCAATAAGTCATGCTGTGAAAACATAGGTCAGTACACGGTCATTGTAGAAGAATTTGATCTGGCTCTTCATGGGCAATATCTGTGACTTTGAGCAGCAAACTGAAATACATCATTGTGATCATAATTTTAAGGTGGCATACCCCTACTCTTTGGTTTGTTTTCATGCTTTTTCTCAGAGCAGCTCCTCTTGGCTTACTGTCTGTACTGTGCACCCCCCTTTGTAAATTTGTGGATCCACTACTGTACAATATAAACAAAATGTTGTTGACCTCAGCAAATTGCTTAACTTCTGGTGTCATTCTAGAGGGTACAGTGTATTCTAGCTAGGGAGGTGATGGGAGCTAATGATAACGGATTTCCCAGGGATGGCTTGCACCTATACCTCTCAACCTCTTAGACCAAGAAGTCTGGACAAAGCAATAAATAAAAGTGGGACAAAGGCCCAAAAAATAGGGACAGTTTTGAAATATTGCTCTTACAAACTTAGAAAGTCAATAGAATAACAGGTTTTGCGTTAGCATGATTTTTCTGGAGGGTATGAATCTGCAACTCAACTGTCTGCATTATTTTCTAACTTCAGTCTTTAATGATTTGCTACTAATTTCCCAGAAAACTACAGTTTTATGAAAAACGAACCAAAATATGAGGAAAAAATGTGGGCATTCTGCGAAAATTTGTACAGTTGAGACGTATGATTGCACCTGTCCTCTCAAAGCTAAATCCTTGTACAAACCCATAGTGTCTTTTTAAAGGTGATATCAGTCTTCTAAAGCTTCCAACATAACAAAACAAAATAAATGTTACATAAATTTACTGTTGCTCAACACTAGGAGCCCTAACAAAAAAGCTCCACTTCCTACAAGCACTCCTTACCCCTGGAAAACATTGGTGTGTGCTTCATCGCAGAGACCTGGATAAAGACCAATGAGAGCACTTCATCAGTGCAAGGTTTCAGTGTCTATCACATGTTGTGGCCCACTGCATTAGTCGAAAATACTAAAAGAGGAGGTGTCTCCATTTTCACTTCCAGACTCGTTGGACATGAAGACAGACTGGAACTCCACATCCAAATGAACACTACACTTGATCTTAGCCAAAAGGCCAAGAAGCGATACAGAACCCCTTTTCATATTGCAACTAACTGTAGAACCCCCTCTATGTTCCTCAAAGCCCATACCTAGACAGTATGAACTCCCTATGCATTAAGCCTAACACCATTCTCCTACGAGGCTTTAACTACCCCTCGATTAATTAACTGGGTGACTTGTACATTCTCAAAGATGTATACCCAGAAATTTCTGGACTTTATCAATACAAACAATCTGGGCCATTTAATCAGAACCCCAACCAGCAGCAATAAAATCCTGGACTTTGTCCATGTCAATGTGGGGCAGTTTTGCTCAGCATCAATTATGACTTCTTCCCTAGACAAATCAAGTCATAAATCTGTCTCAGTCACCTTAAGGCTAAAGCCACAAACATCCTCTAATATTTCAGTATTCAGAGATCATGCCAAGGCTAATCTACTAAAATTGAGTGATGATCTGGTTAAATTCAAAAGTCCCTTCCATCTTCATGACCCCACTGGTTATGCAGAATCCTTTACCGCCACGTTCTGGGCATTTGTAAATAGCTACATAGATTCATATGTCCCCCTCACAGGTAAATACAGTGTTACATTTAAAAATAAACCCCCTGTGATGGAACCATAGCATAGGCAAACTCTATCCATTCTCAACTCCTTTTCTGGGTCAGGGTGTCACTTCAGCAGTGACAGTCATCTAGAGCTATTGTTCAAACTGCCAGGTGGCTGGCCAAGGGAAACAACTCATTACACACAAAAATAAATTTAAATCTCAAGATGCCAATAATGCTGTTGCTAAACTTAACAAGGACTTTTTGACCTTGATCAAATCAAACAAATCCAGGTATGAGGTAAACTTAGCCACCCAGGTGAAGGAAAACAACAAAGCCTTCTTGGACTGTGTTAGAAATCTCAGAAACAATGCCCAGTACTGTGCAGAGCTAATAGTAAAGGATATCATGTACTTGGACCCAGAGGACAAAGCCAGTCTAACAGCAGACAAATTCAGTTAAAAAGGTATCCCCCCACTTTATTCTCAGATAACATACAGTACCTGCATCTGCACTAGCCCCTCAAATCTCTAAAGAACAAAAGGTGCTATCCAAGGCCAAGAGCACTACTTCAGTTGGACAAGATAACATACCAAGCTGCCTTCTGGTCATCCTGAAACATGACTTGCCAGAACCCCTACAGAGGTTATTCAATGTTTGTCTCCAAATAGATTTCTTGCCAGATGAATGGAACACAGTAACAGTCATCCCCATGCACAAAAGTTGGGCATCAGTGGACCTAGGTAATTATAGACCTATAAGCTTTACCAGCTTAATCTGTAAGGTTATGGAAAACATTGTTATGCAATTAATAAAGAAGGACATAGGTATTCTACAAACTCTCGATCCAAGTCCATTCAAATTTGTCAAGGCTGATCATGCCTATTAAACTTGGTTGACTTCTTTGAAAAGGTTGCTGACACAATGGATGAGGGCACATCAGTACACATTACCTGTGTAGACCTCACAAAGACAGTCAACACTATCCACCCCTTGGGCATAGTAGATAAACTACCCCAGCTAAATACAAATCCCTGTGAAACTCATTGGATTGCAGATTTGTCTCATAAATAAGTAAACACCCAGGAAATTAGGGTGGCTGACTCTATCTCCTCCAAAAGACCTATCACAAGCAATATACCCCAGAGTTCAGAGCTATTCATCTTTCACTTTTTTTTTTTTACTTTTCAGAGGTCAAAACAAATGTTAAGGGTTTATGAGTGCCCAGTTTTTCAGACAGTTATAAACTTGGGGCCGTCACAAACTCCCCCAAAGATCACTAAATTCCATCAAGAGGGCCTTTCTCAAACAAATAACTGGTTTTAAAACTGTGGACCAAGTCTAAATGCAAAGAAATGTATAGTTGTACCATTAGGCAAGTGTAACTTCCCTTGTAACTATCACATTGACAACACTCCCCTGAAAATGATCCCATTGTCAGGCATTTGGGAGCCTGTGTTAAAAGAACTGTCCTTTGATCAGCATGTGATGACTAGTGTAAGGAAGTCCTTTTTCATTGCACAGCTTATATCTAAAGATATGGAGTCCTGGTCCAGTGATATAATCATTCCACTGTACCCTGCTCTTATCAGGCCAGTCATTAACTATAATGCTACATTCATTATATACCACTTGTCACAATGAAGAGACCACAGTGTTTCCTTGCTAAAAAAAAAAACACGGAGGTCTAAATCACATAAACTATGCGGGCATTCTCAAAGCTGTGTCCCTGTTCTTGGTATCCTACAAGCCTGTAAAAGGTGAACTCTGCTTTGTGCATAGAGCTTCAACAGGCTGTATCCTGTCTAACTTGACCTCTTACATATTTACAAGTCCACTGGTAGCATGAACACCCTCTCAAGGGATCTCCATCTCTTTTGCAATGTAAATAGAGCATGTTGGAGGGAAGGGTATGTACTACAAAGAGTATCTCTTCTGAGGAACTTTCACTCCAGATAAAGAGAAGAACTTCTGTTACTCTCTTATAGGTTCATAGGTAGGTACTAGGCTATCTGCCCAAGGGCATTTATAAGCCTAGCCAGAGTGTGTCGGCTTTCACTGCCCCATTGATTAATTAACTGATCTTCTGTCAAGCAGAGCCAATGAAGTGATCCCAGGGATGTATTTTCTGTTACCAATGTAATTTGGTATGAATGTATGGGAAACCACAAACTCACTCCCAGGGTATTACCCATGCCCTCATTGACAAGGGCAGTAAGTAAGTGTCACTTCAGGGTTATTCATACACAAAATATAAGGGCTAAAGACTGCCATGGGAATGTAGGACTAGGTTTCTTAAGATTCTCAAAGACCAACAGCCTAGGAAGTACCTATGAACTTAAAATGACCGGAGTAGAGGATTTTAGACTAATTTTGTTCTCTAGAAACAAAGTGTAGGTTTAGAAGTGCAAAACGCTTTGCAATAGATGGGCTGCTGCTAATGTATGCAGTATTCTCACTTTGTATTTATGTGCTCGATCCAGCTTTAAAAGTGTCACAGGCTGTGAAAGAACAGTCTCTTGCAGTTCAGTATTCCTTTAGAGCTGCTTTTCTTCTGTGTTTTGTCCATGTCAGAGAACCTTCATTGTGATATAAGAAAAATAATCTTTGGTTTTATGATGAAAATCTCAGCTGTTTTTTACAGGGAGTATAGCAGAGTAGTATTGCCAGCTGCGCTAGTAATAATTTTTGATAATGTTTACAAAGCATATTATTTTCATGAAGGTATTAAAGGAAAAGGATAATAAAGACCATAATGTTTCCTGTCTTATTTTTCTTGTAAAAATATCTTAAGAACATAAGCATGGTCCTCTCCTCATTTCAAGAGTTATTGTACACTACTTTCGCACTGCATTTGTAGCCTGACAACTGAGCACGATAAATCCTGAGTGGTGACCAAACTAGATAGACTTCTATCTTGAAGTGCACAGACTAGGTCATATAAGGACAGCATTGCAGCTTGTATCCAGGCACCTCCAGTTCAGTAAGGCTTGACGCAATCATATGTCGAAAGGGTGGTCTCAGTGTTTCTGGCCAAAGTGTGTCACAGAGTGGAGGTGGAGTTTTAAAAAATGCCAGAACTTAAAACATGCTAGTTTCCTTTTCACTGAAGACATGAAGAGAGTGTGCTAAAGAGAATTCCTTTGGTTTATGGGCTAGATTAAACCCACAGTCAGAAAATACTGTCAGGGTTACATATCTGTAAAAAAAAAAAAAAAAAAAAAAAAAAAAGTGAGGAAGTTATTTTTTAAGGCCGTCTTATTGTATGTTTTTTTTTTTCAAAAGAGTTGTACTGACACTCATTCTGACTCCCAACAATGAAACACTGCCTTCTTGCCGAGTTCCTGGAGACATTTTATTGCATGAGTGTCTGAAGTACTGCAGTGTCATTGGTTGCTAGCATTTTGAGCACTTTTGATTATCTTCAAAATTAATATGTTAATGTATTTGGGGAGCCTAAGTTCTGGAATCCTTCAGCAGGAGGAGCCAGACTGCTCTCATCAACGTGGCTGGTTACACAGTAAACAAAACCTTTAGGTGAGCTGTAAAGTAAAACTTCTTAATGTTGCTTATACGGAGGTGTGAATTAATTATTTTTTTCCTTTATTGCACTTCCTTGTATAAACACATTACATGGTGAACTTTCTGGTTTTTTTCCCCTTTTTTCCTCAGCCTTTATTCTGTTTTTCAGGCATATTTCTTGAGTCTGCCCTGATAGTTACACAGCTGACTGAATGTGCTAAAGTACAACAGCCTCCTTTTTTTAGTGTTCTTAGAGTGCTGTCAAGTGTATTCCCACAGGGGAACTAACCAGAAACACTGGCTCATGTATTATATGCCAGCCATTCCTTGCTAAGCATACAGTTTGTTGTAACTCTTGTAAACAAACTGCAAAAAAGTATGCAGTGCAATAATGTTCGTGTTTCACAAAAGGACAGCTGGAAAACTCTGTTACAAAGGTGGAACTAAGCTGAACAGCTGAACCTTTCTGAGATTATAAAAACGTGTTCATTAGGATTTTATCTGGATACTTTAGGGCAGGATGGTGTCCCATCCCCAAAATATGCGTCTTTCTTTCTTTCTCTGCAAAACAGTGTAGGAGAAAAAAGACATTTGAATAAAAGTTAGAAAGAAAATGCAGTCTGCACTTGTATGCAACAAGATTCTGACAGCTACAGCTAACTCACTGACACCGTCGAACAGGAACCTTGCCTACTCTGTATGTGGTAGTGGTTCATTTAGCTGCCTTTATATTGGATAACAAGTTGGGGGGGGGGGGTAAATTCATTTCTCTGCAGAGAGGATTTCTCCAATGCTTCTCAACCCTGTGGATGCCCCAGGGATCTGTACTGTAAGTATTCAAATTTATGACTAGCTGACCTTATAACACTAGTGTCGTACAGAAATGTGTTTATTTAAGATTGCTCCAAGGGTGTGCTGGACCTCTGGGGGTTGACACTGGTGAGGAGGATAAAAACAGCCATCCTCGAAGGACAGGAGCTCTGAGGAATCTACCACTCAGTTATTGCCTCTAGTGGGAATACGCAGCCATTGGCTTTTGATGTATCACCCAGTTTCAGAAGTTTACAGCAAGTGCAACCCTTGCAGAATATTTGTAATGTTATAACACAACAAAAAAATAACAGAGGAAAATAATCTTTGTCAGTGAACAAGTACAAGCAGTATTAAAAACAATTGTTTCCCAGTTCTCTGTCTCCTGGTAAAAATCTAATCATTCACAAATGTAATATTGTATAGATGAGAATGTATTGGCTCACCCTATTTGTCTGGTTTATGCCTGTTGCACAAGCTGATTCATAACCAGTAACTTGTTTTGTATCATCTACAGCTACCACACATAGTAAGGACCAGACATCATAGACCCACGTATCCTGAGACTCTTAAATTTAATCTTTCTAAACCACAAAAACCTCTCAGACATTGCACTCACAATGAGTATCCTCTACAACCTTAAAAGTACTCTACCAAAACACAACACCCACCACAACACATTAAGCCACATCTCACCGTGTCTCAGCTTCTAAGCATGCCATCACGCAAACCAATAGTTTGGTCATAGGAGAGACCATTGTGAGACACATACATGTCCCATTCACCAGGCTGAGTAAGAAGAGAGTCCCAGTCAGTTGCCTATCAAGGACCAGAATCTGCCAGGTCATGCACAGACTCAGGTTATTGATACACAGGTGCCAGTATTCCTCAGTCATAGTCTACATGGTTGTAAATGACTTGAGACATCCCTGGACTATATGAAGAGAAACATGATGGCACTCTTGAACTGTGTGTCCCAGGGTGGTAAGCCTGACAGTGAGCAGCATTCAGAAGCATTCTACCTCCTCCAAGGATGATGCTACAATATGATCAGAATATAATTAACTTTAGTAACTGGCTTAGATTTGGCATAATTTAAAGGTGATATAACATTTGTCATCCTGAGAGTATATGGTTTTCAGACCACTTTACTTTACCATGGATAGGCTGCACCTATGCCCTGTGGGCTTTCAAATATTGGCTAAAATCTTGTCCACCCCTGTAGTGCCTTTTTTAGGCATTTCCAACCTGATAACCTGTTACTCTCTTTCTCTAATATTGAGTGTCTAATTACTATTGTTAAATTGTCCTGTATTACATGCCTGGAGCTTTTCTCCCCGGGCCTCTGCTGAAAAAGGGCTTTGGCTCCGTCGGACACTCCCAGTCAAAAAATGTAAATAAATAAATAAATAAATAAATCCAAGCCAAGAAAATCTGAAGGTGTTAATGCTCAACGTCAGGAGTCTAAATGCAAAACTCCACACCCCTCCCCTCAAGCTCTCCTCACCTTGGGGAATGTAGACATCTGTGAAGTAACTGAGACATGGTTTAGAGCTGCATAGAACACACCAGTAGTTCAAGGATATAATACCTTCTGCACATTTAGAGCAGTTACTGTTCAGGAAGGAACAAAAGGTGGAAGTGTCTCAGTTTTTACCAACAGCAAACACATTTAATGATTCATCTAACAGTATGATATGCTTAAGCTCCTCCACGTCCAAATTACCATAGGCAAAGTCCAATACCTTATCCTTGCAAGCTATAGGTCCCCCTCTGTGACCCATAAAGTCATAGTTCTTGCTTAAGTGTACTGGAGACACTTCCCATTCAACATAACCCAACACCATATTCTTGGGTGACTTTAACTACTTTACTGTAAACTGTGAATCGCACACAGCCACAAGCATGCAGGCCCAGAGATTCCTGCATTTTGTTAGCACAGACACCATGGACCTGGTAGTTCACATGCCCAGTAAGGGCAGAACCTTCCTGGAACTGGTACTTAAAAACATGGGATAACACTGCACCCTCCTCCAAGTATACCATTTTCACTGGTCAGGTCCAACCATAAAGCTGTCGTCTTTGAAGTAAAGATAAAATCTGGGAACCCAGCAAACCTTGGTACTTTTAGGAATTATGCTATGGCAAACTTCCTGTTATTAAGTGACAAAATGACAACAATTAAAGCCCCCCTGAACCCTGAAAACACAGCTACCTGCGGGGAATTGTTCATGGAAACCCTGTACAATAATGTTAATATCTGCATTGAGACAGCTATACCCACCTGGAAAAAGCACATGACAAACTCAGAAAACAAGGCACCCTGGCAGACTCCCTGCATCAGTAAGAAAGAAAGACCGAACCAAAAACAAATGTGTAAAACAAGCAAAGAACACCAAGATCACCACTGGTACTACTGCCAAAACTTTTAATTATAAGCGCTTTCATCTTACAATGTAAGAAGACTTAATGAGATTATGAACCATTTAAAAATCAGCATATAAATATCCCTCTTAAAGTCACGATTAACAAATCCTCTTCTTGAACCTAAACTTTTAAAGAACCATGACATGTTCATAAATTTACAAAGGTATCCATCATTGAATTTTAAAAGATGTTCCAAATATTTTAAAGTCATCATACAACAAACTATAACTATTATGCTACTTTTTCAGAGAAACTGTTTTAAAAATACATCAACATTCAAAAGCACCGCTTATTATTTCTATTAACTAGATAGTGTTTTTAACTTTAATAGGCAGGCTATGTAAATAGAGCCATCTATACAGAAAATGTAGCAAATCTAATGGCTGACAAATGTAACACTAATTTCATCCCTCTCTCCCCAAAGACTCCCCTCAGAAAATATCCTCAACCATAACTCCCCCAACTATTACTAGGGAACAGGTCGTCAATAAACTCTCCAAGGCTAAGAACACTACATCAGTAGGCCCTGATAGCATGCGACACGATCGGTCAAGACCACTAGAAACCATAGCCACCAAACAGACTTTATACCAGGTAAATGGAGAACTGCAACCATCATCCCTCTGCACAAGGGCAGGCCATCTACAGACCCAGGTAATTACAGACCCCCATAAGTGTGACTAGTCTCATGCAATGCCATGAAAAGAATTATAATGGAAATAATAAACAATGATATAGGAAACTTTCAGCAACTAGATTCAGCCCAGTTTGGTTTCATCAAGGGCAGGTTATGCCTTCACAGTCTGGAGGACTACTTAGAGAAGGTCACCAAAGCAGTAGTCAAGGGAAAAACAGTGCATAGTGTCTGTCTTGACCTGACCAAAGCTTTTGACACAGTACTCCACTCAGGTGTTGTTGATAAACTCAAAAAATTAGGTATTAACCCCTATGTCACCTGCTGGATAAAAGTTGGCTCATAAATAGAACCCAAGACATTAGGATAGTGGACTCTACCCCCACAAAGAAGCCAGTCACTAGCGTCCCTCAGGGCTCTGTTCTGAGGCTGCTTATTTTCGGCATCTGTTTCATTGAGGGCAAGGCCAACATCAAGTGCTTCAAGCTTATCAAGTTTGCAGATGATTGCAAGCTGAGTGCAGTCATAGAATCCCCCAGTGCCACAAACACCCCCCCCCCCACAAGAAGACCTAACACTGACCAGTAACTGTTGCCAGACCCATAGTCTAAAGCTCAATGCCATGAAATCCATAATAGTACCCTTTGGGATGATGGCTACCCCTGAAAACTACCACAGTGGCAACAGACCCCTAACAGTAGACCAAGTGGTCAGAGATCATTGAACACAGAGACACACATTTGGCATTTGACCATCATGTGTCTGTGGTGGTAAGGAAATTATTCTATGTTGCGGAGCTTATAAGCAAAGGTATGGCAACTAGGTACAGTAATGTCATTGATGTTCTTCGTGTTTCACTGTTGCAGTGATCACATTTGGGTTATCTGCTTGCAGTAGCCCTCAGTTGGCATGATTAACAAAGTCTTGGGTCCTGCATCGGTTGCTGTCCCTTCTTCCATGATGTCAGGTCGTCAGGGGTATAAAACATGCAGCCGATGCCATTACATCAGTCTTTCTTGCCGTGCGGTGCCCGAAGCAGAAGCAGTTCACAAGTGCCGGTCGGCCGACTCCTGAAATTTTCGTTTTCGAGTTTCAGAACCGAAGTCTTCAACTAAATCTAACTACCCCACTGGAGAAACCTTTTCTTGCTCCTTACCGATGTCAGTAAAGGTTAACTGCATTACTTGTGGAAAGCAAATACCTCACAAAGATTTTCATTCGTACTGTATTCCTTGCCTGGGCCCTGACCATGAAGTACCTTGCTGTCGGTTTTGTGCTTTAGTCAAGAGGAGAAAGTAAACACTTGCACCACACCACACTCATCACATAGTCCCTCAAAACCTACACCACCAAAACACACACATAGAAACACAAAACAAACAACTACTTTCACAGAGGCTCTCAATAAAAACCTGCCCAAGCATCAGGGACCTCCAAAGCTGAAATGCAAGCAAACTCTACCCCCCAACACAACCCAAATGACACATAGCCCACAAACTCAGTGTGCCACTCAACCACAGCCCATAAGGAATAACAACGTAACCAACACTCTAGTCATAGGTGACTCTGTAGTCAAGCACACTGATGTTCCACTCACCAGGCTAAACAAGGAGAAAGTTACTGTCAGCTGCCTGTCAGGTGCCAGGATCCGCCACATAACGCACGCACTCAGGTCACTCCACAAGTACAAATATGACGCTGTCATTGTCCATGTTGGTGTGAATGACCTGAGATGTACCTCCCTGGACTACATGAAAAGACAGGGAGGAGCTCTCCTGTCTTGTAGCCCAGGCTGGTATGACCCTAGCCCTGAGTAGCATCCTGCCATCACCCAGAATAATACCACAGGACAAGGACAAAATGATTGACTTCAACAATTGGCTAAGCTTCTGGTGTCATTCTAAGGGGATCCAGTATTTGTCTGCTTCGGATGACATGATCGACAGACCACGATGCTTTGCCAGAGATGGCCTGCACCTGTTGCCCTTGGGATTCTGGATACTGGCTAAGGCTCTTGCCACCCCTATAGTGCCTTTTTTAGGCAAGGTTCAAATGACAAATTCACCACCGTAACAGGTACAAGCAAGCAAAATCTGAGGGTAATGCTACTCAATGCTAGAAGTCTAAACCTCAAAATGCACTCACTCGAGGCACTCCTTAAAATGGAGAACATTGACATCTGTGCAGTGACAGCGATCTGGTTCAAAGCTCCAGAGAGAACCCCTGCATTACCAAGCTATAATTCATACCACACCTTTCGGCCACCTAACCCGGAATGAAGCACGGAGGTGTGTCCATATTCATTAAGGATATCCACACCTCCAGGCTAGTTGCACAGTATAATGCATCTGAGATTATCTAAGCGCAACTAACTCTAGGCAAGACCGCAATCCAAATTGTAGCTTGCTACAGACACCCCACCATGACCCAAGATTCCCACTCCTCATTTCTTGATACACTGTAAAGTATTAGGGTACAACCCAACACCCTAATAATGGGTGATTTCAACTACCCCACCATTAACTGGGAAAGCTACTCATGTACCAACTCTTTTGCTCAACGTTTTCTGGAATTCATAAATTCCAATGCCTTGGATTCTCTTATTTACACCCCTACCAGGGGCAGCAATATCCTAGACCTGGTCATTACCAACATGGGTAACCGGTGTTCCACACCAGAGGTCAATTCCTCATTGGTCAGATCCGACCCCAAGCTAATCACCCTAGACACCCACATCCCGCCCCCACCCCCAATTAGGGAAACCACCGTAAAGAACTTCTTCAAAGCCAACTTCACACTTCTTAAGACAGAAGTGGCAAACTTCATGACACCCATGCAGACGGACAATAGAGGTACGACTGCTGAATCCTACACAAATGCACTTTATAAGCACTTACACGAGTGAATGGATGATGCTATCCCTAATAGAATCAAGATACTATCCTCCAAAAAAGGAAGCCAATCTGGTGGTCCTCTGCCATAAACAAACTCTACAACAGAAGAAATAAACTGTTGCAAAAGAGTAAAATCCCATGACTGGAGGGACTCCCTGGTCAACCTCAGTAAGAAGCTGAGATCCCTCATAAAGTCCTCCAAAGCTAGTTACGAAATAGCTATGTCAAGAATCTCAATGGCAACACTCAGATCTGCTCTGAGTTACAGCACAATGGCAATAAATATACAGAAACAACTGATATTGCCAACATCCTGGCAGATAGGTTCAGTGCTAACTGTACCCCCCTTCACCCCCTAGAGGGCCCATCTCTATACCGGAAGAATGCAAAGTTCCTGTAATCACGGCTGCACAGGTAAAAAAACACTCTCTCCAAAGCCAAGAACACAGCATCCATGGGATCTGACAATATCCCAGGCTGCATTCTACATGAACTACACAATGAACTGGCACCCTACCTAAGTACCATGTTTAATCATAGCCTCACCTCAGGCTTTATACCCACTGAATGGCGCACCGCAACGGTTATCCCACTCCACAAAGGGGGAGCCACAACAGACCCTGGGAACTACCGCCCCATTAGCCTGATGTGCCTGGTCTGCAAGGCCATGGAACATACCATCATGGAACTCATAAACAAAGACATTGGTAATCTCCAAACTCTGGACCCTACCCAGTTCGGGTTTGTAAAAGGCAGATCATGTCTCCTAAACCTGATTGACTTCTTTGAAGCAGTCACCAAAGCCATAGATGAGGGTAAGGTGGTTCACACAGCTTATCTAGATCTCGCCAAGGCTTTCGACACCATCCCCCACTCTAGAATTATAGATAAGCTCACTAAACTAGGTATAAATCCCTATGTCACAAGATGGGTTGCCAACTGGCTCACAGACAGAACCCATACTGTGAAAGTAGCAGACTCCAAATCCGACTTCAGACCAGTGACAAGTGGAGTACCACAGGGTTCAGTCCTGGGTCCTCTCCTGTTTGGTATCTACTTCTCTGAAGTACAGGCTAACACAGATGGTCTTTGGCTAACAAAGTTTGCAGATGACTGCAAACTAGGAGCCATAATCGAAACTCCTAACGATGTGGACATACTTTAAAAGGGCCTCACTGAGACAAATGCCTGGTGTCAAAGCCATGGCCTGAAGCTCAATGCCAAAAAGTGTATTGTCATCCCCTTTGATAAAAACTCTGTAACTGTGAACTACCACATAGCTGGTAGTCTACTTAATGCCGAAAATGTGATGAGACCTTAGGACACAGGTGGACAATAGTCTTTCCTTTGATAATCACATTGCCGCAGTGGTCAGGAAATCCTACATGGCTCACCTCATCACAAAAGGTTTCTCATCCAGAAAAAAAGAGGTCATTGTTCCCCTCTACTCATCACTCATTAGACCCATTATAGAGTACAACACCTCTTTTGGTATGTACCTCACAAGACATCTACAACAACTGGAAAGGCCACAGAAATACCTCACAAAGAGGATTACTGGCCTCAAATAGATGCCCTACACAGACCGTCTCAAAATACTCCAGCTTTACTCCGTCGCATATCGCCTACTCAGAGGCAATCTCTGCCTAACATACAAAGCTATGTCAGACCCAGAGCTGTTGGACATGCTCCACTTAAACAAATCCCAATCCCTATGAGCTACATGGTCTAGGGACCTAAAACTTGTCACCACAATAAACAGAACGTGCTGGAGGGATAGAGTCCTGTCCCAGAGACTTCCCATACTCTGGAACAGACTACCTATCTATGTCAAACAGAGCTCCTCATTAGCACTCTTCAAGAAAAATCTTGATGATTGGATGGGAAATAGGAAATTCACCCCAGGGATCACTTCTGTGACTCTGCTCGAGAGGGGCACAGGAAAGTAGTTTTCTTGGGTGGCGAAAGCCAGGGTCCCTTTTTGGCTAGGCTTATATAGGCCCTAGGACCAATAGCCTAGTACCTACCTATGAACCTATTTAATCAGCGCACTATCCATCGTTGGTATATTTTCGCCTCTAAATACTTCGGTTCTCGGTTTAATTATCCAGAAATGTGGTCGGTTAGCCATATGACTACCGTGATTCCAAAAAATGCAAAGATAAAGACAGAGACAGGTCACCTAGGTCCAAAGCTGCCGACGACACTTCTCCTAAGCCAGTCACCAGTTCGCCGGTACTCAGTGAGGTGCTTTCGCAGCCCCTAATACCCGCTACTTCAGATTCGCAGGCCTCTACTGGGACCCATTCGGAGTCCGGTATGCCACGAGATGCTTCAACTGTGGAATCTACGGATGTCTCTACCTTGGATGGGTCCAGAGCTGCTGTGCAGGCACCGGCTTCTGAGGGTGTATTCAGGCCTACAGACTTGCATATTAAACCAACGCCACCTTCTTCATTTAGGCCTAAATCCGAACCATGCCTAAGAAACCAACGCCCAGGCTGCATGCTCAGGCCTCTATGCCTAAAAAACAAATGATAAGAATGGCTGAAGATCTTATAACTTTAATCAGGGGAAGCCAACCACCCCCTTCTAAGAGACCTAGGACTGAAGTTTTTTTATGAATCTTCTGACCAGGATTCTGATTTTTCTGATTCTTCTGATGATCTGGATTTGCCCTTATCTACTTATGAGGATTCTGCTGCAAGAGGACTCTATTCCCTCTGCTTCTCCTCCAGAGGATTTTTCTTTTGGTGAAACCTTACACACTCTAAGGGAGCATTACCACTGGGAAAGCCAGGATTTTTCTGATTCAAAAAAGAGGCTTAGGGATTTCTTACTCTTGTCTCATCATTGGCCTTTAGCTGTACCTCCTGTACTAGACATTGTTGATGGTGCCTTTTCAGTATCTAGTTTGGCCCCTGATTCTTTGCCTCCTGTTCCCAGAAAGCCTGACAGATATCACAGGGTTCCTGATTCACACAAGTTTCTTTTTAAAAATCCTGTTGTGGATCCAGAGACTATTTCACAGGGACCCAAGGGCATTAAGGCTTCTACTGCTAAAAATCCTACCCCTTCTGATAGAAACTCCAGGATGCTGGATAGATGGGGTAAGAAGGTTTACACTTCTGCAACCTTGGCCATTAGGGCTTTAAACTGCCAGTTTCATATGTTAAAGTATCAACAACATGTTATTGGGTTGCTTAAACAGAAAATGATGTTGATTCCTGACTGTGCTGAAAATAAAGAATTACAGGATTTAATGCATTCTGCTGAACAGGTTGGTAAACATACTTTGCAATGTGGATTTGATTCATTAGAGGCCTCTTGCAGGTCTGCTGTTACTGGGTCTGTGCTCAGAAGGCTTGCTTGGCTTAAGGAGCAATCTTTGCCTGATCATGTTAAAGCTAAGCTGTTGGATGCTCCCTTAAATCAGGACCACCTGTTTGGCAACAAAGCTGAGGAAGTTCTAAAAAGATGGAAGATAAAGCTAAATCTATGCAAACTGTTAAAGATTTCTTGCAAGTTCAGCCTTCTAGATTTAGTAGGCATTGGCCCTCTAAGAATTGGTCCTTTCCAGCCCCTTCCAGGTCTTCTCAAGCCAAACCCAGACACAGCAGAAACCCCAAATTTCAGTCCCAGGTGACACACAAGACTAAGCAGTGGGGGATTTCCGCACCCAAATCTGGAAGTAGTAAGACTTCTTCCTATGGAAAACTGTCTCAATGACTTGATTTTAAAACTTCCAAGCACTTCCCAACTGAATGCTCCTTTAGGCGGAAAGATTAGTCTGCAGGCCAAAAACTGGGAACTCATTACCCAGGACAAATGTTTTTTAAATATAGTGTCCCAGGCATACAGATTTCACTTCCACACGTTACCAACACCAAGCGGGTGGCCAGATTTACCCTCAAATCAGTGGGCAGAAGCCCAAAATCAAGATGTTCATCGTGTTACACTGCTGCAGTCATTACACTTGGGTTATCCTGCCGTCAGGCGGTCCCCCAGTCGGCCTGAGTTCCAAAGTCTTGGTCCGGCGTTGGTTGCTGTTGCTTCTTCCCTGACGTCAGTGCGACAGGGGTATATAAGATGCAGCCAACACCATTTTCTTCAGTCTTTCTTGCCGCGCGGTGCCCGAAGCAAAAGCAGTTCGCAAGCGCTGATCAGCCGACTCCTGAGATTTTCATTCCGAATCCAGAACCAAAGTCTTCTACAAAGCTAAGTACTCCGTTGGGGAAACTTTTTCTTGCCTCAGACCAATGTCAGTAAAAGTTAATAACTGTATTTCTTGTGGAAAGCAAATACCTCATAAGGATTTCCATTCTTATTGTATCCCATGCCTAGGCCCAGACCACGACGTCACTGGTTGTCGGTTTTGTGCTAGGTTTAACAAGCACACTATTAAACGTCGGTTTGATTTTGCTCGACATTATTTTGGCAGAAAATTCAATTACACCATGCCGTCGGAACTACCGATGACCAGAATACATAAAAAGCGCAAAGACAAGGACAGGCATCCAAGGCCCAAAACTGACGACAAAGCCTCTTCTAGGCCAGTCGCCGGTTCTCCAGTTTTCAGTGAGGTGCCTTCGCAGCCCCTGACGACCGCTTCTTTAGAACCACAGGCCGTCTCTGACTCCCACGTGGAGATGGCCGGGCCTTCGGGCTGCACAAGATTTTCAGCCTACCGAGATTAACCCTGCGGAGGGATCCGGAGTAGCTGAACAACCCGTAGTTTCAGAGGGTGTTTTCAGACCTACTCAGTTAACCATTAAATCTTCTGCTAAGTCTAAACCTCCTTTAAAAACAAAGAAACAAATTCAACATTCACCAGGACAGGCCTCCATGACTAAGAAGCAAATGCTCAAAATGGCCGAAGACCTAATCACTCTGATCAGGGGGTCCCATCCCCCTCCTGATAAAAGGCCTAGACAGGATGCAGACTATGACTCATCCGACCAGGTATCCATCTCTTCAGATTCATCCTCAGACCTAGGATACTCTTTACCCCCCTTATGAGGATTCTGATGCTGAGGAATCAATTCCATCAGCCTCTCCGCCTGAGGACTACTCCTTTGGGGAAACCTTACATACCATGAGGGAGCATTTCCATTGGGAGGACCAGGATTATTCAGAATCCAAGAAAAGGCTCGGAGACTTCCTTTTATTACCTCAACACAGACCCCTTGCTATTCTGCCAGTGTTAGATATTGTGGATGATGTGTATACTGAATCCAGCTTAAATCCTGATTCTTTACCTCCTGCTCCAGTTAAGCCAGACAGATACTACAGAGTCCCTGACTCTCACAAATTTCTTTATAAAAGCCCTGTTGCTGACCCTGAAACTATTTCTCAGGGCCCCAAAGGGGTAAAGGCCTCTTCAGGAAAGAATCCAGTCCCCTCTGACAGAGATTCCAGAGCATTAGACAGATGGGGGAAGAAAGTATATACATCTGCAACTTTAGCAATGAGGGCCTTAAATTGCCAGTTTCACATGCTAAAATATCAGCAATATTTGATGTCTCAGTTGAAACAAAAAATGCTTCCAAACTCAGATCCTCCAAATTATAAGGAAATGCAAGATTATTGCATGCAGCTGAACAAGTGGGAAAACATACTTTGCAATGTGGTTTTGATTCTTTAGAGGCCTCCTGTAGAGCAGCAGTTATAGGTTCTGTCGTTAGAAGACATCCTTGGTTAAAAGAACATACGTTACCAGATCATGTTAAAGCAAAACTATTGGATGCACCTTTGCAGCAGGATGTGTTATTTGGAGTTTAGGCAGAAGAGGTATTAAAGAAAATGGAGGATAAGGCAAAATCTATGCAAACGGTGAAGGATTTCTTACAGGTTCAGCCTCCTCGATTTAGCAGAATTTGGCCAACAAAGAATTGGTCCTTTCCAATTACAGACAGACCTCAAAGGGGCAGATACAGATGTCCAAGAGGTAGAGGTCAACCACAAGGTCCTTACAGGCCTCGACAATGGGGTGCATCAACCCAGAAAGAAGGGGAATTCAGGCCCCAACCTTATAAAAAAACAGCCCCAATGACTTCCCACTACAGCTGCCAAACAGTTCTCTCTTGGCAGCCCCCTTGGGAGGAAAACTGGCACTTTTCTATCATAATTGGCATACGATCACCAAAGACAAATGGGTTCTCAACATTGTATCTCAAGGTTACAGGTTCCACTTTCACACTCTGCCAAGGTTAAAAGGAATGCCAAATCTGCCACCAAATCAATGGGCAGAGGCTCAAAGACAAATTACAGCACTCATGGACATGAGAGCTATTCAAAAGGTACCAACACAGGGGCAAGGACAAGGATTTTATTCAAGACTCTTTCTGGTTCCCGGAAAGGACAAAGCCTGGAGGCCCATTCTAGAACTTTCTTCTCTAAACACTTACCTGGATGTTCCAAAATTCAAAATGTTGACACTACAGCAGCTTCTTCCCATGCTGGGCAAGAAAGCTTGGCTCGTAACTTTGGACCTCAAGGAGGCATACCTGCATGTCCCTATCGGACAAAACTGCAGAAGATACCTCAGATTCATAGCTGGTTCAATGCAATATCAATTCTCTGCACTGCCCTTTGGCTTATCTACTGCATCCAGGGTCTTCACAAACTGCCTGGCACCAGTAATTGCATTTTGCAGACAGAAAGGAATTCAAATTTATCCGTACCTAGACAACTGCCTGATTCAAGCAGAGAGCAAGGACATTCTTCTAAAGCATCTGGCGTTTGTAAAAAAGTTAAGTTGCCTAGGGTACACAGTAAATGAAAATAAATCAAAACTAGTGCCCTCACAAGAGATAATATTCCTAAGTGCCAGCTTAAATACAATGGCCCAGGTGGCTTATCTCACACCAGACAAGCAAGGACAGCTGACTCAATATTTTCAATTGATGGCAACAAAGACCCAACTCCCTGCAAGAAAAATTCTGCAGGCCTTGGGTTACATGGCATCTTGCATACTACTAATTCCATATGCCAGACTGCATATGAGGAAACTACAATGGTACCTAAAGAGTGTCTGGTCTCAACACTGTCAAAGTTTGGAAACAGTAATACCACTAATTCCTTGCCTTCAACAGGAGTTTCGATGGTGGGCTCAAGCTTATTACCTCAACAAGGGACAGCCTTTCACTCACCCCACAGCCAGGCAAACACTGACAACAGATGCATTGGATTACGCCTGGGGAGCACACATGGCAGGAAAATGTATTCAGGGCAAGTGGTCTGCAGAACAATGGCATCTTCACATCAATCAAAAAGAGATGCTAGCTGTACAAAATGCCCTTATAGCTTTCAAGGACCTTCTGCATCCAGGACAACTACTACTAAAGACAGACAACACCACAGTTGTGTGGTACGTAAACAAGCAAGGGGGCACTCATTCTTATCCCCTCTGCAGACAAGCCATGACCTTGTGAAACACAGCTCTAACCTATCAAGTTCATCGGCAAGCACAATTCCTACCAGGAGAGAAAAACACACTGGCAGACGACTTAAGCAGAAACATCATGGATCCTCACGAATGGGAATTAAATCCACAAATATTCAGAATAACACAAAAATGGTGGAGCCCGGACATAGATCTGTTTGCATCCCCAATGAACTGCCAGCTACAGAAATTCTGCACAAGGACTTACCACCCACAAGCATGGAAAGTGGATGCCCTCTCATTCAGCTGGAAAAACCTACAAGTATATGCTTTCCCACCACTACCTCTCCTTCCAAAGGTACTCATAAAAGCCAGGCAAGAAGAGACAAAGATGATCCTGATTGCCCCAGACTGGCCATGCCAGCACTGGTACCCAATCTTAAAGAACGTAGCACAAGGACCACCCTGAATTTTGCCTCAAATCCCACATCGTCTGACTCAGCACAACAATCAGATACTTCACAGCTAGCTAAAGACTTTAAACCTGGCTGCATGGAAGATTCCTTAGTCAAGCAAGCAATGGCTGTCTCCAAAGCTGCTATGGATGTCATTCTGGAGGCCAGAAGGCCTAGCACCAGGAAAGTCTATTTGGATAAATTGAAGAGATTCTGTTCCTGGAACCAGGCTCACAGCCTTGACCCTATTGTCCCAAATATTTCTCAGATACTACAATATTTAACTGAGATGCTGGACAAAGGCCTCTCCTTTTAATCTATCAAGATCCACGCCTCTGCCATCTCTGCTCATTACAACACGGATCCACCAATTTTTTCTAATCCCTTGCTAAAACAGTACCTCAGAGGGGCTAAAAACATAAGACCGCCCCGTAGAGCACCTACTCAAACTTGGGACCTCAACTTCGTGTTGGAAAAATTAACTTTACCTCCTTTTGAGCCAGCTAACACAGCAGATTTAAAATATGTCTCTTGGAAAACTGCTCTGCTACTGGCAATAACATCAGCACGAAGAGTTTCAGAATTACAGGCACTAATGGCAGTGGAACTTTTCATCATTTTCCACCAAGACAGGGTGTCTTTAAGCACAAACCCTACTTTTATGCCAAAGGTGGTATCAAGTGTGGCTCTAAACCAAACTATTCACTTGCCAACTTTTTATCCAAATCCACAGAATAAAGGGGAGAGACTTCTGCATTCTTTGGACATACACAGGCAGTTACGCTTCTACTTGGACAAAACCAAAGCTTTCAGAAAAACTGAGCAATTGTTGGTAGCATATGCTGCAGGAGCACAGGTAAAACCCATTTCAAAACAGACTATTTCGAAATGGATAGGACACTGTATACGTTTCTGCTATATACACCATGGGAAACCTGTACCTAACAGCATTAGGTCTCATTCTGCCAGGGCAACAGCCACTTCAACTGCCTACCTCAGAGGGGTACCTACCAAGGACATTTTGGAAGCAGTAACTTGGAGTTCTGTACATACCTTCACCAAGCATTACCATCTGCCTCTATACTCTAAATCCAGAGCTGGATTTGCCAATGCAGTGCTGCATGGCCCGATAGCCACCCTAATGCCCTATAGAACCAGCCACCCTACCTCAGCTTTGGCATTCTACCCAAGTGTAATGACTGCAGCAGTGTAACACGATGAACATAGTACAGTTTTGTACTTACCATAAATGTAGATGTTCGAGTGTATACACTGCTGCAATCCAGGTTACCCTCCCTCCTTCCCCTCTTACTTGCTGGTACGTACCTATGTCTTCTACCCTTTACTACCTATGGGGAGTATTTGCTGGTAACTGAAAGTTGTTGATTGCTTTTCTTATGTATGTTTTATTAGCAATTTGCATTGCCTACCTTTTTGGGGGCACCTGACATCTGGGGCAAGAAAAACTGAAGAAAATGGCATTGGCTGCATCTTATATACCCCTGTCGCACTGACGTCAGGGAAGAAGCGACAGCAACCGACGCCGGACCAAGACTTTGGAACTCAGGCCGACTGGGGGACCGCCTGATGGCAGGATAAGCCAAGTGTAATGACTGCAGCAGTGTATACACAAGAACATCTACATTTATGGTAGGTACAAAACTGTACTTTCTCTCTCTCTTAAGCATGGGGGCTATTCAGTTGGTACCAGAAGAGGAAAAGGGACAAGGTTTCTATTCGAGACTTTTCCTGGTACCCAGAAAAGGCAATAAATGGAGTCCTATCCTGGACCGTTCTACTCTAAACCATTCTACTCTAAACACCTTTCTGGTGATTCCAAAATTCAAAATGCTGTCTCTTCACCAGCTGCTTCCTATGCTAGTCAAAGATGCATGGTTGGCAACACTAGACTTAAAAGAAGCATACCTGCACATCCCTATCACTTGCAGAAGATACCTACACTTCAAAGCAGGCTACATGCATTATCAGTTCTCTGCACTGCCCTTTGGCTTATCTACTGCGCCCAGGGTATTCACAAAGTGCCTAGCTCCAGTCATTGCATTTTGCAGGCAGAGAAATATTCAAATATACCCATACATGGACGATTGTCTAATTCAGGCAGAAAGCCAGGACATACTTTTGAATCATCTGGCCTTTGTTCAAAGGGTGCTGACTTGTCTGGGGTACACCATAAATGAAAAGAAATCACACCTGTCAACAAATTATATTCCTGGGAGCAAGCTTGAATACAACTTCCCAGATGGCTTTCCTCATGCCAGAGAAACGGATTCATTTGACAACCTACTTCAAACAAGTGGCCACAAAAACCCAGCTATCTGCAAGGCAAATACTGCAAGCCTTGGGGTTCATGGCCTCCTGCATTCTTTTAATTCCATATGCAAGGCTGCATATTAGGAAACTACAATGGTATCTCAAAAGCCTATGGTGTCAACATTCACAGGATCTAGAAGCAATGATTCCTATCATACCTTGCCTACACATAGAGTCCCTTTGGTGGGCATAGGCCTGCCACCAAAACAGGGGACTACCATTCACACTACCTCCTGCTGCCCAAACCTTAACAACAGACGCATCAGACTATGCATGGGGGCTCACCTGGCAGGGAAGTGCATTCAGGGCAAATGGAACCCAAGTCAAATGCACCTGCACATAAATCAAAAGGAAATGTTAGCTTACAGAATGCTCTGACAGCCTTCAAGGGCCACATTCTTCCAGGACAACTAATGGTAAAGATGGACAACACCACTGTCATGTGGTACATAAACAAGTAGGGGGTACACATTCTTACCCCCTCCGCAGACTAGCCATGGCATTGTGGAACACAGCCTTGAGTTACCACGTGAATCTACAAGCTCAGTTCCTGCCAGGAAAAGTAAATACACTGGGAGATGGACTCAGCAGAAACCTCATGGACCCACAAGAGTGGAAACTGGAACCAAGGATTTTCAACATGTTGACAAGCAAGTGGGGGAGCCCAGATATAGACCTGTTTGCCTCCCCCCAGAACCATCAATTAGACACACTTTGCACAAGGATTCCCCACAAGCTAGCTTGGAAAGTGGATGCTCTATCCTTCAGCTGGAAAAAAAACTGTCAGTTTATGCCTTTCCTCCTCTGCCTCTGCTCTCCAAGGTACTACTAAAGATCAAACAGGACAAGCCAAGGACAGTTTTAATTGCACCAGCCTGGCCACGCCAACACTGGTACCCCCTCTTGCACAGTGTGTCATGCTTGGCCCCATTGCTCCTGCCTCAGATTCCTTCCCTGTTGTCTCAGCAGGAGAACCAGATTTTGCACCCTCAGCTGCAAATCCTGAACCTAGCAGCCTGGCTAATTACCTAATTTCTGCTTTACCATCCCTCAGTAAATCAGTGATGGATATCATTTTAGAGGCAAGGAGGCCTAGTACTAGAAAATCTTATGCTGCAAAATGGAAAAGATTTTGTGCCTGGAATCAATCTCAAGGGATGAGTGCAGCAGTGCCCAATTTACCTCAGATTCTACAATACTTGACTGAGATGCTTCATAAGGGCTTGTCCTTTTCCTCCATCAAAATTCATTCATCAGCCATTTCAGCTCAATACAGCACAGAGCCTCCCCTCTTCTCTCATCCACTGCTCAAGCAGTTCCTCAGAGGGGCCAAAAATTTAAGGCCACCCAGGAGAGCTCCAACTCCAGCCTGGGACCTTAACTTTGTCTTGGAGAAACTCACTCTTCCTCCTTTCGAGCCAGCTGCTACTGCAGATTTAAAATTCCTTTCCTGGAAAACAGCTTTCCTTTTAGCAATCACTTCTGCAAGAAGGATATCTGAATTACAGGCCCTTATGGCAGTGGAGCCTTTCATCATCTTTCATGCGGACAGGGTGTCCCTCAGAACCAATCCCTCCTTCATGCCCAAGGTGGTATCCAGTGTGGCTCTTACTCAGTCCAATTCATTTGCCTACCTTCTTTCCTAACCCACAGAACATAGGGGAACAGATACTGCACTCCTTAGATGTGCACAGGCAACTTAGATTTTACTTGGACAGGACTAAACCTCAAAGGAAATCTGAGCAACTGCTGGACGGAGGGGAAGGCTATTTCAAAGCAAACTATTTCAAAATGGATAGGCCACTGCATTCATTTCTGCTATAAGCACCATGGAAAACCTATCCCACAGGGCATCAGGAAACCATTCAACCAGGGCTGCATCTACTTCCACAACCTTTCTCAGGGGCGTTCCTACCAGGGACATCCTAGAAGCTGCTACCTGGAGTTCTGTACATACTTTCACCAAGCATTATCATTTGCCAATCTTCTCTAAATCCAGAGCTGGCTTTGTCACTGCAGTCTTGCAGGGTCTTATAGCTGGTCCTAATTCTATTTAAATTCCTCCTCCCAACCTTAGCTTTGGGAATCTACCCAAATATAATGACTGCAACAGTGAAGCACGAAAAACATAGTAGAGTTGTGTACACTTACCATAAATGTAGATGTTCGAGTGTATTCACTGTTGCAGTCCTGGTTACCGTCCTTCCAGCCCCCTTTCTTCTTTTGGCTATACCTCTACTCTCCCTTGCTATGCTCAAAAAGCTTTTTGGTGTATTTGATTTTTTGTTGGAGGTATATCCTTGTAATTATAGATTTAATTGCTTCCCATTAGGGGGGCACCTGACCTCTGGGGCAAGAAAAAATGATGTAATGGCGTTGGCTGCATGTTTTATACCCCTGTTGACCTGATGTCATGGAAGAAGGGACAGCATCCGACGCAGGACCCAAGACTTTGTTAATCAGGCTGACTGAGGGCTACTGCAAGCAGATAACCCAAATGTAATGACTGCAACAGTGCATACACTCGAACATCTACATTTATGGTAAGTGTATACAACTGTACTTTCTGCAGTACTCTGCCTTTTTCAGACCAGTCACTGAGTACCGCGCCTGCTTTAGTAGTGTCCACAGACATTCCTCACTATAGAATACAGGGTGTAATCATGTCCTGTGTGAACCACCTCAAAGCCCTGTCCCTGTACTTTGATATCCTACAGGCTGCTAAGAAGTAATCTGTGCCTGGTCTGCAAAGCATTCTCTTACCCTGCTGTTCTAGACTTGCTGCACATTTACAAAACAAATAATATCAGAATTACCCAATTTGGGGAACTAAACTTTGGCTGCAACTTAAATAGGACATAACTAGACAGACAGGTATGTGTCTCAGAGACTGTCCCTTCTCTGGAACAGGCTTCCCATCCATATCAAGCAGAGCTTTTCCCTAACCCAGTTCAAGAGCAATATGGACCAGTGAGGTGGAGAATCCAAAATGTACCCGTTATCTGGCACCTATGTCTCTTGTGAATAGAGGCAGCCTGTAAGTGCTTCACCAGCCATGTCCAAGTCTGCGTATACCCCTTAAAAACAACTCTGGAGTATCAACCTGACAGGTACATTTGGAAGGCTTGGCTAAGCTTAAAAAAAACCCCAGGGATTATTAGCCTGGTAATCAGTTATGCACCTTTGAACCTATAATCAAATGTACTTGTGTGTATTTGTGGTCTCTGCATTATGAAGGGGAAAAAATATATTTTCTCCTTGTAAAATAAGAATGCAGTAGTTGTGAGTTTAATAAACTTGCAAATTTCAGAAGATGAGGTTTCTTTATGCAGACAGCAAACTAGTCCTGATTTGTTTGATGAAAGGTACTAAAAGGATGGAAGGTTTCTAATTCAGGTAAGTCACCTTAATTATGAATCTTGTTTTATGGGGTGCATAAACTGAATCTTCTGTTATGGAGTACATAAACTGTTCTCAACCTCATAATATAGTAGTGGTGTACTATCTCCTAAGTAACCAGATGTGGAAGTGAAGACTTGGACTAGTAGTTTCATAACAAATGAAGACTTGGACCAGTAGTTTCATAACAAGTGAAGACTTGGACCAGTAGTTTCATAACAATTGTTCTTTTCTAAGGATATCATTGTGTCAAATCAGTGAAGTCTAAGCACCTCTAAACAAGGGTTCATCATAGTATGTAAGGAAATGCTTTCACTTTTTTAAAGCATGTCAGCCCATGTACTGGTGTTATGGGATTATAAACAGTGTGCAGGTTCGGAGAGGAAATCTTTGATCAAGGTCTGACACTGATTATAATTCAGTGCATTGTGAACGGCCATGTGGTAAATCCATACCATTTTAATATGATAGGGCTAGGAACTGCACACTAATGCCTTTGGCAGTCTCATTGATAATGGAATAAAATTTAAACAGAAAAAGTTATGCAGTTAACATTTAGTACAAACTGTAAGTTTTGATATTGTGTTTGATGTAATATGCCAAGTTTAGCTAAGTTTCTGAAACTTTGTCATAGTACAGCTTAAGTTGTAACGCCACATGTACTTATGAGACCCACTGTAGTAATGAAACTTGATACAATATATGTAGCGTAAAAAGTAAACAACCAAGTCTAGTCTTGTCAAAAAGGATGTTATAAGTAAATATAGTTTCTTTAGAAACATTTATTGTCTTTAATGTACAGTAGAAGGGATTAAGTTAAGAAAGGCTTTTAAAGGATCCAAAGTACCACTTTGGTTAAGGTAACATAAAAGCGAATACCTGTTGCTTGATGCTTGACTCTCATCAGGCCCACTTCTTTGCTGATTCATCTCTGTGGATCCATTTCTCTGCAGCTTTATTGATGGCTTCTGTGTTTGCCATTCTGTGTTTGTCTGGTGTTCCCATTGGCTAAATGTCTCTCCCGTTGCCCCAGATTTGTTTTTGCAATGGTTAATCTCTGTTGGCGGTGTCTCTCCAGTGGCAGTAGTAGACTTTTAAAGTGTAGCAACTGTTTTGTTTGACTTGTTTCATCTTTAATAATGAGACTGTGAGTTTTAATGTAGAGAAGCACTATATGTTGAGGCTCGTGTTATACAGAGTCTGAATTCCAAACCACTGTCAAAAGTATTACCATTCCAGTAAAAAGTGTGTGCTGTCATAGTAAACTATTCATTTCCTTTTTTTATCTGTCTTGTGTATGTTTGCATAAGGTAAAAGAATGAGATTTTTTTGTATACAAACAGTTGCTACCTTTCAGGCCATGTAAGAAATGTCATTTTAGAATATCTGAACAAAGTACTATTTAGCATAATAACTGAATAAACCTGCATGGAAGTAAAAAATGAGGTATATTAAGTAATGCAAAATATTTTTTTTGTAAATAAGAAACTGCAACCACAAATTGTTTAACCACAAGCTGATTTTGTTGTTCCCTTGTTTTGTTAACATGATGGCCTGTTAATCTGTAAATATTAGTGTCTGACAAAAATAAAGTACATTTACCAGGGATTTCATCAGGGCAGTGCTACTGTAAATGATGGTTGTATTCTGATGTTTTCAGATGAGTAAAATAATGAATGCAGTGTTAAATGCATTGAGTGGTTGTGATGCTGTGGTGGTGTGGGTTAATAGCAACTCTAACTTTATTTTTGCATTTCCTTCATTGAGTCAAAACATTGATATTTTCTTTCCTTATTTCACTTGACTATTAATCAAACAAGTGACTTTTGCATCTTATCCTAGCTTGCACACCTCCCTGTCATTCCATCACACACCATAGTTAACTGTGATCTGTCAGACTGTCATTTCTAAGTTTGTAGCAACTTGGCTGTTTTCTTTTAACTCTTTAGTCCTGTAACTGCATGTCTGTGCTTTGTAGTTTTCCATTGATCAGAAAATGACAGTAATTCTTTTTCAGACGCAAACTGATGCATCATTGCGTCACACACCATGATCCGATGTGTTCATGAAATACCTTTTTTGGTGTAGTCGTTTCGTTTTGGATAAATGAAAATTTGATTATGGGAGGTAGATCCATAGCAGGATAGAGCTATGGATCCCCAAATTAAGGAGAAACCAGTGGAGCAGGAAATAACTGATCAGTTGCCATATCAAGATATTTTGGAGCCTTCCACAGAAAACCAGTGCAAAACTTCAGTTGGAGTTGCACAGCAAGGGAAGGAACAGCAAACTGTGGCAACTTTAATGCAGTCAGTGTTGTGGAGTTACAGGCCAGCGAGTTCCCATACTAAGAGAAACAGATGGCACAGGATGAAACTGAAGAGAATGTGGCACAAGAAGATGCTCTGGAACTTTCTGTAGAATGCTTGCAGGGAATGGAGAACAAAGAATGCACCCTCAGTTTAGAAGAAAATGATCTAAGAGAAGAGTTGCTTGATTTAATAGAGATAGACATATTAAGATAAATGAAAGAAATAAAAAGTTAGAAGTTTGATAAAATGAACACAGTAAGTAGGACTGTTCATACATATTCATGCGATATAACAGAAGTAAATGGAGTATATTATTGTGCAGCTAAATTAATAACAGATAAAGTCTTAACACAAAAGCACAAAAAAAAAACACAGAGCAGTAAGGGAAAGGAAGGGGAGAAGTCAAAGGTCATCATGGAAGTATTGAATAGAGAAAACTGTAAAGTAGTTAAGACAAGAATTGTCACTTTTAGAAGAGCATGGAAGAGGGAACAGATCAAAAAATCCTTGGAAAAATGGATGTGATAAAACCAATGCACACTATCAGAACAGATTAGGATCTATTGTGCACTGTCGGAAATAAACTAAAAATTTCATCACAGGCAGAAAAACTTAGAAGATATACAGATAAATATAAAGGAAAAGTGCAAAAGAAGCAATTTATAGATGAACCCAAAAAATAAATATAAAGGAAAAGTGCAAAATAAGCAATTTATTGACGACCCAAAAAGTTTTATAGAGAATTGTAAACAAGCTAATAGAAATTAAAACACCAAAAAAAAAAAAAAAAAGAAATAGATACATTTTGGAACAATATCTATAAAGATCCCATGAAACGTAACAAAGATGCTGAATGGATAGAAGTAAAAGAAAGAATCAGAAGTTCAAATGTGCAAGATATGAAATGGGATGAAATAACGGACAGAGAGATTGAAACAAAGATAAGGAAAGCTCCTAATTGGAAAACTCCAGTCCCAGATGCAGTACTTAACTTCTGGCTAAGAGTATTAACATCGTAACATGAAGATTTAGCCATGAGTAAGAGCTATTTATATGCGCACCCCCAGACAGATACCAACCTGGTTAACAATGGGAAAAACAGTACTACTACTTAAGAGCGAACTTACAACCTTTCATAAAAACTATAGACGAATGACTTGCCTTCTGACGACATATAAACTATACACTGGAACTTATGCCGACAGAGTTTATAGTCATTTAGAAGAAAACTCAGTCATGGCAGTAGTACAAAAGGGTAACAAAAGAAAGTCATATGGAACAAAGGATCATTTGTTGTTAAATAAAGTCATAATGGAGAACTGTAAAAAGGGAAAGAATCTAAATGTGGCATGGCTAGACTACAAAAAAGCATTTTACAGTATCCCACATTCTTGGATAAAAGAATGTTTAAAAGTATATAAGATACACCCTACACTGAACAATTACATTACTGCGACCATGAAAGAGTGGCAAACCATTTTGCAGTTAAGCTATATAATAAAGGACAAATTATTATTCCAGGGATAAAAATTCAAATGGGATATTCCAAGGTGACTCTGTCACCGCTGCTCTTTTGTCTTGCCCTTAACCCATTAAGCTGTCTACTTAACAGATTAGGTCATGACTACAATTTGGCTTCCAGAAAACAGCAAAGTGTAAAGACTCTTTATGTGGATGATTTAAAACTGTAGTTCATCAGACGAGGGACTGAAAGCACAACTGCAAGTGGTCAAAACTTTTTCAGGTGATATAAGAATTTCATTTAGTCTTGATAAATGTGCAAAAGCAACCTTTAAAGCAGAAAAAAACTGCAGCACCAAGAAAACATCAGCCTGGCACAGGAATGTGATATAAAAGAAACTGAGCAAGGGAGAGTGTATAAATATTTGGGAATTGATGAATGATTAACGATATAACATGAAGCAATGCAAATAAAACTTAGTAAGGAATATTTTAGAAGGCTAAAATTAATGCTGAAAACAGCGTTGACATCTAGGAACAAAGTCCAAGCTGTAAACCAGTTTGCTGTTCCTGTCCTAACTTACAGTTTTGGAGTGACTGACTGGCCCCAAAAGATATTGGATCAGTTGGACAGGAAAACAAGAAAGATGCTTCATCCTTATCAAATTATTTATAAAAATAAGTGTATACCAAGACTATATATTTCCCGTTCTGAAAGGGGTATGGGCCTCCTTGAAACTGATTACATGTATAAATCTGCAATTGTAGGACTGCATACATAACATAGTGAAAGTTTTAAAAACATGAGGAGAATAACTAAACTTCCTTGCTTAGTTTAGCAGAAGCATATCCGTGTAAAGCCTTGAATGGAAATCAAACCAGAAGTAGATAAAAATCTACCTACTAAATGTACCAAAAAAAAAAAACAAAAGAAAAAACATAAGGTGAAAGATCAGATGAGAAGGAAAAAAATGTGGAAAATGCATAAATATAGTTAAGTATAGAAGACTATTGGAACAACCGCATGTTGATCAGGATCGAATGTAGGAATGGCTAAGGAGAGATGAATTTAAACCAAAAGATGAAAGGTTAATATTGGCAGCCCAAGATAGTGGACTTGCGTACACAGTGGTTTACAAAGTCCATTGAACATGTGGGAAAATCGGACAAATGTAGGTTTTTTAAAACAGAATTGGAAACAGTCGCACATGTTGTTATTGGATGTGATATACTAATGGCAGAAGGACTGTATACTGAAAAGCATAATAATGTGGAAAGGCTGTTCCATCGGGGATTGTGCAAACATTATAATACTGAAGTAGCTGAAAAACATTGGAAACATGAGCCACAAAGCATTATAGAAAATGAACTTTATATCACATGGGATCACCCATTACCAACTGTTCAAAAAGTAGATGTGAGTAGTCCATGAAAGGCAGAGAGAATTAGCATTGATCTTTGAAATTGCTACACTCAGTGACTACAGTTTCTTACGTACAGAGAGACATAAAGTAATAAAATACCAGGGTCAGGCAGAAATTAGGGCAGTGTGGAAGAAAGATACCCAGACAGTTCCAATAGTATTAGGAGCAACGGGTCTTATAAAAAAGAATTTACAGTCGTACTTGGATATGTTACCTGTACATATAAATCTGTATGAATTGCAGAAGGAGACATTACTGGGCACATTGCAGGTGCTGCAAAGTGCACTTCTAGCTAACATCAAAGATTGAAACAATGCTAATTTCATGAACTTTAATCATACTTTAACTTAGGAATGGGGTCCATTCTTGTCATGGTATTAGAAACCCAAAAGACTTTGAGAAATTAAAAAAGAACGTAAAGTTATATGTTGTTATAGCTTTTATTGGATAAAGATGAGTATGCTCCTCCTTTACTTTTGGGCAAGAAAGTCCTGAAGAAGTCTTTGCCATGACTGCTGTTTTCTCTCCACAGGGCCGCTCAGTCAGTTGTCAGAATGAAGGTGTGGGAGGGAGCCAGGCATTTTGGAAGCTGGCTGATCATTGGACCCTTGGTGGAACACAACCCAGATGTCCTAAAGTCTACTTCAGCAGTCAGGAATTCAAACGTCTACTGTTATGGCAAGTGCATCTCACTCAGCTGTACTTCATGAATGTAGACAGTACATGTTATAGTACAGCACGTATCTGAAGTCAAGAATGCACTGTGGCAACTCTCTCACTAGGTAGACTTAAATTGCGTGATTTCCTTTTTAGTTATTTGCTTGCTGGAGCTATTAAACTGTTTAAATTCTAAATTCTAATAATATTCATAAATGCAGATTTTTTAAATTAAAAAGTCACAAACAAGTGTAAATACTATACCTTTTTAAGTTCCTTTAAAGTAAGGACAAAGATACAATAGCTGATTGACATGATATGTATTTTTCAACCAGCAGGAATTAGATCATTGGCAGAAGACGCTAGGTTGTCACCGTCTTCCTTTACCCACATTGCACAGCACACCTCTCCATCATTCCTGATATCTCTTGTTGCTCAATGACCTTGCATCACAGCAACAGACCCAGGCTGCTTTTTATAATTATGTGGTGCCTAATAGGATTTTTGGCTACTATTTGCTTTCCACTGGGTTTATGTTTTAATCATTTACTAATGCTTTTGTTAACAGCTTAAAGGAAAGCCTAACTAGCTGGAAGCCTTCAGAGCCTTAAAGGGAGTATGTGTGTTTCATATAATTTGTTTGCAGTGAGGGGGAAATGGTTTTCATGCAGTACTCCAAAATTCGTGTAACTCTTGCTGTCACTGGAAGACATTTGTGCTTGTTTAGTGTAAAGTAATGGTGCTTCTGTTTTTGTCAAATCAGTAAATCTAAAGATTTTGTTTTCAGTTGGTTGAAGTAGTGAGGATTCACAGATTGTAGAAAAGTCTACATGGACAGACAGTACAATAGTAGGGGGAAGGACAGGCAAATTCAGGTGCGGACAATATAAACAGTGCTACTATATAGCGAACAGTTCAAGTATTACATTGAATGCTCATAACATGGTTTTTACTGCTAAGAAAAGATTTGACTGCACTTCCATTGGAGTAATTTATTTGGCCTTATATGACTCATGTTCAAGTTTTTATATAAGTAAAACAATGAGATGTTTAAAATGTAGGATCTATGAACATAACTTAGCTGTCAGAAAATGCAATACAAACAATGCATTGGCTAAACACATTTGATTTGTAAAAGTTTTTAGGAAGTATACATTCTTTGTCATTGACTCTGTAGCAATCCAGGCCTTAGAATGTGATTATAAGGTTTGCTTGGAATGCTGCAAATCTAGATGGTAAATAACATGTATGGCAGATGGACCGCCAGGACTGAATGACATGATCAGCATAAAATGTTTTGTTTTGGAAGCAAATCATTAGTTTAGAATACATATGCCCGATCTTGTCTGAATTCAGAAGCTAAGCAGGATTGAGCCTGGACAGCATTTGGATGGGAACCAATTTGAGAACATCACTTTTTGACAATGAATTGTAATCCGCGGTGGTGCAGCGGTAGCATTGTTGCCTCACAGCAAAAAGATTCTCCCGTTCGATATTCTCGGCTAGAGTGCGGGGAGTGCCTTCTGTGTGGAGTCTGCATGTCCTCTCCGCGGTTGGGTGGGCATTCAAAAGACTTGCATAAATGGGTGTGCCTTCGTTGAAGGTTGAACATCGAGCTGGCACCTCGGCGTTCGTGAAAATCTACTGCCAGTCATTAGTGGACCGGAGTTCCGCTGTGGCGACCCCTAACTGGGAAAATCCGAAAGACAAACAACAGCAACTTTTTGACAATGAATTTTAACACTGTTTTTTGATTGGTGAAAAAAGAAGCAATCATAGATCTTGATTGCCTATTTTCTGATTGGTAAAAAAAGCCATTAAGATGTATTGCTTGACTTGTCTTTAGTGTATAACGATTGGTCCTGATACCAGGAAATGTTTATTTTTTGAGATTTTTGAAACTAATTTAAATATTTTATTTCATTGGGGGTATATGCTTTGAATTGCAGTTGTTTGGTTGCATGTGTTTGGTGTAAAGCCTGGAAAGTATTTAAATGGCATAGAAACGTTTTTTAGCAAGATTCTGAGGAAGTTCCAAAGTGAATATATTAAAGAATGAAAGCGCTTAATCTTAGAAGGACTCTCGTGGTTTGTCCTTTGGAACTTGTTATTTAGTTTGGTTTCTGTTTTGTTCCACACTGTTTCTGTTTGGATTTAATTTTTATCAGCTTTGGCATGCCTGGAGAGTCCTTTTCACAGGGCATGTTTTTTTCATTTTATCAGTGCACTCAGTTTCAGATGATCTGACAGATTTAACACTAAAATTTTCGTCAGCTGTGTCACAGATTTCCAGCATCCTAGAACAATTTGCTAGAAGATCTGCACCTGTCGATCCATATGGAACTGCCACTTTGAGCAATGTGAATTCTGTGAATAATGATTGTAGTTTCATGACCCACAAGTCGAGCAATATAGAGAATGTTTTTGATTTCATCTGTAAGACTGTAAGTAACCCCTTTTCCATTTCGAGTGCGTCTTCCAACAACATTCTTAGCCAGATGGCAACACAGTTGGATGATTTTAATATTTATAAAAGAGACATTTTCAAATTAGAAAATCTTGTGACCAAATATAAATCTTGGGAATTTGAGATTTTCTATTTAGAAGAATGTGTTAAACTCAAGTGTGTACCATTTGGTTTGCGAATTTCAACATGTCTGAATGGTGTTGTTTACAATAGTGGTTTATTCAAAGGTTTGGTTGCTTTATTCAATGAGACTGGCTTAAAAGTATTGAGATTACTTATAAATGAATATTCTCATATAATCAGACAACTTAAGGAAGAAATAAGGGTGCTGGACAGTAATATAAAGTCCTATCAGAGTTTTTCCCACTTTCAATCGTTATATAATGGAATTGCTGCTAAAGTGGACTGACATGTAGCCACTATTGTCAATAGGAAAAGGGGTATGCTTCAAAGGATTTAAAGGCATATCAAAATGGTTCTGCTTATGTCATCAACCAGTTGATGACTAAAAACAACACTTCACCACCAGTTTTGGACAAAATTCATTGAGGGTCAACAATAACGGTACTGCCATCATTTTAATTAAAAAACATCGTCTGGATTACAAAAAACTCCCAGTACATCTACAGATTTTCATAGGTTCATAGATGTGTACTAGGCTAATGGCCCTGGAGCCTTTACAAGCCTAGCCCATAGAAGTGCCCTGGCATTGTGCCACTCGATGTTAGATGTTCTTCATGTTTCACCGTTGCAGTCATCACATTTCTTTCTTGCTGTGCAGTGCCTGAAGCAGAAGCAGTTCGCAAGTGCCAGTCGGCCGACTCCTGAAATTTTCATTTTCGAGTTTCAGAACCAAAGTCTTCAACTAAGCTAAGTACCCCGTTGGGGAAACTTTTTCTTGCTCTAAACCGATGTCAGTAAAAGTTAACAATCATATTTCTTGAGGAAAACAAATACCTCATAAAGATTTTCATTCGTACTACATTCCTTGCTTAGGCCCAGACCACAACGTACCTCACTGTCGGTTTTGTGCCTTATTTAAACCACAAACTATTCGCCGTCAGTTTATTTACGCTTCTAAATATTTTGGTACTCGGTTCAGTTATCCAGAAATGGCTTCGGTAAGCCACCCGACTACCGACATTCCGAAAAATGCAAGATAAAGACAGAGTCAGACCACATAGGTCCAAAGCTGCCGACGACGCTTCTCCTATGCTAGTCGCCCAGTTCGGCCTTACTCAGTGAGGCGCTTTCGCAGCCTCTTATACCCACTACTTCAGATTCACAGGCCTCTACTGAGACCCATTCGGAATCCAGTACGCCGTGAGATGCTTCTTCAACTGTGGAACCTGCGGATGTCTCTACCTTGGATGGATCTGGACCCACTGTGCAGGCACCGGCTTCTGAGGGTGTATTCAGGCCTACTGACTTGCTTATTCAATGCCTAAAACTCGATCCATGCCTAGAAAACCGATGCCCAGACTGCATGGTCAGGCCTCTGTGCCTAAAAAACAAATGAAAACAATGGCTGAAGACCTTATTACTCCAGTCAGGGGAAGACACCCTTCCCCCTTTAAGAGACTTAGGACTGATTTTCCTTCTGATTCTTCTGATCAGGACTATGAAATTTTTGTTTCCTCTGATGACCAGGATTTACCCTTACCTGCCTTTGAGGATTCTGATGCAGAGGACTCCATTCCCTCTGCTTCCCCTCCAGAGGATTTCTCTTTTGGTGAAACCTTGCATACTCTTAGGGAGCATTTTTTCTGGGAAAGCCAGGATTACTCTGACTCTAAAAAGAGGCTTAGGGATTTCTTACTCCTGCCCCAACACAGGCCTTTAGCTATCCCTCCTGTACTGGACATTGTTGATGATGCCTTTTTGGAATCTAGCCTGGCCCCTGACTCTTTACCTCCTGCTCCCAGAAAACTTGATAGGTATTACAGGGTTCCTGACTCACACAAACTCCTCTTTAAAAATCCTACTGCAGATCCTGAGACCATTTCACAGGGACCCAAGGGCATTAAGGCTACTACTGCCAAAAATCCTACCCCCTCTGATAGAGACTCCAGGGCGCTGGATAGATGTGGTAAAAAGGTATACACTTCTGCAACCTTGGCCATTAGGGCCTTAAACTGCCAGTTTCATATGTTAAAGTGTCAGCAACATATTATTGGATTGCTTAAACAGAAAATTATGTTGATTCCTGACTGCTGAAAATAAAGATTTACAGGATTTAATGCACTCTGCTGAACAAGTTGTAAAACATACTTTGCAATGTGGTTTTGATTCATTAGAGGCATCTTGCAGGGCTGCTGTCACTGGGTCTGTACTTAGAAGGCATGCTTGGCTTAAAAAGCAATTTTTGTCAGATCATGTTAGAGCTAAATTGCTGGCTGCTCCCTTAAACCAAGACCGCCTGTTTGGCAACAAAGCAGAAGTAGTACTTAAAAAGATGGAGGAAAAAGCTGAATCTATGCAAACTGTTAAAGATTTCCTGCAAGTACAGCCTCCCAGATTTAGTAGGCATTAGCCCTCTAAGAATTGGTCCTTTCCTGCCTCTAACGGGCCTTCTCAGTCCAAACCCAGAATCACCAGAACACCTAGGCTTCAGTCCCAAGGTACTCACAGGACTAAGCAGTGGGGGGCTCCCACTTCCAAAGCAGGGAGTAGTAAGACACCCCCTATGGTAAACTTGTCTCAATGACTTAACTTTAAAACTTCCAAGCCCTGCACAACTGACTGTTCCTTTGGGGGGAAAGATCGCTCTGCAGGCAAAAAATTGGGAACTCATTACCCAGGACAAATCGGTTTTAAATATAGTTTCCCAAGGATACAGATTCCACTTCCACGCCTTACCAACCCCAAACGGTTGGACAGATCTACCCCCAAATCAGTGGGCTGAGGCTCAAAGACAAGTTCTCTCTCTCTTAAGCATAAGGGCTATTCAACCTGTCCCAGAAGAAGAAAGGGGACAAGGTTTCTACTCAAGACTTTTCCTGATGCCCAGGACCTGTCTATCCTAAACACATTTTTGGTGATCCCAAAATTCAAGATGCTAGCTGTTCACCAGCTGCTTCCTATGCTAGGCAAAAATGCCTGGTTGGCAACACTGGACTTAAAGGAAGCCTACCCGCACATCCCAATAAGGGAATCTTGCAGAAGATACCTACGCTTCAAAGCAGGCTACATGCAGACAGTTCTTTGCACTGCCCTTTGGCTTATATACCCAGGGTATTCACAAAGTGCCTAGCTCCAGTCATTGCATTTTGCAGGCAAAGAAATATTCAGATATATCCATACCTGGATGATTGTCTAATTCAGGCAGAAAGCCAGGACATGCTACTGAATCATCTGGCATTTGTACGGAAATTGCTAACTTCTCTGGGGTACACCATAAATGAAAAGAAATCGCATTTTGGACCCTGCCAACAAATTGTATTCCTGGGAGCAAGCTTGAACACAAATTCCCAGATGGCTTACCTCACGCCAGAGAAACAAGTTCATTTGACAGTCTACTTCAAACTACTGGCCACAAAGACCCAGCTATCTGCAAGGAAAATACTGCAAGCCGTGGGGTTCATGGCCTCCTGCATTCTCCTAATTCCATATGCAAGACTGCATATGAGGAAACTACAATGGTATCTGAAAAGCCTATGGTGTCAACATTCTCAGGATCTAGAAGCAATAATTCCTATCATACCTTGTCTACAGATAGAGTTCCTTTGGTGGGCAGAGGCCTGCCACCAAAACAAGTGACTGCCATTCACTCTACCCCCTACCACCCAAACCCTAACAACAGACGCATCAGATTATGCATGGGGGGCTCACTTGGCAGGGAAGTGCATTCAGGGCAAATGGAACCCAAGTCAAATGCACCTGCATATCAATCAGAAAGAAATGTTAGCTGTACAGAATGCTCTGACAGCCTTCAAGGACCACATTCTTCCAGGACAATTAATGGTAAAGACGGACTACACCACTGTTATGTAGTAGATAAGCAGGGAGGAACCCACTCATACCTTCTCTGCAGACTAGCCATGGCTCTGTGGAACACAGCCTTGAGCTACCAAGTGCATCTACAGGCTCAATTCCTGCCAGGAAAGCTAAATACACTGACAGACAAACTAAACAGAAACCTCATGGACCCACATGAGTGGAAACTGGAACCAAAGATATTCAACATGTTGAGAAACAAATGGGGGAGCCCAGAGATATACCTGTTTGCCTCCCCCCAGAACTACCAATTGGACAAATTCTGCACAAGGACTCCCCACAAACAAACTTGGAAAGTGGATGCCCTGTCCTTCACCTGGGAAAAAACAGTTTATGCCTTTCCCCCTCTGCCTCTCCTCTCCAAGGTACTACTAAAGATCAAACAGGACAAACCAAGGACAATACTGATTGCACCAAACTGGCCACGCCAACACTGGTACCCCCTTTTGTGCAGTGTGTCACTGCTGGCACCATGGCACCTGCCTCAGACCCCTGCCCTGCTGTCCCAGCAGGAGGGCCAGATTCTGCACCCACAGCTTCAAACCCTGAACCTGGCAACCTGGCTAATTATCTGATCTCTCCTTTACCATCCCTCAGTAAGCAAGTGATTGATGTTATTCTGGAGGCAAGGAGGCCTAGTACTAGAAAATCCTATGCTGAAAAATGGAAAAGATTCTGTTCCTGGAACCAAACTCAGGGGATGGGCACAACAGTGCCCAATTTACCTCAGATTCTTCAATACTTAACTGACATGCTTCCCAAGGGCCTTTCCTTTTCCTCCATCAAAATTCATGTCTCAGTCATTTCAGCTCATTACAACACAGAATCACCCCTCTTCTCTCATCTACTGCTGAAGCAGTTCCTCAGAGGGGCTAAAAACTTAAGACCACCCAGGAGAGCCCCAACTCCAGCCTGGGACCTTAACTTTGCATTGGAAAAAATCACTTTACCTCCTTTTGAGCCAGCTGCAAATGCAGAGTTGAAATTCCTTTCTTGGAAAACCGCCTTCCTTTTAGCCATCACTTCAGCAAGAACTGTGTCTGAATTACAGGCCCTCATGGCAGTGGAGCCTTTCATCATCTTTCATGCGAACAGGGTATCTCCCAGGACCAATCCCTCTTTCATGCCCAAGGTGGTATATAGTGTGGCCCTTAATCAGTCCATTCATTTGCCAACCTTCTTTTCTAATCCACAAAACAAAGGGGAATGAATACTGCACTCCTTAGATGTGCACAGACAACTTAGATTTTAGTTGGACAGGACTAAACCTCTCAGGAATCTGAACAGCTGCTGGTTTCATTTGCTGCAGGGGCAGAGGGGAAGGCCATTTCAAAGCAAACCATTTCTAAATGGCTAGGCCATTGCATTCATTTGTGCTATAAGCACCATGGAAAACCTACCCCACAGGGGATAAGACCACATTCAACCAGGGCTGCATCTACCTCTACACCATTTCTCAGAGGTGTACCTACCAGGGACGTCCTAGAAGCTGCTACCTGGAGTTCTGTACATACCTTCACCAAGCATTACCATTTGCCAATTTTTTCTAAATCCAGAGCTGGCTTTGCCACTGCAGTCTTGCAGGGCCTTATAGCTGGTCCTAATGCTATCTAATTTCCTCCTCCCATGCTTAGCTTTGGGAATGTACCTAAATGTGATGACTGCAACAGTGAAACACGAAGAACATAGTACAGTTGTGTACACGTACCATAAATGTAGATGTTAGTGTGTATTCACTGTTGCAGTCCTAGTTACCCTCCCTTCAACCCCCTGACTTCTATTGGCTATATCTCTATTCTTGTTTACTATGCTTAAAGCTTTTTGGTGTGTTTGCTTTTTTGTTGGAGGTGTAACCTTGTTTATATAATTGCTTCCCATTATGGGGGCACCTGACATCTGGGGAAAGAAAAACTAATGGCGTCGGCTGCATGCTGTATACTCCTAACTACCTAACGTCATGGAAGATGAGACAGCAACCGATGCAGGACCCAAGACTTTGATAATCAGGCTGACTGAGGGCTACTGCAAGCAGATAACCCAAATGTGATGACTGCAACAGTGAATACAGTCGAACATCTACGTTTGTGGTAAGTGTACACAACTGTACTTTCCCAGTGCCTCTATCAAGTAGAGCCACTGGAGTGATCCCTGGGGTGAACTTTCTATTTCCCATCCACTTATCAAGATTTCTCTTGAAGAGGGCCAGTGAGGTGCTCTGCTTGAGATATAGGCATTTTCTGCCTATTTTGTCTCTGACCCCCCACTTGACAAATTTTTGGGGCAATTCTGAAACCCCCAAAGTGACATCAAAGAGGGAAATTCAAAGGCAAAGGGAGACATCATTGGAAATTTTTAATTCAGACACTGAAATATCAAATTCAGATTTTGGTCCAGTGGTCTTGAATCTTAGTTCTGCAGCATTGTGTCCTGAGCATTTTAAAGTACTGTCTTTTATTCCCACACAATCTACAAGTAGGCCGATACCATTGTCTGTTTAGACCGTACTTGAGAAAATTAAATTTAATTAACATTTTACACGTCATTCCACAGTATCAAGAAGACTTGAGGAAACCACATAAAAGAAGTACTTGCATTCCAGTCTTACATAACCATTGCAAGTTTTTCAAGAGTATGTTGAGCCTGATATAAGGAACAAAATGGGCAAAAAATTCCAGGATATACAATTTGTGTGGTTCTGTTAGAAAAGCCCTAATTGAATTGTCATCTAATAGTGAGACATTCTTATTATGAGAGCTGATAAAGGTGGGACTTTAGTGATCATGGATAGCATTAAATGTAATGAAAGAATGGAACAGTTGTTATCTGATGCTCATTGTTAGGAAAAAAATAATAAAGTTCAAGTGTTGAAATGCTTTTCCATGATAGACAGTACTTTGGATGAACTTCTTCATGGGGATTTGGATGATGACATTTATGAATATATGAAGGTTGAATTACCTCAAATGGTGAAATTATTTGTAATTCCCAGAGTGCACATAGATGCTATGAGTCCACCTCTCAGAGCAGCGGTATCGACATGAAAATACAAGACTGAACAGATTTCACGATATTTACATTATTATATTTTGAACCCAATAGTTCAGTTCTCAGAGTTTTGTCTTTGAGACTCATGGCATTTATTGGAATTACTAAAAGAACATCAGGCATGTTTTTGCAGATTGGCATTTTACATCTCTGGACACTGTGTCTCTTTACACGTGTGTAGATCAACAAGATGGAATAGAAGCCATGAGGGAATATTTGTCATCATTCTTAAATTTGAATGTGAACACTATAAACACCATATGTATGTTATTATCTCTGGTACTGGAGAAGACTTTTTTTCTGTTTTAATGGAAACGTGGTGTTGTGATCGGTGCCAAAGTTGCACCAGCCTTTCCAAATTTGGTAATGGCACTTTGGGAACATGAGATGTTAAAACAACATCCACTATTCAATAAAGTATATATTTTTTTTAAGATAAATCAGTGATTTGATTTTCATATGGAATGGAAAAGAGGATGAATTTTATTCACTTCTCAATGACTTGAACATGAATACAACTTTTTTTGAAATTCACTAAAGGTGGCTTTGGCAAGTCAATTAATTATATACAGCAGTCCCATCAAGGTTGGGTCCAAGTTCGCCTTGTATGCCAGACAGAAGTCACATCTGAGGAGTCTGTATGAAACTGAGTAGAGGGATAGGGCTTTTAGCTTATCTGTGTATGGTAAATTTTTGAGGCCCTGGATTCTCCTGGTGAGGAACCTCTGTGGTCTCTCCAGCTGCTGCATGTGCTTTGCGATGTACATGCCGAATGGGGCATTGTACTCCATAATGGGCCTTATAAGGGAAGAGTACAGGGATGTTATGACCTCCTTGTCCCTGGATGAGATACTCTTACTTATGAGGTGGACCATGTAGAAAGCTTTCCATACAGTGGAAGCAACATGGTAGTCAAAAGTCAAGTTGCTATCAATCTGGGTGCCCAAATCCCTCACAACTGATTGCCTGCTTAGGACATTGTTATTAATGTGATAATGTGTGGGGATGTCATACTCTCCAAAGGGGATGATGATGCAGTTTTTTGTATTTATCTTGAGGCCATGTTTCTGGCACCAGTCATTTATTTGGGTGCGACTCTCTTGGAGAATGTCCACACCACTAGGGGAATTGATAACAGCACCCAACTTGCAGTCATCTGCAAACTTGGTCAGCCATAGCCCACTGGTTTTGGCCTGCACCTCAGAAAAGTATGTCCCAGGTAACAGAGGCCCCAAGACCGAGCCCTGTGGTATGCCAATTGATATGGGTCTACTGCTCGAGATGGCTTCCCCCTATTTTGACTCGGTGGGTTCTATCAATGGGCCAGTTAGCTACCCATCTGGTAACATATGGATTGATGCCTAGTTTAGAGAGTTTATCTATTATGCCCAAGTGCTCTTATTGTGCTCTTTTTCTTAGACATTAGTTTTTTTTTCTTGTTGTATAGCCTGTTTATACCAGGGGTCCACTATGATGGCTTGTTTTCTTTTTTCAAGACCTGGTCCTAATCCCTTCAGGTACAGTTGATTCTGTATAACTTAAGTGGTTATAGGGGCATCGGTGTACATCTCTGCATAGGAGTCCATGTTATCTGCGTTTGAGGGGAGTTTGAAACTTCTTATACCATCACTTAGTAGGAGGTAGTTTGTCTTAGAAAAAGTCTTAAGCATTTTTGACCTTAATGGGGTATTTGGTCTTATAATTACATCAAATGAGACAAATTTATGGTCTGATCTTACCAGGGAGGTTATCACATGGGGGGGGGGGGATGCTCTCCCATGATAGTGAGTACTATGTCCAGGACATTTGAGCTTCTTGTGGGTGTGCTGATTAGCTGTTCCACAGTATTTGCATTGACGAAGTCCAAGAACCTCTGAGCCACCATGTTTGTGGTTGCGTATGTTTCCCAGTCAATGGTAGGATAATTAAAATCACCCACGAGTAAGGTGTTGGGCTGTATGGCAAGTGACTCCAGTAAGTCCAGGTATGCGGTATGCTTTTCCTGTTTCATGGTGGGGGACCTATAGCTAGCTATGATGTGGTAGGGGTTTTGTCTGTAATTAATTGGACATGGAGTAGCTCAAGAGAGCCATACTGCTTGACCAGTCTCGAGATATACCTATCCTTAATGAAGATGGCTACACCTCTTCCTTTAGTTCTTTGATGCTCAGTTTGTGGTCTGAATGCATTGAAGGCATTGTAGCCCTCCATGGCCGGGGTGCTTTCGGCACCTTTGAACCATGTCAAAGTTAACTACACAGATGACAGCATCTTCCAAAATGAGGAGTGTTTCCAGAGAGTGTGATATCTGGAGTTTATCTAAAGAGGATTTTGTTGTGTTGGGAGATTGGTTATTTTGACACTGCCTTAAAATGTCAGAAAAAGGGGTGGCTAATACCTTTGCCAGTATCCAAAAGACTAGAGGAGACAGGTGCAGACCATCTCTGGCAAAGCAGCATGTCCTGTCAACCATGTCTTCACAGGCTGACAGATATTGAATTTCCTTGGACTGACACCAGAAGCTAAGCCAGTTGCTAGTCAACCATTTTTGTTTGTATGGTGGCATCATCCTTGGAGAAGGTAGAATGCTGCTTAAGGCTGCCTGTGGCACATAATCTGAGAGCTCAGTCATGTCTCTCTTCATATAGTCCAGTGAGGAATGTCTCAAGTCATTCACTCCCACATGGACTATTACTGAGTCATACCTCTACTTCTGGTTGCGTGACTTGAGTGCTTGAGTGACTTGATGGTTCCTGGCACCTGACAGGCAGCTAACTATAACCCGCTCCTTATCCAGCTTGGTGAGGGGAATATCTGTGTGTGCCTCACAGTAGAGTCACCTATGACCAATAGATTAGGTTTTGTGGTATTATGCCTTATGGGCTTATTTGTTGAGACACTGGTGTGCATGTGTTATTATGTGTTGTGGTTGTTTTTTTTTTTGCATTGTTTTGTGCGTAAGTGGTTTCCATTAGGGAGGCCTCTGATCTTTTGGTAAATTGCTAGTGAGTTTCTACACATATGTGGGTTTATATGTCATGTCCTTATTTAGTGTGGGAAGTGTGTGTGTGCTGACAGCCTGTTTGACATTCCGTTTGCCCTTATGTGAGAGTCTTGCCCTCCAGTGTCATAGCATAACTACATAAAGTATTTGTTTGTTTCAGGAGTAAGTGATTGTCAGTACACATGCGACAATTACTACATTGCTTCAGGATGTCCATGTCTATCAGGTTGGCCAGAGAGATGATGGGAAACTGCCTGACTGTGATGGCAGGCTCTTAATGTATGTTTTATTATGGAATGGAATGGGTTAATTTGACAGGACTGTGCTGGTAGCAGCAACACTACAAAAGGGTCCTATACTTTGTGTAGGCTAAAGGTTGATCCGTAAGGCAGTGCTGCTCAGTGTGCAACTGAGTTGCTCCTAGAGCAACAGAAAAGCTTGGAAAGGCTTCACTGGCAGCTGTTTAGCGAAAAACTGAGCTTCAAGGCTTTTGCATCTATGCAAGGGCACTGCTAACAGCTGCTGCGTGAAGAGACTTGAAACTGTCTGAAAATGTTTCACAACAGTGAAATATCCTTTCTGAATTTATTAGGTACAAAATAATATTGAATGCAACTTGATTATCAAACTAATTATATTCTAGCATTTCTGAGTCCCTTATTTTCTTTGCCAGTGGCTATAAATATAAAGCAAATAAAGGGGAAAGATGGCACCCTTGCCTGGTTCCTGTGTTCATGCACTGCTTATCAGAGAGGAACTCTCCAACTTTAATTCTTGCCTCCAATCCTTCATAGATCCTCCAAATTAACCTTATTGTGTCAGGGAATACAAATGCCTCCATTGCCCTACTCATAAAATCCCAGAGTATTCTGAATGCTTTCTCTACATCAAGACCCAGCAACAGAAGTAGTATTTTCTTACATTTTCCTTCCCTCTGGATTATGTTTGCTCTGTTAATGTTTTCAAATGTTTGGCTTCTCTCCACAAAACTACATTAGCTAGGGTAGACATAAATACTTTATAATCATGGTTTAAAACTGAAATGGGTGTATATGAAAATGGGTCTGATAGGTCTTTATTCTCTTTAGGTAATACAGCCACATCATCTTTCTTCCAAGATGCTGGCGCTTCCTGTCCTTTATAAATACTGTCAAAGAAAATCATTATTACTTTCTTTCTAAGTTCCAGACTTCCACAGGAGTACCATCTGTTCTTGGAGAAGTTCTTGAAGATTGATTATACATCACCATTTTTATATCATGTCCTCCTATCTTAACTGTGAGCATAATTAAGTCTTCCATAAATATCTCCATTTGTGCTGTCTTGATTTCCATATTTCTCTGCTGTGTACAAACTTTTTGGAATATCTCTAACACCTCTAAAGGATGTCTGGTTATTTTTCTTGTTATAGGCTGCTAAGTTTGTTGACAACCCTTTCCACTTTATTTTGTGTAAATTATTGTGCTAAGTTGTGCTATGGGCAGCCACGGTGATGTAGTATTTAGCATTGTCACCTCACAGCAAGGGGTTCTCTGGTTCGATCCTCGGCTGGGGTGCCTTCTGTGCGGAGTCTGCATGTCCTCCCTGTGGTCGCGTGGGTTTCCTCTGAGTACTCCGGTTTCCTCCCACATACTAAAGGCATGCTGTAGGTGGAATGGGCACTCTAAAATTCGCCCTAGGTGTGACTGCACGCATGTGTGTGCCTTCTGTGGAAGGTTGGGCTCTGGACTGGCAACTCAACACCGTAAAACTCCACTGTCAATCATGAGTGGACAGGTGATCTGCTGTGGCGGCCAGTAACCGGGAAAAAGCCGAAAGAAGAGGAAGATTGTGCTAACAGTTGTGCTGTAGAGTTAATAGTTGCTTAACAGCAATCTTCCTAAACTCATGCATATTATTCATATACTCCCTTATTTTCTCTTTATCATGCTGCATTTGTGTCTCTTCTTGTTCTGTGAGATTCCCCTTATTTTGTAATATTTTAAACTTTGTTATCCTCTCTAACAATTCCTATTACTTATTAAGCATATTTTTGTCTTATTTCTTCCCTATTTTCAAACTCCATTTTATTTTTATCTGATTTTTTAGCTATAAATTCTGAAGATACTGCTGTCTTCTCCAATAACTCTCAATTTCCACTACCTGTTACCTATTTAGCATGTAGGTGGGAAATACCCAGTATCTCATTTTTAATTCATTACCCTGCATCTTTATTTTAGATGTTATTCGTGTTTCACTGTTGCAGTCATTACATTTGGGTAATCTGCTGGCAGGTTGCCCATAGTTGGCCTGAATTCCAAAGTCTTGGGTCCTGCGTCAGTTGCTGTCTCCTCTTCCATGACGTCTGGTCGTCAGGGGTATAAAACATGCAGCCAATGCCATTTTCTTTAGTCTTTCTTGCCGTGCGGTGCCCGAAGCAGAAGCATTTTGCAAGTGCTGGTCGGCCGACTACTGAAATATTCGAGTTTGAGTTTCAGAACCGAAGTCTTCACTAAAGCTATGTACCTCATTGGGGAAACTTTTTTCTTGCTTTTTACCGATGTCAGGAAAAGTTAATAATTGTATACAACTTTCCTCTTGCTACAACAAAATTGCCAAGATATTCTTCATGTTTCACTGTTGCAGTCATAACTGTAGGGTGCTCCTGCCGGCAGGCAGCCCGAGGTCGGCCAGAATCCCAAAGTCTGGGTCCGGCGTCGGCTGTACAAGCTAGTACCCTGACGTCAGTACGCTCTGGTACATAGCCCTCAGCCGACGCCATCTTCTCCAGTCTTTCTTGCCGTGCGGTGGAAAGCAGCTCGCAAGTCGTTGGTTGGCGATTTTCGAACAGCGTATTTCGTTGTTGTCGGTCCGAAGTTCTTACTTCTCTTCTTAAAGCTAAGTACCCAGTTGGGGAATCTTTTTCTTGTTCCTCCGATGTCAGAAAAAGTTAATAATTGTATATCGTGTGGGAAACAAATACCTCATAAAGATTTCCACTCTTACTGTCTACCTTGCTTAGGCCCTGACCACGACGTTTCTTGTTGTCGGTTCTGTGCCAGGTTCAATTCTCGTACTATCAAGCGCAGGTACGATTGGGCTCTAAATTATTTTGGCAGACGCTTCAATTATAGAATGTCATCGGACACTACCGGAATTCAAAAGAAGCGCAAAGACAAAGACAGGCCTCCGAGGTCCAAACAGGACTCGTTGCAGCTGGAGCCAGCGTCCGGTTCGGCTGTCGTCAGTGAGGCGCTTTTGCAGCCCCTGTCGTCTGCCACTTCTGAACCGATGGCCGATACGGACTCCCATGGGGAGCCATCAAGGCCTACTATTTTAACTGCTGCAGGACCTTCGGACGTCGCTCCCTCAGATGGGTCCGGAACCGCTGTGCAGGTACCGGCTTCTGAGGGGGTTTTCAGGCCTACTCACATCACTATTTCAAAGGCAAAGACAAAGACTCCTGTTAAGTCTATGTTCCTGCCCAAGCTACTTCTGAATCTACTCCCAGGACACAGAAGCAATTATTAAAGATGGCTGAAGATTTACTTACCATGATTAGGGGTTCTCACCCCCCACCTGAAAAAAGGCCTCGACAGGATGTTCCTCTGGATTCCTCTGACCAGGCTTCTGTATCTTCTGTCTCTTCCTCTGATCAGGAGTATTCTTTTCCTCCTTATGAGGATTCGGATGCTGAGGACTCTTTGCCCTCTGCCTCTCCGCCTGAAGATTTCTCTTTTGGGGAAACCTTGCATGAGATGAGGGAACATTTTCATTGGGAGGGTCAGGAGTATTCTGCTTCCAAGAAGAGGCTTAGAGAATTCCTTCTTCTTCCTCAACATAGGCCTTTAGCTATCCCTCCTGTTCTTGACATTGTGGATGATGCTTTTTCTGAGGCTAATTTGAATCCTGATTCCATGCCTCCTGCTCCTTCTAAGCCTGATAGGTTTTATAGGGTTCCTGACTCTCATTTATTCTTATTTAAGAACCCTTCTGCGGATCCTGAAACTATTTCTCAGGGCTCTTAAGGCTGCTAAGGTTGCTACTTCTAAGAATCCTATTCCCTCTGAGAAGGATTCTCGTGCTTTAGACAGGTGGGGAAAAAAGGTATATACTTCTGCTACCCTGTCTGCAAGGGCTTTAAATTGCCAGTTTCATATGTTTAAGTATCAGCAATTTCTTTTGTCTGTTTTAAAGCAAAAGCTTGCTTCCCTTCCTGCATGTGCAGAGGATAAGGAACTTCAGGATGTATTGCATGCAACTGAACAAGTGAATAAACATAGTTTGCATTGTGGTTTTGATGCCTTGGATGCTTCTTGCAGGGCTGCAGCCTCTGGCACTGTTATCAGGAGACATGCCTGGCTTCGTGAACAAAGTTTACCTGAACAGGTTAAGGCTAAGTTATTAGATGCCCCTGTTCAACACGATGTTCTTTTTGGATCTAAAGCTGAGGAGGTTATTAAAAAGATGGAAGAAAAGGCAAAATCTATGGAAACTGTAAAAGATTTCTTGCAAGTCCAGCCTCCTAGATTTTCCAGGAATTGGCCCTCCAAAAATTGGTCCTTTCCCATGTCTGACAGGCCTCAAAGGGGAAGATATAGACGCTCCAGAGGTCGTGGTCAAGCTCAGGCCTCTTACAGATCTAGACAATGGACTGCTTCTTCACCTAGAAGGGGAGAAGACAGATCCCAATCTCAAAGAAAACAAACTCAATGACTCTCTCGGTTGGGCTACAGGACCCCTTCACCTGGATGCCCCTCTCGGAGGAAAACTGTCTCTTTTTTACAGAAATTGGACTCATATTACCCAGGACAGATGGGTATTGGACGTGATTTTAAAAGGCTACAAATTCCACTTTCATACTCTGCCAAGGCCTTACGGTTGGCCAGATCTGCCAAAACATCAATGGTCAGAGGCCTTAAATCAAGTGGATGCTCTTCTGGCCATGAGAGCCATAGAGCCTGTTCCACTCTCAGAGATGGGAAAAGGTTTTTATTCAAGACTGTTTCTGGTTCCAGGAAAACAAAGCTCATGGAGACCTATTCTGGACCTTTCTGTGTTAAACACCTTTTTGGAAATTCCAAAATTCAAGATGCTTACTCTGCAGCAACTAATTCCAATGCTCTCTCAGGACGCCTGGATGGTGACATTGGACTTAAAGGAAGCCTACTTACACATTCCCATCAGGCAGGAACGCAGGAAATTCCTCAGATTCAAGGCAGGTTCGAGACACTTTCAATTCTCTGCACTGCCCTTTGGTTTATCTACTGCGCCCAGAGTCTTTACCAAGTGCCTGGCACCAGTAGTGGCTTATTGCAGACTTCAGGGGATTCAGATTTACCCCTATTTGGACAACTGCCTTATTCAGGCAGACAGCAAGGATCTTCTACTTCAACATCTGAAATTTGTTCAACGTCTTCTCTTCCTTCTGGGATTCTCAGTGAACACAAAAAAGTAACATTTGATCCCTTCTCAACAAATGGTGTTCTTGGGAGCCCTCTTAAATACGACCTTACAAAGGGCCTTCCTCACTCCAGAAAAACAATCACAGCTGGCTACAATTTTCAACACCTTGGCAACTCTATCTCAGCTCACTGCAAGGAAATTCCTGCAGGCTCTGGGCTACATGGCTTCCTGCATTCTGTTGATTCCAAATGCAAGGCTTCATATGAGAAAGCTTCAATGGTATCTGAAAAGTGTATGGTCACAGCATTACCACGATCTGGACATTCTGATTCCTCTGATCCCCTGCCTCCAGAAGGAGTGCCTCTGGTGGTCCAGGGTGTGTGCTTTAAATGAAGGAAAGCCTTTTCGTCTACCTCAACCTTCTCAAATCATAACCACGGACCTCGGATTATGCTTGGGGAGCACACTTTCTAGACAGTTGCCAGCAGGGAACCTGGACAAAGGACCATCTTCACTGGCACATCAATCTGAAGGAAATGTTGGCAGTTCAAAATGCTCTTCTAGCCTTCAAGAACTTTTTCCAAGCCGGGCCTCTGCTAATGCACAGACAACACCACAGTCATGTGGTACATAAACAAGCAGGGGGGTTCTCATTCGTACCCCTTTGCAGACTAGCTATGGCTTTATGGGACACAGCTCTAAATCTGAATCTACATCTCCAGGCTCAATTCATTCCAGGAGAACAGAATCTCTTAGCAGACAGCCTGAGCAGAAACATTTCAGATCCTCACGAGTGGATGCTAGACACCAACTTATTCAACAGGATTACTACAGTTTGGGGATGTCCCCAGATAGATCTGTTTGCTTCCCATCTCAATCATCAGCTGCCTCGCTTTTGCACCAGGTCCTTCCACAAGACAGCTTGGAAAGTGGATGCCCTGTCCTTCAGCTGGAGAAGCCTTTCGGGATATGCCTTCCCTCCTCTTCCTCTACTACCTCGGGTATTACTGAAGATAAAACAGGACAAGCCCAAGTTCCTCATCTTGATTGCTCCAAATTGGCCTCAACAGTTTTGGTATCCCACTTTAAAGCACCTGTTCTTGGAGCCTCCTTGGATTCTCCCTCTGAACCCTTCTCTTCTGTCCCAGCATCAGGGTCGGTTACTACATCCCAACCTCAAGACCCTTTGCCTGGCAGCTTGGCTCTTCTAAGGAATTTGATTTCTTCTAGCCTTCCCAAACAAGTTTTGGATGTTCTTCTAGAAGCTAGACGGCCTAGCACTAGGAAATCCTATGCCTCTAAATGGAAGAGGTTTTGTATTTGGATGCAGGACCGAGGCTCGGACCCTCTGGTGCCTGATCTCTCTTCTATTTTGCTTTACCTTTCGGATCTTGTCTAAAGGACTTTCCTTTTCTTCCATCAAGATTCATGCTTCTGCTATTTCTGCTCATTTCAGTTCTGATCCTCCTGTTTTTTCTCATCCTTTGGTGAGACAATTCTTGAGAGGGGCCAAGAATTTAAGACCTCCCAGGACCCCTCCTGTTCCTGCTTGGGATCTTAATTATGTTTTAGAAAAACTTACTTTGCCTCCTTTTGAGCCTGCTGCATCTTCAGATATTAAGTTTTTATCTTGGAAGACAGTTCTTTTGTTAGCATTGACTTCTGCCAGAAGGGTCACAGAGTTGCAAGCTCTCATGGCTGTGGAACCATACCTTATTTTCCACCAGGACAGAGTATCCTTGAGGACTAATCCTACTTTCATGCCTAAGGTGATTTCAAAAGTGGCTTTAAATCAGACAATTCACCTTCCTACTTTCTTTCCTAATCCTCAAAATAAAGGGGAAAGGATTTTGCATTCATTGGATGTGCACAGACAGTTACGATTTTACCTGGACAAGACTAAAGAGTTCAGAAAATCTAATCAATTGTTTGTTTCTTTTGCCTCCAGTTCTCTTGGAAAAGCTATTTCAAAACAAACTATTTCCAAATGGATTGCTTATGGAATCAGATTTTGTTACACTCATCATGGGAAACAGTTTCCAGGTACTGTGAGAAGTCATTCTACTAGAGCAGCTGCCACTTCTACAGCTTTTCTCAGAGGAGTTCCTACCAAGGATATCTTGAAAGCTGCCACTTGGAGTTCTGTGCATACTTTTTCCAAGCACTACAATCTCCCTCTGTATTCTAAGACCAGGGCAGGCTTTGCCTCTGCTGTTTTGCAGGGTCTTCTTGCTGCCCCTTCTTCTGTCTAAGCCTCCTCCCTTTTCACTGCTTTGGGATTCCACCCTACAGTTATGACTGCAACAGTGAAACACGAAGAACATAGTACAGTTGTGTACACCTACCATAAATGTAGATGTTCGAGTGTCTTCACTGTTGCAGTCGGGTTCCTCCCTCCTATCCCCTCTTTTTCTCTTATTTGTGGTGTATTTGTGTTTCCTTGTTGGATTCATTTCTGATTTATTGGGACTTCTGACATCTAGGGCAAGAAAGGCTGGAGAAGATGGCGTCGGCTGAGGGCTATGTACCAGAGCGTACTGACGTCAGGGTACTAGCTTGTACAGCCGACGCCGGACCCAGACTTTGGGATTCTGGCCGACCTCGGGCTGCCTGCCGGCAGGAGCACCCTACAGTTATGACTGCAACAGTGAAGACACTCAAACATCTACATTTATGGTAGGTGTACACAACTGTACTTTCGCCACCAGCCATAAGTCCTCTACCCACAATTGCTCCTCTCTCCAAAAACTAAAATGGCTAGAACTACCCAATCTTCTCACCTATACTCAACTAATTCTTGCACACAAGCTGATTTTCAACCCCTCTCTCTGTCCCTCCATTTCTTCTGCCTTTAAAATGCACCTACCTGATAGAGTATTAAGGTCTAATAACCAAAATCTATTAGAAGTGTACAAACCAACTCATCCCCCAGGCAAAAATCTTCTTTCCTATGGTCTGGCTCGCCTCTGGAACTCCCTGCCACCATCCATTCGTATCAGCTCTAACCATTTTATTTTTAAAACCTCTCTTCATTCTCATCTAGTATTCCTCTGGGAATGCTCTTGCTCCCATCCCACATAACTAGAACTGGCATTTCCCATCTTCCTTACTTCCCCTGATTACACCAGCGTTTTTCTGTTTCATTACTCCTAACTCATACATTCTTATTATTATGATATCTGCATGAATATTATTATGATATTTGCATGAATATATGACGCTGCTCATTTAAGTGTTTGAATCCCAGGACAAAATGTCTTCTAAATATTTACTTGCACTATTCCTTTTTTAGTTTGTATCATCTGTTAGTTTCAATCATTACTTTGTATTAGTTGTAACGTTTGTGTACTATTTGTTATTGTTTGCTTGAATTGTTTTTTAAAATTGTATAATTATCATTCATATTTTTTACATTTGTATAATTATCATTCATAACCTACTGTAACCTTGATTGTTTGGAGCTTTTCTCCCCAGGACTCCATTGAAAACTGGTTCATTTTGGCCCAATGGACTATCCTGGTAAACCAACTGCAATAAATAAATAAATAAATACTTGTGGGAAGCAAATACCTCATAAGGATTTCCATTTATACTGTATTCCTTGCCTAGGCCCTGATCACAATGTGCCTGGCTGTTGGTTTTGTGCTAGATTTAACCAACGCACTAATTAAGCGCCGGTATATTTTTGAATCAAAGTATTTTGGAAACAGGTTTAACTACCCAGAAATATTGTCGAATAGCAATCCAACTACTGGAGTACATAAAAAATGCAAAGAAAAGGAAAGAGAAAGGCAGTTGAGATCCAAAACCGACGACAAAGCTTCTCCTAAGCCAGTCACCGGTTCGTCGGTACTCAGTGAGGTGCTTTCACAGCCACTGATATCCACTACCTTCGAGTCGCAGGCCTCTACCGACACCCATGTGGAGTCCGGCATGCCACAAGATACTCAAGGTATTGGACCGACGGATGTATCTCCCTCGGATGGGTCCGGAGCCGCTGAGCAGGCTCCAGCTTCTGAGGGTGTATTCAGACCTCAACATTTGTATATCAAATCAACGACAGCTGCAAAAACAAAGACAAAAGCAACTTCTAAAACTAAAAAAACTGACGCATGAGCCACATGCACAGGCCTCTATGCCTAAAAAACAGATGATGATCAAAATGGCCGAAGACCTTATTACCTTGATCAGGGGTACCCATCCCCCTCCTGATAAGAGGCCTAGGCAAGACACTGATTATGAATCTTCAGATCAGGTTTCTATTTCTTCTGATTCCTCTTCTGATCAGGAATTATCTATACCTCCCTATGAGGATTCTGATGCTGAGGAGTCTATTCCGTCTGCATCTCCTCATGAGGATTATTCATTTGGAGAAACCTTGCATACTTTGAGGGAGCGTTTTCACTGATGGAGTCAAGACTTCTCAGAATCAAAAAAGAGGCTTGGGATTTCCTTCTTCTCCCTCAGCACAGGTCTTTAGCCATTCCCCGTTTTAGACATTGTGGATGATGTATTTTCGGAGTCAAGCTTGTCTCCTGATGCCTTACCTCCAGCTCCCAGTAAGCCTGACAGATATTACAGGGTCCCTGACTCACATAAATTTTTATTTAGAAACCCTGCTGCTGATCCTGGAACTATTTCACAGGGTCCAAAGGGAGTTAAGGCCTCAACAGCAAAAAAATCCTACCCCCTCTGACAGAGATTCAAGGGCACTGGACAGATGGGGAAAAAGGTTTATACATCTGCAACCTTGGCAATCAGGGCCTTAAACTGTCAATTTCATATGCTTAAGTACCAACAAGATGTTATGGGATTGCTGAAACAAAAAATGATGTTGATTTCAGAATGTGCAGAAAATAAAGAATTGCAGGAATTATTGCATGCAGTTGTTCAAGTTGGAAAGCAATGTGGTTTTGATTCCTTAGAGGCCTCCTGCAGGGCCACAGTTACTGGATCTGTGATTAGGAGGCATGCCTATTTAAAGGAACAAAATTTACCTGATCATGTTAAAGCTAAATTACTAGATGCACCTTTACAGCATGATTCTCTGTTTGGTATTAAGGCAGAAGAGGTTTTAAAGAAAATAGAAGACAAAGCTACGTTTGTGCAAACTGTTAAAGACTTCTTACAAGTGCAGCCACCAAGATTCAGTAGACACTGGCCTACCAAAAATTGGTCCTTTCCTGTGTCAGACAGAGCTCAAAGGGGCAAATCCAGATGCCCTAAGGGTTCCAGATACCTTGCGCAAGATTCATACAGGTCAAAGCAATGGGGCGCTTCCACCTCCAAATCTGGAGGAGATAAAGCGCATACCTACAGAAAGCAATCCCAATGACTTCCCACTGCCTTCACCAAGCACTTTACTTTTGGCAGCACCCATAGGGGGAAAATTAGCACTTTTTGCTCAAAATTGGCAGCTAATAACCCAGAACAGGTGGGTACTAAACATTGTATCACAGGGATACAGATTCCATTTCCACACTCTGCCAATGGCAAATGGTTGGCCAGATCTGCCAAAAAATCAATGGGCAGAGGCACAAAAACAGGTTATGTCCCTCATGGATATGGGGACCATTCAGACAGTACCAGAACAGGAAAAAGGACAAGGTTTTTACTCAGGACAGATCTTGGTACCCAGAAAGTACAAGGCCTGGCGGCCAATACTGGATTTATCGATTTTGAACACATACCTGGACATTCCAAAATTCAAAATGCTAACTTTGCAGCAGCGTCTACCCATGCTGGGCAAGAATGCTTGGCTGGTGACTTTAGACCTAAAAGAGGCATACCTGCATGTCAAAATAAGTCAATCGTGCAGAAGATACCTCAGATTCAAGCCTGGCTTAATGCTTTACCAATTCTCTGCACTGCCCTTTGGCTTATCTAATGCGCCCAGGATCTTTACAAAGGCCTGGCACCAGTAATTGCATTTTGCAGACAAAGAAGTATAGAAATATATCTTTACTTGGATGTCTGTCTCATTCAAGCAGAGAAGAAGGACATTTTTCTTCGACACCTGGCATTTGTGAAAAGGCTTCTAACATGCCTAGGGTACACAATAAACTAAAAGAAATCACAACTGGTACCCTCTCAAAAGATAAAATTCCTGGGTGCAAGCTCGAATACAACTGCCCAGATGGCTTACCTTACGCCAGACAAGCAAAGGCAACTGACTACTTACTTCAAACTGATGGCAGCAAAAACCCAGTGTTCTGCAAGACAAATTCTGCAGGCTCTGGGCTTCATGGCATCCTGCATACTACTGATTACATATGCAAGATTGTATATGAGGAAACTTCAATGGTACCTAAAAAGTTTATGGAGTCAACATTCTCACAGTCTGGAAACAATGATTCCTCTCATTCCCTGCCTGCAGCAGGAGTTTCTATGGTGGGCAAAGGCATGTCACCAAAACATGGGATGGACATTCACTCTACCCCCTGCCAGCCAAACCATGACAACAGACACATCACATTATGCCTAGGGGCCCACATGGCAGGAAGTTGCATTCAGGGCATATGGTCACCAAAACAAATGCATCTGCATATCAACCAGAAAGAGATGCTAGCTGTTTAAAATGCCCTAACAGCCTTCAAGGACTTACTTCATCCAGGACCACTACTAATAAAGACAGACATTACCACAGTCATGTGGTATATAAACAAGCAAGGGGGCACACACTCATACCCCCTCTGCAGATTAGCCATGGTACTGTGGAACACAGCTTTGACCTACCAAATACATCTTCAAGCTCAATTCCTGCCAGGAAAACAAAACACTCTGGCAGACGATTTAAGCAGAAACCTTATGGACCCTCACGAGTGGAAACTAAATCCACAAATCTTCAGCATGATAACAGAGAAATGGGGGAGCCCAGACATAGATCTATTTGCCTCTCCTCAAAATTATCAATTGAAAAGATTCTGCACAAGGACTTATCACAGACAAGCATGGAAAGTGGACGCCGTATCCTTCAGTTGGAAAAACCTATCAGTTTACGCCTTTCCTCCTCTGCCTCTTCTCCCCAAGGTCCTCCTAAAAGTCAGACAAGAGAAACCAAAGATGATACTAATTGCCCCAGACTGGCCCCACCGATACTGGTACCCAATTCTAAGGAACTTGTCTCAATACCCAGCTTGGACCTTGCCTCAAAGACCACAACTACTGTCCCAGCAAAACAATCAGATCCTGCACAATCAACTACAAACTCTGAAGCTGGCAGCATGGCTGATCATGTAGTCATACAAACAACACCTCTCAGTAAAGCTGTGATGGATGTAATTTTGGAAGCCAGAAGGCCTAGTACTAGAAAATCTTATGCTGACAAATGGAAGTGATTCTGTGCTTGGAATCAAGCACAAGGGACTGATACAGCAGAACCAAATATTCCTCAGATATTGCAACACTTAACAGAGATGCTTGACAAAGGCCTATCTTTCTCATCAATTAAAATCCATGCCACTGCTATTTCAGCTCATTACAATACAGAGCCACCAATCTTTTATCATCCTTTACTAAAGCAGTATCTTAGAGGAGCCAAAAATGTAAGGCCTCCTAGAAGATCACCATTGCCTGCATGGGACCTCAATTATGTGTTGGAAAAGCTCACCCTGGCTCCATTTGAACCAGCTGCTATCGCTGATATAAAGTTCTTATCATGGAAAATGGCTCTGCTTCTATCAATTACTTCAGCAAGAAGAGTTTCAGGGCTACAGGCCCTCATGGCTGTATAGCCTTTTATCATATTTTACCCAGACAGGGTATCTCTGAGGACAAATCCTACTTTTATGCCTAAGGTGGTTTCCAGTGTGGCTCTTAACCAAACAATTCATCTGCCAACCTTTTATCCAAATCCGCGGAACAAGGGGGAGAGAATTCTGCATTCCTTGGATGTACACAGACAACTAAGATTCTACTTAAGCAGGACTAAAGCTCTAAGAAAAACTGAGCAATTACTAGTGACACATGCTGCAGGATCAGAGGGCAAGGCTATTTCAAAGCAGACAATTTCAAAGTGGATAAGCCACTGCATCCGTTTCTGCTACTTACACCATGGTAAATCTGTGCCCAAGGGCATTAGGTCTCATTCCATCAGAGCTGCAGCTACTTCAGCAGCCTTTCTAAGGGGAGTACCAACCAAAGACATTTTAGAGGCTGCTACTTGGAGTTTTGTTCACACCTTTACAAAGCATTATCATTTGCCTCTTTACTCTAAATCCAGAGCAGGCTTTGCCACTGCAGTCCTGCAGGGCCTTATAGCCGCTCCTAATGCTGTTTAGCTCCAGTCCCCCAACCATAGCTTTGGGATTCTACCCAAATGTAATGACTGCAACAGTGAAACACGAAGAACATAGTACAGTTGTGCACACTTACCATAAATGTAGATGTTCGAGTGTATTCACTGTTGCAGTCCAGGTTACCCTCCCGCCATCCCCCTGTCATTCTGGAGTGTATCTTTCCTTTTCTATCTTCTACAACCTATGTGGTGTATTTGCTTGTAGATGAAGGTAAAGTTTATATTGATGCATGTATATATATATATATATATATATATATATATATATATATATATATATATATGCTACCTTTTTAGGGCACCTGACATCAGGGGCAAGAAAAACTAAAGAAAATGGCATTGGCTGCATGTTTTATACCCCTGACGACCTAACATCATGGAAGAGGAGACAGCAACAGACGCAGGACCCAAGACTTTGGTATTCAGGCCGACTGAGGGCAACCTGCCAGCAGATTACCCAAATGTAATGACTGCAACAGTGAATACACTTGAACATCTACATTTATGGTAAGTTTGCACAACTGTCCTTTTTGGTTGGTGCATGATCTGAAATAGTTATCAAATGTGTGTTGAAACTTTCAGTTAAATGCAGACATTGCTGTGTAATATAATTCTTATCTAGTCTATCACAGTTATTGTACATTGGGGAATAATACGTAAATTCTTCGAGTTTCTGCTGCTGAATTCACATCTTCCTGACCAAATGTTTTTTATAACCTTCTCCAGAAATCTCTCTCCCTTTGTTATATTTCCCTTCCAGGTCCCCCAGATACATCCTCACTATTGCAAATCAAATTCCAGTTCCCACATATAAGTCATATTTCCTGCTGAAAGCTGATTATTTCTGCCAACATTTTCTTAAGCTTAATAACAGTACATGCTAATGAAATCCTCCTCCCTTGCCAGTTGCCCTTTACTATAACAAGTCTACCATTATTGTCTTTTTGTCCTCCTCTATCACTATTGGGGCCCCTTTAGCAATTAGTGAAATTACTTCCTTTTTCCTTTGTCTCTGATATTCTTGTTGAATATCCATTCTGAAATCCTTTCTTATCAAATGCGCATGCTCATTTATTTCCAAATATGTTACCTGCATCATTGCTATTTGCAGTAAGTATTTCTTAATATAATTCTGCACTCTTTTCATTTTGTCTAAACATGTAAGGCCATTTATGTTCCAGGGTAAGATGGCTTGTGTATCCATTATGACTTCCTTTGATATAACAGGTTTTTTTTGAATATTTGTTTCCAGACATTGTGTTACATGCAGCCCTAATGTTCTGCAGGCCGATATTTTTATACAACTGTTTATTATCTCTGTTTGAAATGGTCACATTCTTTAAGACTTATTTTAATGACAACCCTCAAACAAAAAAAAAACTAAATATATTTCCGTAACACCCCCATCCCCTTTTAACTTAGAACAAATGCACAAAACTGTGTACATCTGAAGTTTGACACTCCAGATAAGAGCAATTTTCCCAGATCAACAACTGCACTTACAGGCATTACCTAACCTAAAATTAAGGATGTTCTTCATGTTTCACTGTTGCAGTCATCAGGTTTGGGTTATCCTTGCCAGGGTAACTCTCGTCAGGCCCGAATACCAGAGGCTTAGTATTTCTAAGTCGGTTGTTGTTGCTTCAGGACTGATGTCAGGTTCTCAGTAGTATAAAGTAAGGCAGCCGATGTCATTACATCAGTCTTTCTTGCCGCGGAGCCTGAAGCAGAAGCAGTTCGCATGAGTGCTGGTCGGCCGCTACCTGAGTTTCATCTTCCGAATTGAAGTTGAAGTCTTCTAAAGCTAAGTACCCCATTGGGGATATTTTTTCTTGCACTAACCGATGTAAGAAAAAGTTAACAATTGCCTCGCCTGTGGAAAGCAAATACCACACCGAGACTTTCATTCTTACTGCATCACTTGCTTAGGCCCAGACCATGACGTCCCCCGCTGTCGCTTTTGTGCTTTGTTCAACGCCAGAACTGTATGTCGTCGGGCCCTTATTTTAGCTAGATATTTTCGCTTACAGTCCATGAATTCTGATATGGCTTCGGTAAGCCATCCAACAGCAGATCTTCCAAAAAATGTAAGGATAAAGACAGAGACAGATCGCACAGGTCCAAACCTTCCGACGATGCTTCAGTTAAGCTAGTCGTCAGTTCTCCGGTCTTTGGTGAGCCGCTTTTGCAGACCCTGATGCCCACTTTTGTGGATACGCAGGCTGCTACCAAGACCCTTTCAGAGTCTAGTATGCCGCAAAACTCTTCTTTGACTAAGGATCCTGTGGATGTTCATCGTGCTATACTGCTGCAGTCATCACACTTGGGTTATCCTGTCGTCAGGCGGTCCCGCAGTCGGCCGAATCCCAAAGTCCTGGTCTGGCGTCGGTTGTCATCGCCTCTTCCCTGACGTCAGTGCGACGGGTATAAAAGAGACAGCCGATGCCATTTTCTTCAGTCTTTCTTGCCGCGCGGTGCCCGAAGCAGAAGCAGTTCGCAAGTGCCCGTCGGCCAGCTCCTGAAATTTTCGAATCGAGTTTCAGCCCGAAATCTTCTCTAAAGCTAAGTACCCCATTGGGGAAACTTTTCTTGCCTCAGACCGATGTCAGACAAAGTTAATAATTGTATTTCTTGTGGGAAGCAAATACCTCATAAGGATTTTCATTCTTATTGTATTCCTTGCCTAGGCCCAGACCACGACGTCTCTGGTTGTCGGTTTTGTGCTAGGTTCAACAAACGTGCAATTAAGCGTCGGGCAGAATTTGTCCAACATTATTTTGGCAGAAAATTTAACTATAGCATGTCGTCGGAGCAACCGACATCAGCAATGATTAAAAAATGTAAAGATAAGGACCGGCAGTCAAGGCCAAGACCAGATACCGAGGCCTCAGCAAGGCCTGACGCCGGTTCTCCGGTTTTCAGCGAGGCGCCTTCGCAGCCCCTGACTACCGCTGATTCAGAATTTCTGATGGCATCCCAAACTGAAACAGTTGGGCCTCAGGATCCGGTTCCACCTCACTCCTCAGACGCCAGCCCCGACGGGGATCCGGAAATTTTGGATAGGCCTTCGGTCTCAGAGGGTGTTTTTAAACCGACAACTGCCTCTGCCAAGCCTCATGCTAAGCTCAAAGCCCCCTTGAAAGTTAGAAAATCAGGGCTACACCCCCCCCCACAGGCCCCTATGCCTAAAAAACAGATGCTTAAGATGGCCGAGGATTTAATTACCCTTATCAGGGGATCCCAACCCCCACCTGACAAAAGGCCTAGACTGGAGGAATATTATCCTTCCTCTGGCCAAGCATCCATTTCCTCAGGCATCTCTGACGACCAGGATTACTCCTTCCCTCCTTATGAAGACTCAGATGCTGAAGAGTCCATTCCCTCTGTCTCCCCCACTGAAGACTACTCTTTTGGGGAAACTTTACACACCATGAGGGAACACTTCCACTGGGAAGGCCAAGATTACTCTGACTCCAAGAAAAGACTCCATGAGTTTCTTCTTCTTCTACAGCATAGACCCTGGCAATCCCTCCAGTTTTAGACATTTTGGATGATGTTTTCTCTGAATCCAGTTTAAACCCAGATTCCTTACCTCCAGCACTAGCTAAACCAGACGGATACTACCGAATTCCTGATACTCATAAGTTTCTATACAAAAGCCCTAATGCAGACCCTGAGACCATTTCCCAGGGTCCCAAAGGGGTTAAGGCCTCTACTGCTACGAATCCACTTCCTTCTGAAAGAGATTCCAGAGCATTAGAAAGATGGGGAAAGAAAGTGTATACGTCTGCCACTTTGGCCTTGAGGGCATTAAACTGCCAATTCCACATGCTAAAATACCAACAGTATTTGATTACACAGTTAAAGCAGAAGCCGATCCCTCAGACAGATCAACTAGATTTGAAAGAGATGCAGGATTTGCTGCATGCAGCAGAACAGGTGGGAAAACATACCTTACAGTGTGGTTTTGATTCATTGGAAGCCTCATGTATAGCAGCTGTCACAGGGTCTGTCATACGTAGGAGTGCTTGGCTTAAAGAACAAGCATTACCAGAGCATGTCAAAGCAAAGTTATTGGATGCCCCATTGCAGAAATATGTGTTATTTAGTGTCAAAGCAGAGGAAGTTTTGAAGAAAATGGAAGAAAAGGCAAAATCTATGCAAACAGTTAAAGATTTTTTACAGGTACAACCTCCTCGTTTCAGCAGAAACTGACCATCAAAAAACTGGTCCTTTCCTGCATCAGACAGACCCCAAAGAGGTAGGTACAGGCACCCAAGGGGCAGAGGCCAGCCACAAGGTTCTTTCAGGCCTAGACAATGGCATACAACAACTCAAAGAGGTGGAGATGGAAGATCTCAACCCTTCAGGAAACAAACATAATGACTTCCCTCTTCGCCTGCCAAGAAAAATTGCCCTGGCAGCACCTTTGGGGGGGAAACTGGCTCTATTTAATTAGCACATCATAACAAAGGACAAATGGATTCTGGACATTATTACCCGAGGCTACAGATTTCACTTCCACACTTTACCTCGGATGAGAGGCATGTCAAATCTGCCTCCAAACCAATGGAGAGAGGCTCAAATGCAAATTTCAGCTCTCATGGATATGAAAGCAATTCAAAAGGTACCTACAAAAGAGCAATGTCAAGATTTTTACTCAAGACTGTTTCTTGTCCCAAGAAAGGACAAAGCCTGGAGGCCCATCTTAGACCTCTCAATTCTGAACACATACCTGGAGGTACCCAAATTCAAAATGCTCACACTACAGCAGCTCTTTCCCATGCTGGGCAAGGAGTCTTGGCTGGTAATGTTGGATCTCGAAGAGGCATACCTGCATGTCCCTATCAGACAAGATTGCAGAAGATACCTCAGATTTTTGGCAGGTACAGCGCATTATCAATTCTCTGCATTGCCCTTTGGCTTATCTACTGTGCCCAGAGTATTTACGAAATGCCTGGCATCAGTAATTGCATATTGCAGACAACAAGGAATACAAATTTATCCATATCTGGACGACTGCCTGATCCAAGCGGACAGCAAGGACATTCTATTACAGCATCTGGCTTTTGTAACACAGCTGCTCAGTTGCCTAGGGTACACAGTAAACAAAAAGAAGTCAAAACTAATACCCTCGCAACAGATAATATTCCTGGGTGCCAGCTTAAATACAACGGTCCAGATGGCTTACCTCACGCCAGACAAACAAAAACAATTGACTTAATACTTCAAAAAGATAGCAACTTTTACCCAGCTCACTGCAAAGAAAATCCTGCAGGCATTGGGGTTCATGGCATCATGCATTCAACTAATCCCATATGCAAAGCTGAATATGAGAAAATTACAATGGTACCTGAAAAGTGTATGGTCTCAATACAGGCACAGCCTTGAAACAAATATACCTATCATTCCCTGCCTTCAAAAAGAGTTCCTATGGTGGGCTCAAGCATGTCAAACAAACAAGGGTCTTCCTTTCGTCTTACCTCCAGCTAACCAAACCATGACAACAGATTCTTCAGACTACGCCTGGGGAGCACACATGGCAGGACAGTGCATACAGGGCAAATGGTCTGCAAAACAAATGCATCTTCACATCAACCAAAAGGAGATGCTAGCTGTGCAAAATGCACTGACAGCCTTCAAGGACCTCTTGCATCCAGGACAACTTGTAATAAGGACAGACAACACCACAGTTATGTGGTACATAAACAGGGAGGAACACACTCCTACACTTTATGCAGACAGGCTATGACCTTATGGAACACAGCTTTGACCTACCAAGTACAACTACAAGCACAATTCCTGCCAGGAAAGGAAAACATATTGGCAGACGAATTAAGCAGAAATATGGTAGACCCTCACGAGTGGAGACTACACCCACAAGTATTCTCAATGATAACTCAAAGATGGGGATGTCCAGACATAGATCTATTTGCCTACCCAACAATTGCCAATTACAAAAATTCTGCACAAGGACTTATCACTCCCTAGCCTGGAAAGTGGATGCACTATCATTCAGTTGGACAACACTGACAGTCTATGCCTTCCCTCCACTACCTCTATTGACCAAGGTATTATTGAAGGTCAGATCAGAGAGACCACAAATGATCCTCATTGCTCAGGACTGGCTACGCCAGCACTGGTACCCATTACTAAGGAACTTGACACATAGCCTTCCATGGATCTTGCCTCAATTCCCACTACTGTTGACTCAGGAAAAATATCAAACCCGTCACAGCCAGCTCAGAACTTTAAATTTAGCTGCATGGAGAATTCCTTAAATTATTAATCAGCACTTCTCTCAAAAGGACGTCCTGAATGTAATTATGGAGGCTAAGAGGCCCAGCACCAGGAAGACTTACTCAGACAAATGGAAAAGATTTTGTGCATGGCACCAGGCTAAAGGTCAAAATCCTTGGACACCAAACATTCCTCACATACTGCAATACCTAACTGAGATGCTACACAAAGGCCTTTCCTTCTCCTCCATTAAGATCCATGCTTCAGCCATTTCAGCTCACTATAATATGGATCCCCCAATTTTCTCACACCCTTTACTTAGGCAGTTTCTCAGAGGGGCTAAGAATATAAGACCCCCCAGAAAACCACCAACACCAACTTGGGACCTGAACTTCGTTTTAGAAAAGTTAACACTGCCTCCTTTCGAACTAGCTTTCTCAGCAGAACTACAATACTTGTCTTGGAAAACAGCCTTGTTACTGGCTATTACCTCAGCACGCAGGGTCTCAGAACTACAGGCACTTATAGCAATGGAACCTTTCATCATTTTCCATCAGGACAGAGTCTCTTTACGAACTAACCCTACCTTCATGCCCAAGGTAGTATCCAGTGTGGCTTTGAATCAGACCATTCATTTACCCACCTTTTATCCTAACCCACAGAATAAAGGAGAAAGGCTCCTTCACTCTTTGGACATTCACAGACAGCTATGTTACTATTTAGATGAGACAAAAGATCTTCAGAAAAACTGACCAACTCTTTGTATCGTATGCTGCAGGTACACAAGGAAAGGCTATTTCAAAACAGACCATCTCCAAATGGATAGCACATTGTATCCGCTTTTGCTACTCACACCATGGGAAGGCAGTGCTTGTCAATATTAGATCTCATTCTACCAGGGCTACTGCAACCTCATCAGCCTTTCTCAAAGGGGTTCCAACCAAAGACATTCTGGAGGCAGCTACTTGGAGTTCAGTGCACACCTTTACCAAGCACTACCACCTTCCATTTTACTCAAAAACCAGAGCTGGTTTTGCCACTGCAGTTCTGCAGGGCATCCTAGCATCACCTAGCCCAGTTTAGTACCAGTCACCCTCCCATAGCTTTGGGATTCTACCCAAGTGTGATGACTGCAGCAGTATAGCACGATGAACATAGTACAGTTTTGTACCTACCATAAATGTAGATGTTCAAGTGGTTATACTGCTGCAGTCCAGGTTACCCTCCCTCCATCCCCTCTACATACCGGGGTGTTAGTTACAACTCCATGTACATCAATCTATTGGATGCATGTATATATGGTGTATTTGCTTACAGCTAGTACTATTGCTTATCTACTAAGGTATTGTTGCATAACTATTGTATTGCCTTCCTAGTTGGGGGCACCCGACATCTGGGGCAAGAAAAACTGAAGAAAATGGCGTTGGCTGTCTCTTTTATAGCCCTGTTGCACTGACGTCAGGGAAGAGGCGACGACAACCGACGCTGGACCAGGACTTTTGTGATTCGGCCGACTGCGGGACCCCCTGACGACAGGATAACCCAAGTGTGATGACTGCAGCAGTATAACCACTTGAACATCTACATTTATGGTAGGTACAAAACTGTGAAAAAGACAATGGAGGCTAGCACTCGAAAAAATCACGACCAAACAAAACAAAAAGTACCAGTGGAGTAAAACTGTACTTTGTCTCTCCCTTGGATGGGTCCAGAGCTGCTGAGCAGGCACCGGCTTCCGAGGAAGTACTTCACACTACCGATTCTCGACACAAACCGATAGCTTCTTCCGCGTCTACCGTTCTTTCAAAAACTGCTGAGTTTCTAAGGCCCAGGGTATGAACCACACCCAAGAAACCGACGACCCAATCTCAAGCACCTGCTTCCTTGCCTCAGTCTCAAATGCTTAAAATGGCAGAAGACCTTATCATGCTGTTCAGGGGGAAGCTAGGCTAACCCTTCCAAAAGAAAAAGAGATCTGTCCCCAGTAGTTTTGTCTGAACAGGAGTCTGATGATTCTGATGCATCTGAATATGAAGACATGCAACCCCTCTCTGCATATGAGGATTCTGATGCAGAGGACTCCATTCCTTCAGCCTCTTCCCCCAAGGAGTTTTCCTTTGGGGAAACCCTTCACACCTTAAGGGAGCATTTCCAATGGGAATGTCAGGACTACCCACAGTCAAAAAAGAGACTCAGAGAATTCTTAGATCTTCCACAGCACAGACCCCTGGCCATTCCCCCAGTCCTGGATGTTGTGGACGATGTTTTCCTGGAATCCAGTTTGACTCCTAACAGGTATTGCAGAGTCCCTGACTTGCACAAATTTCTTTTTAAAAATCCTACTGCTAACCCTGAAGTAATTTCTCAAGGTCCTAAAGGAATTAAAGCAACCTCTGCTAAGATTCCAACCCCCTAGATAGGGATTTCTGAGCACTAGACAGATGGGGTAAAAAAGTATACATCTCTGCTACTCTTGCTATCAGAGCACTAAATTGCCAGTTCCATATGCGAAAATTTCAGCAACATACCATGGAACTCCTCAAACAAAAAGTGTCTTCCTTTCGTGCTTGTGCAGAATCTAAAGAATTACAAGAGTTAATGCATTCTCCAAGTAAAATAACTAAACACACATTGCATTGTGATTTTGATACCCTAGAATCTTCCTGCAGGGCAGCAGTCACCTGTTCTGTCCTTAGAAGGCATGCATGGCTTCAGGAACAGCCCTTGCCAGACCATGTTAAATCAAAATTGTTGGATGCACCCTTGCATAAAGGTAACTTGTTTGGCACTAAGGCAGAGGAGGTCTTAAAAAGATGGAAGAAAAGCTTAATCTGTGCAGACAGTTAAGAATTTCTTACAGGTCCAGCTATACAGGTTCAGCAAGCATTGTCCCTTTAAGCACTGATCCTTTCCTGCTCCCACCAGGTCAGTTTAGCCCAGACTGCATGGAAGCAGACCCCCCAGACAGCAGCCACAGGGAATGCAGAGATCAAAACAGTGGAATTCCTCCACTTAAAAAACAGGGAGTTCTAAGCCACCCCTCATGGCAAGAGCTCACAATGACTGTCCTCCCCACCCCCTTCCTCTGCCCATCTTCGCTTACCCCTAGGAGGAAAACTCTCCTTTCACACAAGCACCTGGGCCACCTTTAACAATGACCGCTGGGTCCTCAACATAGTGTCCCAGGGATACAGATTTTCTTTCAACACTCTTCCAACTCCAAAAGGGTTCCTAGATCTACCCCCAAACCAGTGGGCAGAGGCGCAGAAGCAAGTCCTTTCCCTGCTCTCTATGAGGGCAATAGAGCACGTTCCTGTAGAACAGAAAGGCCAAGTTTTCTACTCCAGACTTTTTTTGTACCCAGGAAAGAGGACACCTAGCGCCCCATCCTCAATCTATCCATTCTAAACACCTTCCTGTGATACCAAAATTCAAAATGCTCACCCTCCAGCAGCTGCTACCCATGGTCTCCAAGGATGCTTGGCTAGCCACCCTAGACCTAAAAGAGGCCTTCCTCCACATTCCTATCAGGGAATCCTACAGGAAATATCTACGATGTTCTTCGTGTTTCACTGTTGCAGTCATTACATTTGGGTAATCCTGCTGGCAGATTGCCCTCAGTCGGCCTGAATTCCAAAGTCTTTGGTCCTGCATCAGCTGCGGTAGCCCCTACCCTGACATCAGATCATCAGGGATATAAAAGAAGCAGCTGATGTCATTTTCTTCAGTCTTTCTTACTGCTCGGTGCCCAAAGCAGAAGCAGTTTGCAAGTGCCGGTCGGCCGACTCCTGAGATTTTCGTGTTTGAGTTTCAGATCCAAAGTCTTCAATAAAGCTAAGTACCCCGTTGGGGATACTTTTTTCTTGCTCCATACCAATGTCAGAAAAAGTTAATAATTGTATTTCTTGTGGTAAGCAAATACCTCATAAGGATTTTCATTCTTACTGTATTCCTTGCCTAGGCCCTGATTACAACTTTACTGGTTGTCTGTTTTGTGCTAGATTTAACCAATGCACTATTAAGCGTCGGTATGATTTTGCTTTAAACTATTTTGGACGCCGGTTTAATTATTCTGAAATTTCATCGGATAGCCATCTGACTACCAGAGTTCACAAAAAACGCAAAGAAAAAGAAAAACAACCGAGGCCCAAAACCGTCAACGAAGCTTCTCCTAAGCTAGTCACCAGTTCGCCGGTTCTCAGTGAGGCGCTTTTGCAGCCCCTGACGCCCACTACTTTAGAGTCACAGGCCACTACCGACTCCCACGTGGAGTCTGCCATGCGGCTGGATACTCAAGGTATTGGAGTCTCGGACGCTAATCCCTCAGATGGGTCCGGAGCCGCTGAGCAGCCACCGGCTTCTGAGGGTGTATTCAGACCTAAACATCTTTTCATTAAAATGACTTCAGCATCAAAGGCAAAGACTAAAGCACCTTCTAAAGCAAAGAAACAGACTCAAGAGCCACGTGGACAGGCCCCTATGCCCAAAAAACAGATGCTCAAAATGGCCGAAGACTTGATTACTTTGATCAGGGGTTCCCATCCCCCTCCTGATAAGAGGCCTAGGCAAGAGACTGACTATGAATCTTCAGATCAGGTTTCTATTTCCTCTGATTCCTCTTCTGATCAGGAATGTTCTCTTCCCCCCATGAGGAATCTGATGCTGAAGAATCTATACCTTCAGCATCTCCTCCTGAGGACTATTCCTTTGGGGAAACCTTGCATACCATGAGGGAGCATTTCCACTGGGAGAGCCAAGATTTTTCAGAATCTAAAAAGAGGCTCAGGGATTTTCTCTTATTACCTCAGCACATCTAGCTATTCCACCTGTGCTAGACATTGTAGATGATGTGTTTTCGGAGTCTAGTCTGACCCCTGACTCCTTACCCCAGCTCCTGTTAAGCATGACAGATATTACAGGGTTCCTGACTCACACAAATTTATTTTTAAAAACCCTGCTGCTGACCCAGAAGCTATTTCACAGGGTACAAGGGGAGTTAAGGCTTCCACTGCAAAAAACCCAACCCCCTCTGACAGGGATTCAAAGGCACTGGATAGATGGGGAAAAAAGGTTTACACATCTGCAACTTTGGCTATAAGGGCCTTAAACTGTCAATTTCATATGCTTAAGTATCAGCAACATGTCATGGGATTGCTTAAATAGAAAATGTTAAATTCTGAATGTGCAGAAAACAAGTAAATGCAGGATTTATTGTATGCAGCTGAACAAGTTGGAAAGCATACTTTGCAATATGGTTTTGATTCTTTGGAGGCCTCCTGCAGGGCCGCAGTTACAGGTTCTGTAATTAGAAGACATGCTTGGTTAAAGGAACAAAATATGCCTGATCATGTTAAAGTTAAATTACTAGATGCACAGTTGCAGCATAATACTTTGTTTGGTGTTAAGGCAGAAGAGGTGTTAAAGAAAATGGAGGACAAAGCTAAATGTATGCAAACTGTCAAAGAATTGTTACAAGTGCAGCTACCCAGGTTTAGTAGACACTGGCCTACAAATAATTGGTCCTTTCCTTTGTCAGACAGACCTCAAAGGGGCAGAACCAGACGCCCTAGGGGTAGATCCCAAGCGCAAGTTTCTTATAGGCCCAAGCAATGGGGTGCTTCTACCTCCAAAGCTGGAGAAGATAGATCACAAACATACAGAAAACAGTTCCAATGACTTCCCCCTGCCTGCACCAAGCACTTATCTTCTGGCAGCACCCTTAGGGGGAAAATTAGCACTTTTTGCTCAAAACTGGCGCATCATAACCCAGGACAAGTGGGTTCTAAACATAGTGTCACAAGGATACAAGTTCCATTTCCATACTATGCCAAAGGCACACGATGGCCAGATCTGCCAAAAAATCAATGGGCAGAGGCGCAAAAACAATTGTCATCCCTTATGGACATGGGGGCCATTCAACAAGTACCAGAGTAAGAGCAGGGACAAGGATTTTACTCAAGACTGATGTTCATCGTGTTTCACTGTTGCAGTCATTACACTTGGGTTATCCTGCTGGCAGGCTACCCGCAGTCGGCCTGAATTCCAAAGTCCTGGTCCGGCGTTGGTTGCTGTCGCCTCTTCCCTGACTTCAGTGCACCAGGGGTATAAAAGATGCAGCCAACACCATTTTCTTCAGTCTTTCTTGCAGTGTGGTGCCCGAAGCAAAAGCAGTTCGCAAGTGCCGGTCGGCCGACTCCTGAGATTTTCAAATCCGAATTTCAGAACCGAAGTCTTCATTAAAGCCAAGTACCCCATCGGGGAAACTTTTTTCTTGCTCCAGACCGATGTCAGAAAAAGTTAACAATTGTATTTCTTCTGGGAAGCAAATACCTCATAAGGATTTTCACTCTTATTGTATTCCTTGCCTAGGCCCTGACCACGACTTTGCTAGCTGTCGGTTTTGTGCTAGATTTAACCAACGCACTATTAAGCGTTGGTTCAATTTTGCATTTCATTACTTTGGCCGAAGGTTTAATTATATAATGCCATCAGAACAGCCGACGACCGGAGTTTGCAAAAAACGCAAGGACAAGGAAAAGGATAGGCATCCGAGGTCCAAAACCGGCGAGGCCTCCATTAGGCCAGTCGCCAGTTTGCCGGTTCTCATTTGCAGCCCCTGGCGCCTGCTGCCTCAGAGCCACAGGCCGATTCTGACTCCCACGCAGAGCTGACTGGGCCTCTGGATACTCAAGGTATTGGATACTCGGAAATCATTCCCTCAGATAGGTCCGGAGCCGCTGAGCAGGCATTGGCTTCTGAGGGTGTCTTCAGACCTACACAGTTATATGTTAAACCATCTTCAGCTTCAAAGACAAAGACTAAAGCAGCTCTGAAGACAAAGAAACAAGTACAGCATTCTCCTACTCAGACCTCCATGCCTAAAAAACAGATGCTTAAAATGGCCTAATACCTAATTACTTTGATCAGGGGTTCCCATCCCCCTCCTGATAAGAGGCCTAGGCAAGAGACAGAATATGATTCTTCTGATCAGGTTTCTATTTCCTCTGATTCCTTTTCTGAACAGGATTATTCTATTCCTCCCTATGAGGATTCTGATGCTGAAGAATCCATTCCTTCAGCCTCTCCTCCTGAGGATTATTCTTTTGGGGAAACCCTGCATACCATGAGGGAGCATTTCCACTGGGAGAGCCAAGATTACTCAGAATCTAAGAAAAGGCTCAGAGACTTTCTGCTACTTCCTCAGCACAGACCCCTTGCTATTCCACCTGTTCTAGACATTGTAGATGATGTATTTTCAGAGTCCGGCCTGTCCCCTGACTCTTTACCCCCTGCACCTGCTAAACCAAACAGATACTACAGGGTCCCAGATTCTCATAAATTCCTATATAAAAACCCCACTGCTGACCCAGAAACTATATCTCAGGGTCCCAAAGGGGTCAAAGCTTCCACTGCAAAAAACCCTGTCCCCTCTGATAGGGATTCTAGGGCACTGGACAGATGGGGAAAAAAGTTTACACTTCTGCCACCTTGGCTGTAAGGGCTTTAAATTGTCAGTTTCATTTGCTTAAATATCAGCAATACTTAATGTTACTGTTTAAACAGAAAATGTTGACAAATTTTGAATGTTCAGAGAGCAAGGAAATGCAGGATTTATTGCATGCAGCTAAACAAGTGGGAAAACATACTTTGCAATGTGGTTATGATTCACTGGAGGCCTCTTGCAGGGCCACTGTTACAGGTTCTGTTATTAGAAGGCATGCTTGGTTAAAGGAACAGAATCTGCCTGATCATGTTAAAGCAAAATTATTAGATGCTCCATTACAGCATGATACTTTGTTTGGTGCTAAAGCAGAAGAGGTGTTGAAGAAAATGGAGGATAAAGCGAAATCCATGCAGACAGTTAAGGATTTCTTACAGGTACAGCCACCCAGATTTAGCAGGAACTGGCCTTCAAAAATTGGTTCTTTCCAGTGTCAGACAGGCCACAAAGAGGCAGATACAGATGTCTCAGAGGCAGATCTCTGCCCCAAGGCTCATACAGGCCTAAACAATGGGGTGATCCTACCTCCAAAAGTGGAGAAGACAAATCACAACCTTACAGGAAACGGTCCCAATGACTTTCCTCTGCCAGATCCAAGCACTTTTCTTTTGGCAGCCCTTTAGGGGGAAAACTAGCACTTTTTTCACCAAATTGGCAAATGATTACCCAAGACAAATGGGTCTTGAACATAGTCTCCCAGGGCTACAGGTTCCATTTTCACACCCTACCAAGAGCAAAAGGTATGCCAGACCTGCCACACAATCAATGGGCAGAGGCACAAAAGCAAATTACAGCCCTCATGGACATGAGGGCCATTCAGCAAGTACCACAAAAAGAACAGGGGCAAGGATTTTACTCGAGACTTTTCTTAGTGCCCAGAAAGGACAAAACCTGGAGACCAGTACTGGACCTGTCTATACTAAACACGTTTCTGGAGGTTCCAAAATTCAAGATGTTGTCTCTACAGCAGCTACTGCCCATACCTGCATGTCCCAATCAGACAATCTTGCAGAAGATACCTCAGATTCATAGCTGGCTCAATGCACTACCAATTCTCTGCACTGCCCTTTGGCTTATCTACTGCACCCAGGGTCTTCACAAAATGCCTGGCACCAGTAATTGCATTTTGCAGACAAAGAGGAATTCAAATATATCCCTACTTGGATGACTGCCTTATTCAAGCAGAGAACAAAGACATTCTTCTAAAGCTTCTGGCGTTTGTACAAATATTACTAATTTGCCTAGGGTACACAGTAAACGAAAAGAAATCAAAACTAGTACCCTCTCAAGAGATAATATTCCTGGGTGCAAGCTTAAATACAACTGCCCAGATGGCTTATCTCACGCCAGACAAACAAAGGCAACTGACTTCTTACTTCAAAAAGTTGGCAACAAAGACCCAATTATCTGCAAGGAAAATCCTGCAGGCCTTGGGGTTCATGGCATCCTGCATTCTACTAATTCCATATGCCAGACTGCATATGAGGAAACTACAATGGTATCTAAAAAGTGTTTGGACTCAGCATTACCACAGCCTGGAGACAGTAATTACCCTCATTCCCTGCCTACAACAGGAGTTTCGATGGTGGGCACAGACCTGTCACCACAACAAGGGTCTGCCATTCACTTTACCCACAGCCAGACAGACACTGACCACGGATGCATCAGATTATGCCTGGGGGGCCCATATGGCAGGAAAATGTATTCAGGGCACATGGCCTGCAAGCCAAATGCATCTTCACATCAATCAAAAAGAGATGCTAGCTGTTCAGAATGCCCTGACAGCTTTCAAGGATCTATTTCATCCAGGACAGCTACTGATAAAGACGGACAATACTATGGTCATGTGGTACATAAACAAGCAGGGAGGCACACATTCCTACCCCCTCTGCAGACAAGCAATGACCTTATGGGACACAGCATTGACTTATCAAGTTCACCTGCAAGCACAATTCCTGCCAGGAAAAACAAATACTCTGGCAGACTAACTAAGCAGAAACCTCATGGATCCCCACAAGTGGAAACTGGATCCACAAGTCTTCAGCATGATAACAAGGAAATGGGGATGCCCAGACATAGATCTATTTGCCTCCCCTCACAACTGCCAATTACAGAGATTTTGCACAAGGATTTATCACAACCAAGCATGGAGAGTGAATGCCCTATCCTTCAGCTGGAAAAATCTAACAGTATATGCCTTTCCTCCACTGCCTCTCCTTCCCAAGGTACTCCTAAAGGTCAGGCAAGAGAAGCCAAAAATTATACTGATTGCACCAGACTGGCCATGCCAGCACGGGTACCCAATCCTAAAGAGCTTGTCTCAAGGTCCAGATTGGATATTGCCTCAAACTTCTCACTTGCTGACCCAAGAAAACAATCAGATCCTGCACAGCCAACTCAAAACCTTAAATCTGGCAGCATGGCGGATAATGTAGCCATTCAGAACACTCCTCTTTCAAAAGCTGTTATGGATGTTATCTTGGAGGCCAGGAGGCCTAGTACCAGAAAATCTTATGCAGAAAAATGGAAGAGATTCTGTGCTTGGAACCAGGAACAAGGCATTGACACGTATGTACCAAATATCCCTCAGATTTTACAATACCTAACTGAGTTGTTGGACAAAGGCCTTTCCTTTTCACCAATTAAGATTCATGCCTCTGTCATTTCAGCCCATTACAATACGGAACCACCTATCTTTTCTCATCCTTTAATAAGGCAGTACTTCAGAGGGGCCAAAAACATCAGGCCTCCAAGGAGAGCACCAATTCCGGCATGGGGCCTCAATTATGTCTTGGAAAAACTCACACTACCTTTTGTTGAGCCAGCCTCTACAGCTGATATAAAATTCTTATCCTGGAAAACAGCTCTACTCCTAACAATAACCTCTGCAAGACGAGTCTCAGAGTTACAAGCACTCATGGCTGTGGAACCTTTTTATCATTTTTCATCCAGACAGGGTTTCTCTGAGGATAAACCCAACATTTATGCCTAAGGTGGTGTCCAGTGTGGCCCTCAACCAAACCATTCACTTGCCTACCTTTTATCCAAACCCACAGAACAAGGGTGAGAAAATTCTGCATTCTTTGGACATTCACAGGCAGCTACGCTTCTACTTAGACAGAACTAAAGCTTTTAGAAAGACTGAGCAACTTTTAGTGTCATATGCTGCAGGATCACAAGGAAAGGCTATCTCAAAACAGACTATTTCTAAATGGATAGGCCATTGCATCCATTTCTGCTATTCTGAGCATGGCAAATCAGTGCCTAAGGACATTAGATCTCATTCTACCAGAGCAGCAGCCACTTCAGCAGCCTTCCTCAGAGGAGTACCAACCAAAGACATCTTAGGGGCTGCAGCTTGGAGTTCAGTGCACACTTTTACAAAGCACTACCATTTACCTCTTTACTCTAAATCCAGAGCAGGCTTTGCCACTGCAGTTCTGCAGGGTCTCATAGACTCTACTAATCCTATTTAGCTCAACCACCCATCCTCAGCTTTGGGATTCAACCCAAGAGTAATGACTGCAACAGTGAAACACAATGAACATAGTACAGTTGTGTACCTACCATAAATGTAGATGTTTGAGTGTATTCACTGTTGCAGTCCAGGATGTTCATCGTGTTACCCTGCTGCAGTCATCACACTTGGGTTATCCTGTCGTCAGGCGGTCCCACAGTCGGTCGGAATTCCAAAGTCTTGGTCCGGTGTCGGTTGCTGTTGCTTCTTCCCTGATGTCAGTGCGCCAGGGGTATATATAATGCATCCGATGCCATTTTCTTCAGTCTTTCTTGCCGCGCAGTGCCCGAAGCAGAAGCAGTTCGCAAGTGCTGATCGGCCGACTCCTGAGATTTTCGAAGTCGAATTTCAGATCCAAAGTCTTCAATAAAGCTAAGTATCCCATTGGGGAAACTTTTCTTGCCTCAGACTGATGTCAGAAAAAGTTAACAATTGTATTTCTTGTGGGAAGCAAATACCTCGTAAGGATTTTCATTCTTACTGCATACCTTGCCTAGGCCCAGACCACGACGTCACTGGTTGTCGTTTTTGTGCTAGGTTTAATAAGCGTACTATAAAAAGACGCTTTGATTTCACATGACACTACTTCGGTAGAAAATTTAACTACACTATGCCGTCGGAGCAACCGACTACTGGAGTGCACAAAAAACGCAAGGATAAGGGCAGGCAGCCTAGACCCAAGCCAGACTCCGAGGCCTCGGCTGGTCCGGTCTTCGGTTCACCGGTCTTCAGTGAGGCTCCGACGCAGCCCTTGACTACCACAGATCTGGAACCCGAGACCGCTTCGGAGCTTTTGACGGAAAGTACTAGGCCGATGCAGTCATTTTGTTTATCCCCTACCGATGACACTGCTGAAAAAGATGTCGGTGCTGCAGAAACACTTTCGGTTTCTGAGGGCGTCCTCAGACCGACGACGCTCACCATAAAAACGTATCCTAAGACTAAGAAGAGAGGCAGAACACCTTTTAAATTTAAAAGTTTTAAGCCTGGTTAAATGCCAGTAGTGACTTAAGTAAAGGAATATGTACCCACACCCCTACAAGAATAGAAGGATCCAACCAATTTACGTGATGATAATGCACACATGCACATTGCAGCAACTTAGAAGCAGGAAGTAAACAGATGGGCGGGTTGTCTGTTGCTATGGCAGAAATTTGATGGAAGGTTAAACCAGAGTCCAGTTAAAGTGAGACCGGATAAGAGGGAGTCTACTGTAATTAATGCGTTGTTCAAGAGGGTTAAATAATCCTTGCCACTCTATAGATTTTAAAATAAAAGTAGTCCTACAGTCTAAACCTGTTTGACATGAGATGACCATATGTAGTGGAAGTAAATCTGGGCAAATATGTAATTTGTTTGCATTTAAACTGCAATCTGAAAAGGTTGTAAACAAGATGGTGTCCTTCATAAGGATAATTTTAGAGTAGCCTAAGCTGTATGGGCTGTATCCTGTACAGGATACAACAGACTGTCAGTTTCTAAATCTTTCAGGGCATCTTACACTCATGCAAACCATTAGCCAGTTCAAGCTGGGCTGACTACTGACTAAAAGACAAGTTTGGGAGCCAGGCCTTTCAGAGCTTTTCTGCTGCTGAAGAGAACACCTCTCTGCTGTCTTTTGAGATTGATCATCAGCTAATGGTCTTCCATTGCTTGGTATCTAAGTTCCATTTGTGAAACAAAAACTTCCACTTGTCTTTTTATGACTGAACATATTACTTTTCTGTAAAAATATTGTTTTAAGCTAGGAGAAAGTGTTTTAATGACTGTCACATGACTTTTGTACACCTAATAAACAAGAATGTTACTTTACATTTCTAGCAAAAAGTTATTATTAAAAATAATTATTTTTTCTGTGGTAAAAGTTGTGCTGTTTTACTTCTAGAGGCTGGAGTGAGTGCTTGGAAGTGCTTTTTTTCCCTGTGTTTTAATGGGGAAAAAGTTAACTTTTACTGACTTGCTGCCAGGCTTTCCTGAGAACCTGGCACGTTTTGCAGCTTAACCATGGAACAACCTACCAGTTCCTCTGTTCTGCCGTTTTCCAGCTACAAAAAGAAAAAGATTGTTAAGCAGCCCCAGCCACAGGTGGGTGACTCTGCTGTGACCTCAGATGGTTATACGGACCCCTCATTTTTTTCCCATGGGACCTGCTGGTGTAGTCTCTGCAGCCACCATGGACATGGGGGTTGGACACATCCTGTACGGCTGTTGGAGCACCCATGCTAGACAAGTTAGAAGCACTCTTGTCTGTCCTGGGAGAAGGAGCAGGAAATGCCACTCTGCTTAGCCAGAAAGCTTTTTCCATCCCCTGAGAGGTTTTTGCCAGCAAAAGTGGGTCTGTTTCTTCAGATTTTGCTGTCAGAAAAAGAAAAGAAAGAAAAAACTTACAGTATGTCTTCTCCTGCCTCAGTTACCCTGGACAGGGATAATTTATTGGGTTTAGCTAAGGATTTAATGCAGTCTTTTGATATTCCCATACAGTTGTTTCTGGTAAAAGAAAAAGTGATTCTTCATTTTCTGAAGAGATTCAAGAGTTTGACCTTCAAAATTATTTTGAAAGCACACATTACATGTTGTTTCCACATAATTCTGATTCAGATTCTGGGAAGAGTGTGGCTTTGGCCATTAATTTTAAAGGGTTTTCTTTCTCTGAAACTGTTTCTAGAATGAAAAGGTTGTTTCAGCAGGAAAACAGTGATGTCTGTCAGTCCCTCAGTTAGTTGTATAACATATGTATAACTGGAATTGCCAGAACCTTTTCTATTTCCTTCTGTTCTGTCTGCTTTGGAGGATGTTTGGTCACAGCCTGCAGTTTCCCTGACATGCAGCCTGCTGTCTCCCAAGAAAGCGGGTAGACTTTAAAAACTGCCTTATAGTTTTTATATGTATCCTTTATCTAGCCCAGCAGCTACAAATTTAGTGAATCAAGCTGCTACTAAACATATGGTTAATAGTAATCTCTGACAAGGATGGGAAGGCTTCTGATACATTTGGGAAAAAAACTGCATTCTTCTGAAACTCTTGTTTTAGGAATTCTCAGCTGTCAAGCTCTTATGATGACGTTTATGCATGCCTCTTGTGAGAATATGAAGAATATTTTGACATCTGTTTCCCCTTGAAGAGATATCTGCTTTGCACAACTTCATGTCTTCTTTCGCTGTTTGAAATGTCCTTAAGATTCTGCTGATGCCACTTGCAGGGCTACTGCCACTGGAATTGTTATGATGAGGTTTGCTTGGTTGCACTCTCAAAACCTCCCAGAGGTTTTAAATTCTCCCTTGGATAGAGAACTGTTTTTTGGACTCTCTTCTGCAGAATTCATTAAAGTGTGATGATACAGTAAAACGGATTCAAGGAATATCTCAGAATTTTCAGCCTTCCTTCTCTAAACTCCATCCATAACTTTCTTTTAAAGGCAAAATAAACAGTTCCAGCAAGCTGCTGGAAAGCAAATGTTCAAAAAAAGCAATAGCAGGGAGGTTCCAAAAAGAAAGCAAGAACCCCATCAGAACAAAGGACAGTCTAATTACTCTAAATGATTATTTGAAGAATTATCCAACCTCCCTCTCACTCTGGCAGTCCTTTAATATTTCCAGAAAGACTGAACCTCAGTTTCTGTCTTTGGCAACAGGTTGTTTCAGATAGGTGGGTTCTGAGAGTAATCCGTCAATGTTACAGATGGCACTGGGACTCTATTCCTCCTTTTTGGGGATTTTACCTCACTCGCCAGACCAGACATTTCTTTTCCTTCCTTTCAGCATATGCTTGCTCTGGGAGAGATAGAAGTTGTCACTCCTCTTCAGTTAGGGAAAGGATTTTATTCCAAAATGTTCTTGTGACAAATAAAGATTCTTAGAGCTACGTTCTAGATCTTTTTTTTTTCTCAGTTAGCGATAGTTCTCAAGTTCGAAATGCTCTCTGTTCACAACTTGTTATGCCTAATTCCCCATTTGAGTTTTTTAGGGATTTTAGATTTAAAAAAATGCACATTATTGCATTCCTAAAGATCCAGATTTCTGTCTTGATTTAAGGTTTTCTGTGTCTGGATTACATTATCCGTTCTCTGCATTACACTTTGGTATATCGACTGCTCCAAGAGTGTTCACAAAGTTTCTAGCTCCTGTGATACCGTACTGCAGACTGCAAGGTATTCACATTTTTTTCCATGTTTAGATGACATGCTTATATTTGCAGAGTCTTTTTCAGTGTCCAGAATCTCTCATTTGGGTAAGGGATCTCCTACACAGGCTGGAATTCTATGAGAACTTATAGAATATTTGTTTGGCTCCTTCTCAGAGGATTGTTTTCCTGGGGTGTTTCCCAGATATATCAGTTTAAAGAGCATTTCTTCCCCAAGAAAAAAAAGCATATCTGTATTTAGATGTTTTTCTTAAATTTTCCATACACTGGTGCCTGAAATCTATTTGGTCCCAGTGTCAACATCCCATTACATTTCAAATTCTAGTTTTGGGATTTGTGAAAAGGGAGATTTTGTGGTGGAAACTCCAGATTTCTCCAAACCCAGGTGACCAGTTCTCTCTTGCTTCTCAAGGCCAGTCACGACTGATGCCTCAGACTTTGCATGTGTAACAGTGACTGTGCAGATAAAACTGTAGGGTCTTTGAAACAAAAAAGACAGACCCAAACACACAAACATTGAAAGAGATGTTAACTCTTATGAATGCACTCAGTTTTCTCACATTTGGGATTAGTGGGATCTCTTTTAAGTGTTTACAGATACAGAGTAATGTGGTACACAAACAAACACAAGGGGCAAGATCTTATCCCTGGTGCTGACTTAGTCATGGTAGCCTCGGTTATAGCTTTTCAACACTGTCTCATTCTACTGCCATCGTACAAACCATCAGAGCAAATTTGTGTGGCAAATAAGCTAAGCAGGACCAAAAGAGACCTTCATGAATGGAAAATGAATCAGGGAGAGTCTTTGAAGAATTGATCCAGCTGTGGGGAACACCTCATATAGATCTATTTGTTTCCACTATCAACAATTGGTTGGCAAACTTCTGCCCCTGGACTCCATGCAAGATGTTCTGGAAAAGAGATACAGTTTCGATTTTGGGTAAGAATGATCCTGTATGCTTTTCTACCCTTTCCACTAGTATCAATGGTTATTCTGAAGATTCAAAGGGACTGCCCAAAGAAGATTGTGGGGACTTCCTTCTGGCCCAGGCAACAGTGGATGTTCTTCATGTTTCACTGTTGCAGTCATTACTCTTAGGTTATCCTGCTGGCAGGCTACCCTCAGTTAGCTTGAATTCCAAAGTCTAGGTCCGGGGTCGGTTGCTGTTGCCTCTTCCCTGACGTCAGTGTGCCAGGGATATAAAAGATGCAGCTGATGCCATTTTCTTCAGTCTTTCTTGCTGCACGGTGCCCGAAGCAGAAGCAGTTCGCAAGTGCCGGTTGGCCGACTCCTGAGATTTTCGTGTTCGAATTTCAGATCCAAAGTCTTCATTTAAAGCTAAGTACCCCATTGGGGAATACTTTTTTCTTGCTCCAGACCAATGTCAGAAAAAGTTAATAATTGTATTTCTTGTGGGAAGCAAATACCTCATAAGGATTTTCATTTTTACTGTATTCCTTGCCTAGGCCCTGACCACGACATTGCTTGTTGTCGGTTTTGTGCTAGATTTAACCAGCGCACTATAAAGCGCCGGTACAATTTTGCTTTTCACTATTTTGGTAGAAGATTTAATTACACGATGCCATTGGATAACCAACCGACTATCGCAGTTCACAAGAAACGCAAAGAAAAAGAAAAGGACAGGCATCCGAGGTCTAAAACCGACGACGAGGCTTCTTCTAAGCCAGTCGCTGGTTCGCTGGCTCTCAGTGAGGCACTTTCGCAGCCCCTGACGCCCGCTACTTTGGAGCCGCAGGCTGCTACAGACTCCCATGTGGAGTCGCCTAGGCCACTGGAAGCTCAAGGTATTGGACCTTCGGAAACTATTCCCTCAGATGGGTCCGGAGCCGCTGAGCAGGCATCGGCTTCTGAGTGTGTTTTCAGACCTACTCAATTGTACATTAAAGCGACACCAGCTACAAGGGCAAAGACTAAAGCATCTTTAAAGACAAAGAAACAAGTGCAACATCCTCATGGTCAGGCCTCCATGCCCAAAAAACAGATGCTCAAAATGGCCGAAGACTTAATTACTTTAATCAGGGGTTCCCATCCCCCTCCTGATAAGAGGCCTAGGCAAGAGGCAAAATATGAATCTTCAGATCAGGTTTCCATTTCTTAAGATTCCTCTACTGATCAGGAATACTCTCTTCCTCCCTATGAGGATTCTGATGCTGAAGAATCTATCTCTTCAGCCTCTCCTCCTGAGGAATACTCTTTTGGGGAAACATTGTATGACATGAGGAAACATTTCCACTGGGAGAGCCAAGATTATTCTGAATCTAAGAAAAGGCTCAGGGACTTCATTTTACTCCCTCAACACAGGCCCCTAGCTATTCTGCCTGTGTTAGACATTGTAGATGTATTTTCAGAGTCCAGTCTGACTCCTGACTCCTTACCTCCAGCTCCTGTTAAGCCGGACAGATACTACAGGGTGCCTGACTTGTCATAAATTCCTTTTCAAGAACCCTGCTGCTGACCCAGAAACTATTTCTCAGGGTCCCAAAGGGGTCAAGGCATCTACTACAAAAAACCCTACCCCCTCCGACAGGGATTCTAGGGCATTAGACAGATGGGGAAAGAATATTTACACCTCTGCTACCTTGGCTATAAAGGCTTTAAATTGTCATTTTCATATGCTCAAATATCAACAATATATTATGTCACTGCTTAAACAAAAAATGTTGATAAATTCTGAAGGTGCAGAAAACAAAGAAATGCAGGATTTATTGCATGCAGCTGAACAAGTTGGAAAGCATACTTTGCAAATTTACCAGCTCATGTTAAAGCAAAATTATTATATGCTCCATTACAGCATGATACTTTGTTTGGTCTTAAAGCAGAAGAGGTGTTAAAATGGAGGACAAAGCTAAATCAATGCAAACAGTCAAGGATTTCTTACAGGTACAGCCTCCAAGATTTAGCAGACACTGGCCTACAAATGAATTGGTCCTTTCCAGTGTCAGACAGATCACAAAGGGGCAGATACAGATGCCCAAGAGGCAGATCCCAGCCCCAAGGTTCATACAGATCTAAACAATGGGGTGCTTCTACCTCCAGAAGTGGAGAAGAGAAATCACAGCCTTACAGGAAACAGTCCCAATGACTTCCCCCTGCCTGTGCCAATCACTTATCTTCAGGCAGCACCTTTAGGGGGAAAACTAGCACTTGTTTCTCAAAATTGGCACATCATAACCCAGGACAAATGGGTCTTAGACATAGTGTCACAGGGCTACAAGTTTCACTTTCATACCCTGCCAAGGGCAAACAGTTGGCAAGACCTACCAAAAAACCAATGGGCAGAGGCACAAAAACAAATCTCATCCCTCATGGACATGAGGGCCATTCAACAAGTACCGGAACAAGAGCAGAGACAAGGATTTTATTCAAGACTATTCCTGGTACCCAGAAAGGACAAAGCCTGGAGACCAATACTAGACCTATCTATTCTAAACACATATATGGATATGCCAAAATTCAAAATGTTGACCTTGCAGCAACTTTTGCCCATGCTGGGCAAGAAGGCTTGGCTTGTGACTTTGGACCTAAAAGAGGCATACCTGCATGTCCCAATCAGACAATCATGCAGAAGATACCTCGGATTCAAAGCTGGCTCAATGCACTACCAATGCTCTGCACTACCCTTTGGCTTATCTACTGCGCCCAGGGTCTTCACAAAGTGCCTGGCACCAGTAATTGCATTCTGCAGACAAAGAGGAATACAAATATATCCTTACTTGGACGACTGCCTCATACAAGCAGAGAACAAGGACATTCTACTACAGCATCTGGCGTTTGTAAAGAGATTACTACCATGCCTAGGGTACACAGTCAACGAACAAAAATCTAAACTAATACCCTCTCAAGAGATAATATTCCTGGGTGCAAGCTTAAATACAACTGCCCAGATGGCTTATCTCACTCCAGACAAAGGCAACTGACTACCTATTTCAAACTGTTGGCAACAAAAGCCCAGTTATTTGCAAGAAAAATTCTGCAGGCTTTGGGCTTCATGGCATCCTGCATCCTATTAATTCCATATGCAAGACTGCATATGAGGAAACTTCAATGGTACCTAAAAAGTGTTTGGACTCAGCATTGCCACAGCCTGGAAACAATAATTACTCTCATTCCCTGCCTGCAACAGGAGTTTCGATGGTGGGCGAAGGCCTGTCACCAGAACATGGGACAGCCATTCACCTTACCCCCAGCCAGGTAGACATTGACAATGGATGCATCAGATTATGCCTGGGGGGCATACATGGCAGGAAGATGTATTCAAGGCCATGGTCCCCCAACCAAATGCATCTACATATCAATCAAAAAGAGATGCCAGCTGTTGAGAATGCTCTGGCAGCCCTCAAGGACCTACTTCATCCAGGACAACTACTGATAAAGACGGACAATACCACGGTTATGTGGTATATAAACAACCCCCTCTACAGACTAGCCATGACTTTGTGGGACACAACATTGACTTATCAAGTACATCTGCAGGCACAATTCCTGCCAGGAAAGATAAATATTCTGGCAGGCGAACTAAGCAGAAACATCATGGATCCCCACGAGTGGAAATTGGATCCACAAATCTTCAAAATGATAACAAGGAAATGGGGATGCCCGGACATAGACCTATTTCCCACTCCTCACAACTGCCAACTAAAGAGATTCTGCACAAGGACTTATCACAGACAAGCATGGAAAGTGGATGCCCTATCTTTCAGCTGGAAAAGCTTAGCAGTATATGCCTTTCCTCCACTGCCTCTCCTCCCCAAAGTACTCCTAAAGGTCAGACAAGAGAAGCCAAAAATGATACTGATTGCCTCAGACTGGCCCCGCCAGTACTGGTATCCAATCCTAAGGAACTTGTCTCAATGCCCAGCCTGGACCTTACCTCAAATACCTCACCTACTGTCCCAATAAAACAATCAGATCCTGCACAGCCAACTCAAGACCTTAAATCTGGCAGCATGGCTAATAATGTAGTCATACAAAACACACCTCTCACTAAAGCGGTGATGGATGTCATTTTGGAGGCCAGGAGACCTAGTACTAGAAAATCTTATGCTGGAAAATGGAAGAGATTCTGTGCCTGGAACCAGGCACAAGGAATTGACACAGCAGTGCCTAATATCCCTCAGATTTTACAATACTTAACTGAGATTCTGAACAAAGGCCTATCCTTTTCATCAATTAAAATTCATGCCTCTGCCATTTCGGCCCATTACAATACAGAGCCACCAATCTTTTCTCATCCCTTGTCAAGGCAATACCTTACAGGAGCCAAAAATTTAAGGCCTCCAAGGAGATCACCAATACCTGCATGGGACCTCAATTATGTTTTGGAAAAACTCACTCTGCCCCCTTTTGAGCCAGCCACTACAGTTGACATAAAGTTTTAATCCTGGAAAACAGCTCTGCTCCTGGCAATAACCTCTGCAAGATGAGTCTCAGAGCTACAGGCACTCATGGCTATGGAACCTTTTATCATTTTTTTATCCAGACAGGGTTTCTCTGAGAACAAACCTGACATTTATGCCTAAGGTAGTTTCCAGTGTGGCCCTTAACCAAACTATTCATCTGGCTACTTTTTATCCAAAACCACAGAATAAGGGGGAGAGAATTCTGCATTCTTTGGGCATACACAGACAGCTATGCTTCTACTTGAACAGAACCCAAGCTTTCAGAAAGACTGAGCAACTACTAGTGACATATGCTGCAGGATCACAAGGAAAGGCTATCTCTAAACAGACTATTTCTAAATGGATAGGCCATTGCATCCGTTTCTGCTATTTTCAACATGGCAAATTAGTGCCTAAGGGCATTAGGCCTCATTCCACCAGAGCAACAGCCACTTCAGCAGCCTTCCTCAGAGGAACACCAACCAAAGAAATCTTAGAGGCCGCAACTTGGAGTTCAATGCACACCTTTACAAAGCACTACCACTTGCCTCTCTACTCTTAAGTCCAGAGCAGGCTTCGCCACTGTAGTTCTGCAGGGTCTCTTAGACTCTCTTAATCCTATTTAGCCCAGCCACCCATACTCAGCTTTATGGTTCTACCCAAGAATAATGACTGCAACAGTGAAACATGATGAACATAGTACAGTTGTGTACCTACCATAAATGTAGATGTTCGAGTGTATTCACTGTTGCAGTCCAGGTTACCCACCCACCATCCCCCTTCTCTTTGCTGGGACTTATCTGCACTTCTCTATCATATACAACCTTTTTGGTGTATTTGCTTGTAGATGAAGGAAATGTTATTTTTGTGCATGCATTCGTTATTGGTATATTTTTCAGCCTATATATTTGGGGCACCTGACATCTGGGGCAAGAAAAACTGAAGAAAATGGCATCAGCTGCATCTTTTATACCCCTGGCGCACTGACGTCAGGGAAGAGGTGACAGCAACCGACGCCGGACCTAGACTTTGGAATTCTGGCCGACTGAGGGTAGCCTGCCAGCAGGATAACCCAAGAGTAATGACTGCAACAGTGAATACACTCGAACATCTACATTTATGGTAGGTACACAACTGTACTTTCTGCAGGGCCTCATAGCCGGTCCTAATGCTATTTAGCTCCAGCCTCACAACCATAGCTTTGGGATTCAACCCAAGAGTAATGACTGCAACAGTGAAACACGAAGAACATAGTACAGTTGTGTACACTTATCATAAATGTAGATGTTCGAGTGTATTCACTGTTGCAGTCCAGGTTACCCTCACACCATCCCCCATTTCTATTTGCTGGAACTTAGCTGCACTTCTCTAATCTATACAACCTATGTGGTATATTTGCTTGTAGATGAAGGTATTATATATTTTGATGCATGCATATTTTATTGGCGTATTTTTAGCCTTCACGTTTTGGGGGCAGCTGACATCTGGGGCAAGAAAAACTGAAGAAAATGGCATCAGCTGCATCTTTTATACCCCTGGTGCACTGACGTCAGGGAAGAGGCAACAGCAACCAACCCCGGACCTAGACTTTGGAATTCAGGCCAACTGAGGGTAGCCTGCCAGCAGGATAACCCAAGAGTAATGACTGTTATGGTAAGTGTACATAACTGTACTTTCTCCCTTCTTTTGGAAATGGCCAGGGCCAGTTAACACAAACTTCCTCACTGACTGGATTGACTCACACAAAATCAGGGTTGTTTGATACGTCCCGACTCCAAACACCTACATCTGACTGCCTGGATGATAGAATTTTTTACCTTATAGGCTTCTTTTTTTTCCTGAGTATGTGCAACACATTTCAGTGGAGGCAAAAAAGCCTGCTTCTAGAAAATCATATCTTAACAAATGGAAAAGGTTTTCTTGTTAGTGCCAAGAAAAGAATCCGTACCTATTTAGAGTTACTGTTTCTCTGGTTCTGCAGTATTTGTGTGAGTTACTGTTCTATGGCCTGTCCTACTATACAAAAAAGGTTCACTTGCTGGCCATTTCAGCATGTCTGCCCATGAATCCCCCTCTTTCAGTGCAACCTAATGTGAAAATATTTTTGAAAGGGGGTTTGCATAACAAGTGCCTAGGAAACAGCTGGCTGTTCTTGGGATCTTAATTTTGTGTTAGAAAAGCTAACTTTTCCTCCATTTGAACCAGCTCATCAGGCTGACTTCAGCTTCTTAACATGGAAAACAGTCTTACTAATTGCTCTGACTTCTGCAAGAAGATAGGGTTACCACCTGTCCCACTTTGAGAGGGACAGTCCCTCTTTGGGCAGTTGTGTCCTGACAAAAAATTGTAAAAATGGCAAATGTCCTGAGATTTTAGGACAAAATTATTTCCTATATTTTATGCAATAGTTGCATAAAACAGTTATTCTGTATCTAAAATACCTAAATGTTATAAGAAACAGAATAAGCAACTAAAATGCTACAAGAATAAGCTTTTATTTAGGCAAACAATTTAAGTTCTAACTTTTGTACTGACCGTGGGTATGTGTCGGCCTGTAAAGTCTGGTTTGTACCAAAAATGTCCCACTTTGGCCATTTGAAAAGGTGGCAACCCTACAAGAAGAGTATCTGAGCTGTATGTAAGCTCTCATGGTGGATCTCATTTTCCACAGTGATAGGGTTTCCTTAAGATCTAGTGCTTTGTTTATGCCTAAAGTGGTAACCAAGTGTCCAGAACTTAAAAAAGGATATTCCATATGTTGGATGCCTAGAGTCAACAAGGGTACTGTCTTGACAGAACAAAGTCTTTCAGAACTTCTGGTCAGTTCATTTCTAGTGAAGGTAAAAAAAGGACAGCCTGCTTTTACACAAGTTATTTCAAAATGTTTGTCTCATTGCTATTACTTTTTGTTATACCCATCACAAAAAATCTAGGCAGCTGTTTTGGCCTAATCTATGGCTTTTTGGAAAGGGTTGGATGCTAGAAGTATTCCCGAAGCAGCAACTTGGTCCTCTTTGCACAATTTTACAAAGCACTGTAAAAGACATTCCTTCTCCGGATCTAGTACAGGCTTTGCTAGGATCATTCCCCAGGGGCTACTAAACCCTCATCCTTC